>NC_062570.1:101655000-101977500 GCF_022837055.1 Prionailurus viverrinus
GCCTTTATCTATCTATCCACTTAATCATCTATCTACCTATCATCTATCCATCTATCTATCTGTCTATGCAGTTTTTCAGCCTTGGCCCCATTGGCATTTTGAGTTGTTTAATTCTTTGTCAGGTAGGAGACAGCCCTAATATAGTAGGATTATTAGCAGCATCACTGGACGCTGCCCATAATATGCCAGTAGCATTCCTCCTCAAGTTATGACAACCAAAACACTTCAAAACAGTGTCAACTGTTCTTTGGAAGACAAATATCCCAGTGTAATACTGCTGAAACACTGATCTATCTCTATCTCTGGCCCAATCTTTCATTCTTCCTTACTTTCTTCCTCTCTCTCTCTCTCTCTCTCTCTGTGTGTGTCTTTATAACAATATAAATTATTATATATGTTTTGTTGTGGGTTGGGGGTTTATTTTAAGATATCCTGAATTTGAAATTTGGATTTATCTTATTTATATTAGTTTTTCTATGCTACAACACTAACACACGGATGATATAACAAGGAAGCTGTTTATTATGCAGATTATCTATTCGGAATAGGTTTTCCGATAAACCTAGATTAAAAAAACATTGGGGTGCCTGGGTGGCTCAGTCGGTTAATTGTCTGACTCTCGATTTTGGCTCAGGTCATGATCTCCCCGTCTGCGAGTTCGAGCCCCAGGTCGGGCTCTGTGCTGACAGCTCAGAGCCTGGAGCCTGCTTAGGATTCTGTGTCTCCGTCTCTCTCTGCATCTCCCCCATTCAAATTTTGTTTCTCTCTGTCTCTCAAAATTAATAAGTAATAAAAACATTTAAAAAAACACAAACAGTGCTGAACAAATTCATTCTCATGGGAATCACAAACCATCCTGAGCCGCAGCCTCCATTGTTTGGGCTCTTCCTCATCTACCCAGTCTCAGTGATGGGCAATCGGGTATGATCATCCTCACAAAGATGGACTCTAGGCTGTAAACACTCATGTACTTCTTCCTCAAACACTTGGCTCTCATTGATCTGAGGTATTCAACAATTTTAGGACCAAAAGTGTTAATAAGTTTTATCATGGAAGCAAACACAATCTCTGATTATTTGTGCACCACACCGGTAGCTTTCTACATTATCCTCATTGTTAGTGAACTTTTCATTCTATTGGCTACACCCTATGGTAGCTACATGGCCATGTGGCCATCTGTAACCCTCTGCCCTATCCAGTCCTCATGTCACAAAGGGTGTGTCAGGTCCTGGTGGCCATCCCCTATCTCTACAGCACATTTGTTTCTCTTCTATTTACTATAAACATTTTTAGTTTATCCTTTTGCGACTATAGTATCATCAATCATTTCTACTGTGACAGTCCTTTCTTGTTATCTTTCCTCTGCTCAAATAGGCATGATTGAGTTGATGATTTTGATTTTGTCAGTTCTTATTTATTTTTTTAAATGTCTACTTAATTATTTTCAGAGAAAGAGCAAGCAAGGGAGGGGCGGAGAGAGGGAAAGAGGGAGAGAGAGAATCCCAAGCAGGCTCTGTGTGAACAACCTGTTGCAGGGCTTGATCCCATGAACTGTGAGATCATGACGGCGAGATACCTTGGACCGTGAAATCAAGAGTTGATGCCTAAGCGACTGAGCCACCCCGGCACCTTGATTTTCTCCGTTTTTAATTTGATTTTAGTCCTTTTGATAGTTCTCGCATCTTACCTGTTGAGTCTGCTACACACGGTCAGGACAGACTCAGCTGAGGGCAGGCACAAGCCTTTTTGCACCGGTGGGTCCCACCTGACAGTGGGCACGGAGTCTTATGGGACTTTAATATTTATGTATGTGGAACCTAAGCCCAATCATTCCTTTGACACTGATAAAGTGGTGCATATATTTTACACCTTCATTATCCCCATGCTGAATCCCTTGATCTATAGCTTGAGGAACAAAAATGTAAACTATGCAGGACAAAGGATGTGGAAAAAAACTATGCATACCTTCCCTTAATTTATTGCACTGTGTGGTTCCTATGAATAACATTATAAACATTAAACATTGTTATGTGTTCCTTCAGAGGGAAAAGCAAGGATAAATGAGTCAACGTATATTTAGAGATTGACCTCTATGTATAAGTCATACTTCCAAGTGCACTTGCAGAAAAAGACATTCAGTATACAATATAAATTAAATACCTTCGAAATTCTAGTGTTTTGTTAATAAGTACATAAGTATATAGTTAACCAATAACAAGCTACGTATGAATGACAAAGTGCAGATAAAATTTACCTGTGGCAAAGCAGATAATGTGATATGATCAGGGCCAAGATTAATAGAAAAATGAAGGGGTATCCAAGAAGATTCAATTTTATAAGAAAAGGCATTTTTGTGATAAAAGTAAATAAAATGACTGTGACTATGTAAAGTCAATTGTATTCCTATTTAATATTTATTATGAACAGCAAATATGTTTTAATTTAGGAAAACACATAGTTACATTGCTAATATTTTCAGAGCGTTTAAAATTACTCCCCAGAATTAATTAATTTTGTTCAAGTTAGGTAATTTGCAAACACAACTAATGTGACTGCACCAAATTTAAAATGGTATAAAAGATGTCATAAAGAAGTTGAAAAGGTATTATTTTATTTCATGTAATAGACAAAAGTTATTACCAATAATACATGCAAATTAAATTACACATGTATGTACCAATCACAATGAGGGAAACATCTTGAATTCACTTCTGTAAATTGTAAAACCACATAACTGGCGATACTATGTATAATTTATGTATGCAAAACTATAACAGAAAATACATTCTTTATTTTGCAAAAGACAATATGGATGAATCTTGAAGACATTATACTAAGTGAAATAAGCTAGTCACAGTACTGCATGAGGCCATCTATGTGAAGTATAGAAATAATTAAATACATAGAATCAGAGAGTGGAATGGTGGCCGTCAGGGACTGGAGGAAGGGAGAAATAGTTGATAAGCAACAGGTATCAAGTTTCAGCTTTGCAAGATGATTAAGTTCTAGAGATTTGTTATAAAACATTGCGCCTATGATCACCATGACTGTGTTGTGCACTTAAATATTGGTCAAGGGTGTAGAGCTCCTATGAAGTTTTAAGTTTTCTGATCACAATAAAATATAAATAAAAAGATTTGGGAAAAAGACAAAAAGGTTGTGTATAGTTACTAACTTTGTCTGTAGATGGGGCGGAGGGAATGTGAATGGGGATAATGGATTAGTGCATATTCAGTTTATATGTAATTAAAGCATTACCTTAAAATAATGAATCATAGAAACGCATGCGTGGCTCAGAGTTAAGCGTCTCTGACTTTTGATTTTGGCTCAGGTCACGATTTCCTGGTTTGTGGGATTAAGCCCAGTGCCAGGCTCTGCACTGACTGTAGGAGTCTGCCTGGGATTCTCTCTCTCCCTCTTTCTCTGCCCCTCTCCTGCTTATGCTCTATCTCTCGAAATAAATAAACTTAATAAAATAAATAATGAATCGTGTATGAGAAAACTATTCTTTAAGGTGAGGGATAGAAGTATGGTGCTTGTACTATAATTTCCTGAACATATAGGTATGTGTATGTATATGTAGATGTGTGCAATGTTTCTTATAAATATGTTGAAAGGTGAAATTTTGTGATTCACAATGGTCCTGTCCTATCCTAGAACTTTATTTGCTTGACCAAAGTAAGTTTATATATGGTACTCACAACTTAGGAAAGGGACAACACCTCCTATGCAACAAACCTTTTAAATAAGAGATCAAAGTATAAAATAAAGCATCAATAACAATGAAAAATGCAAAAGTAACTATTTTTTTTTAAATTTTACAACGTTGTGGGAATGCTAATTAGATGGGGAGGTTGGCAGAGCTGATGAGGGAGTGAAAGTACGGTTAACTGAGTGGGGTACCGACTCTCTGTGGTCACATGACAGACAATCAGCAAATGTCATCGGAGAGGAAGCAACAACACAACCCTCTTGTGGGTACTTGGACTCTGGAAAGAACCTCAAGGGTTTAAATTCATTGTCATGAGTAACTTGAGATTTGTAAAAATCTTTATTTCCTCTTTATGGTCTGCAAGTTGTCTGTTACTTCAGTGGTTATGGAGCCTAGAATGGGCCAAGATGAAGAAGAAACAGTGTATCCTGACAGAAGTAGTGAATATTTTAGAGAATGATATGCAAGTTGTCACTGTTTCTTCACCAAAGTGAAAATCATACTAAAGATAGAGTATAATCACTTAAAAATCCTTCCTATTTTATTTCAGAATTCTAAGATGGTTATTATATTCACTCATTCACTTTTTATCATTTATGAGTCAGTAGTCAATAAAAATCTTTTGAACACCTACTCTTTCCTGGGCAGTATTTTAGAAGCTATTAATACAAAGGCATTTAGATGTACTATTTTCATTTATAAAGCATACAGACTAGAAAGCCCCATACAAACAGGAAACTAAAAATGTTATCAATATTTACTTATAACATTTTAAATGCTTGATAAGAGATCACAAGGTTTTCTGAAAAATGCAATTTCCATCGAATAATTTTAATAAAACACTGGCCACAGGATCAGGTATATGATGGGTGCTTTCTGAATTTCAAAAGAACAATTCATATTTAGTCTTCTTAGAGTGATGCGCATTTCGAACACATGCTGTATATCATCTGATTTTTATGGCAAATATATCAGGCTTGTTCCTCGCCCCCGAATGGAAGCTTTGCATTCAGTTTTGTCCCCAGTGTTCAGAGTAAAATGGAGCATTGGGGCCAGAATCTTGGGCTTTCCAACTGTTGGATTTGCTTCACCCCAGGACCAGCAGACAATACAAGGGACGAATCAAAACAAACACACACACAAAGGGTGGGCTCAATGCACGTGATGGTTACTCAGTATGATCGCCCACCTGTGTCCCTAGGCTAACCCCACATCTTCACTCTGGGGTGCAGTTGTTGTGTGGAGACTTGAGTAATTGGTCTTCCCGTCCCCAGGGAATCAGAACTTTACCTGGGAATTCCTGGGTGCACATGTGGGAACTGGAGCCATAAACCAGCTTAGTTCAGTGTGTGGCTCTACAGGGACTTCAGACACTTGTAACACTCTTCAAAAGACCTCCTGCGGAACCTTAGAAGTGGGTCTCAGCAGACCTCTGTGCACAGGTAGGTTCAACCCAATGATTTACGAAGCGCTCATTCTGGGTGTGACGACCGAAGTACTCGGGGAGGTTTACCAATTCAATTCAGACTCAGGACTGAAATATCTGCTCTATTCTCTTCTCCTGAGGACTCAAATCTCTGTCCCCTGATGGCCAAGTGGAAGGGATAAGGAAACGACTCAAACAAAGGTGTCCAGGCTCCCCACTGATAAATTCAAAAGTGTGAGCACTTCTACGGAATAACCAATAGACATTGCAAGGAGTCTATTTCAACTTAGGATGAGGAGGAATTCTTTCTGCCTGAGAGCTGGCAGAAGAGATGTTATAGAAGGCATTTACACCAGATAAGAAGCTTCGTAAGTGTCTTTGAAATATAAGATTTCTTCTCCAAGAAAGACCTACTAGATTGCCTAACATAAAACAAAACAAAAACAAACAACAAGCAAAAAACCTAGTTTTTCCTCTCCCTGTTTTCCCACATTGCCCAGGGTGATAAACCATATGATGGAAAGACGTGGACCCAACAGTCTGTACGTTGCTGGTGGACGCTGAGAATTCAGCAGAAGATGCAGTTTTCCCTTAACATAGCCCATGTATAAGTCACTTTCAGACAAATTGGGGAAGAACGGACTGTGCTCTTGAAATCATTTCGGAAGCTGTTTAAAAACTAATATGCAATGTTATTTCTCAGCCACATTGTACCATCAAGTGATTAACATTAAGTATATTTTCAAAGGGTTTTTTTGTTTGTTTTTTTACTGAGAATTCAATATTTTGGTAGAGCTATAAAATATTTCTTTTCAGAAACACACTTGAGAAACACGGCATGTACAAGTCAAAATATCTTTTATTTTGAGATATACTTACCGAAATAAAAAAACAACTTGCCATTAGTAATACTTCATTAAAAATGAATTCAAAAGAGCTAAGAGTATATGCAAATATGTTATTTTCAAAAGATAATTGCATGAATTCATTGTAACCAGTCCACAATTACTGTTGTTGGTGCTTTTTTTGTTGTTGTTAAATTAAGGATACACTTATTGAATATATGATAACCCAGAGTGAAACATGCACTGAGTTGTTTTTGTTCAGGAAACGCTTTGCCTAAAGTGAGTGTTGCCACAGTGACTTTCATCAGAAACTTACCTGTGTATTTCTTTTCAGACACAGTGGTAGGACAAGAGACATGGGATGTTTAGTGCAACACAGTTGTATAAGCTCATCAAACATATATTTGATTTATGGAAAGAAGTATCTTTTTTTTGTTAAAGATCTTATTTTTATGTAATCTCTATACCCAGCATGAGGTAGAATTCACAACCCTGACATCAAGGGTCCCATGCTCTACTGACTGAGCAAGCCTGGTGTCCCTAAAGTATCTTTGACTAAACAAACACACACCACACTTTTAATAGAGAAGCAAGTGGTGAGAGAACACAAGTTGTGAAACAACACAACTGATTTGTTTGCTAAATGTGTAGCTAGATATCACGTGCCCCAGTTGCTTGGATATGCAAAATTGCAATTCACTTGCTATTCCTATTTCTTTTAAGTTTATTTTTATTTCTTTGGAGAGAGAAATGGAGAGTCAGTGGGGGAGGGGCAGAGAGCGAGGGAGACAGAATCCCAAGCAGTCTCCCTGCTGTCAGCACCAAGCCCAAACAGGTCTCAAACTCACTAAACATGAGAACTTGACGTGAGCCAAAACCAAGAGTTGGACGCTTAACCGACTGAGCCACTGAGGCATCCGTTGCTATTCCTATTTTAACTAAAAAACTCCTCAGTGAGGTAGAATGGATTACAGGGACACAAGCAGGAAATCACATTAGAAAATCATTCAAAATACGCTAATAACAATAACTGCTGGTACTATTTTTTTTTTTTTGCCTTCATTGTTATCAGGCTCTGTACTAACTTGCATATGTGTATTACCTCATGACATTCACACAACACAGGTATGAATACTTGGCAAAAACCACACAGCTAGAAATTGGTGGACTAACATCCAACCAATCAACCAAACAAACACGTAAAACAAAACCACAAAACCAAAGCATTAATCAGTACTCAACACAGTCTCTTTGCATGACTTAAGCTCATTGAGCCTCAACCGTCTCATCAGACATGGAAATAATTTCATCCATCTTCTAGGACACTCCTGCCGAATAACGAGATTATTATTTTGAAATGGCTAGCATAGCTCTGGGCCCATAGTACACTACATACTGAATAATGTTAGCATGCTTCTCCAATCATTTGTCTGTACAAGTAAAACAAAGTTATCAAACTTGAGCAAACCAAGCCTACAAATGATACTTTTTCCAAACATCAAAACAGGCTTTGAACGATGTAAAGGAAAGAGGTATGAGCTAGAAAACAAGAAAGGGCTTCCAGAAGACAATAATACAGATGTGTCATCGCAGGTAGAGGTCGGAGTGATACAAAGGACTAGTTTATTTGGCAGAAGAAAGGAAATGTGATTAAACTTAAAAAATTCACTTTCTGAATGACACGAAGAAAGAACACTACTGAGGTGTAGTCTGTTGGTGGATAACTGAAGCAGTGTGGTTAGATAGAAACTGATAAGGAAAAACCAACACAGTCAAAATATTTCCTGCAGAAATATTGAAATCCCAAAGATGATGACACATTACGAGCTGAAGAGAAAGCCAGTGGCAGGTAAGGAAAAAATAACTGCGAATCACTCTGGGTCATCAACTTCTTATAGGTAGTTATCTTTTATCGTTGGAAACATACACGTATACAGAGGCATATGCATGTATATGTAAATATATATTTATGCAATGTTATAATTAATATTTTTAAATATGCCTATGAATATTAAGACATGTAATACAGTAGATTAATGTATATTCATCTAATATAAATTCTATACAACACAGAACTGAAAAATTAATAGCTTGGTATCACAGTTCTAACAACTTGAAATTGGTCTTTAGAGAGTTTAAATATCTGAATTTTGTTAAAACATTAGGAGAAATAAAATTAAACTCTGACACCTTTCACTGTAAACAAAAAAGAAATTCAACTTAAATGAAACAGTTTACAATCTAGCATCTACCAGAAAACCTGATTTTACCATCTATTAATCTCCTTCCATTCTCTCCTTTAGAGATGAAAGCCACTGAATACACGGCCCCAGAGAATCTCACCTCAGTGACTGAGTTCATTCTCATGGGAGTCTCAGACCGCCCAGAGCTCCAGATTCCATTCTTCTTTGTTTTCCTGGTGATCTATGGGTTGACCGTGGCAGGGAACCTGGGCATCATCACCCTCACCAGTGTTGACTCTCAGCTTCAAACCCCCATGTACTTCTTCCTCAGGCACTTGGCTATCATCAATCTTGGCGATTCTACTGTCATTGCCCCGAAAATGCTGGTTAACTTCTTGGCTTCAAAGAAGACCATATCCTACTATGGATGTGCAGCCCAACTGGGTGGGTTCTTAATCTTTATTGTGGCTGAGATTTTCATGCTAGCTGTAATGGCCTATGACCGCTATGTGGCTATTTGCAATCCCCTGCTCTACATGGTTGTGGTATCTCCACAGATCTGTCTGCTGCTGGTATCCCTCACATACCTCTACAGTCTGACCACAGCACTGACCGTCACCTCCTGTGTGTTCTCTGTGTCATACTGCTCTTCCAATGTAATCAACCATTTTTACTGTGATAATGTCCCCTTGTTGGCATTGTCCTGTTCCAATACCCATATTCCAGAAACAGTAGTGTTTACCTCTGCAGGGATCAATTTGCTTTTCTCTATGATTATTGTTCTAATATCCTACTTCAACATCATCTTTGCCATTTTGAGGATACGTTCCTCAGAGGGTCGACAAAAAGCCTTTTCCACCTGTGCCTCCCACATGATGGCTGTCACTGTGTTCTACGGGACCCTTCTCTTCATGTATTTGCAACCAAGGAGCAACCACTCATTGGATACTGATAAAATGGCCTCTGTCTTCTACACCCTGGTGATACCCATGCTGAATCCCCTCATTTACAGCCTAAGGAACAAGGATGTGAAGGATGCATTGAAGAGTTTCCTAAATAAGGCATGTCAGTCTTTCAAATTCATGTAAATTTAAAATTACAGGTGTCTTCTTTTAAGGGTTTTTATTTGCTCCTGAAAAGCTAATCTCTGCTAAGTGCAGAGGCAATAGTTAAAAATCCCATGGCTTTCCATGGGACAATCTTTTTTTTTTTTCAACGTTTATTTATTTTTGGGACAGAGAGAGACAGAGCATGAATGGGGGAGGGGCAGAGAGAGAGGGAGACACAGAATCGGAAACAGGCTCCCGGCTCTGAGCCATCAGCCCAGAGCCTGACGCGGGGCTCGAACTCACGGACCGCGAGATCGTGACCTGGCTGAAGTCGGACGCTTAACCGACTGCGCCACCCAGGCGCCCCTCCATGGGACAATCTTAAGCTTTTCTATTCCCAACCTCAAATACTGAGCTTTCCCTAATACAAAGATGTGTTAGTTACCACAAAAAAGTACACGTATTTAAGTAGTAAACAGTGATTTCAATATAAACACATTTTACAGTGTAACATAAGTTGACTACTGGGTTTTTGTAATTTCTAATCAAAGAAGAGAAATTCTGGGAGCTGGAGAAGATGTGTGAGAACCATTTCTTAGAATATAGTAAAGAGTCGGGGCCTCTTCATTGCTATATGTATGCTTTGTTCAACAATTAAAGTTTTATTTTTACTTTTTGCAGTAGTTTGTCTTTCCACTTCTGAAAATTTTTGAATCCATTTGTATCTTGCACTTATGTAAATTTATATCACAGGAAAAAAACCTTTAGGATAAAATAAAAACTAAACAAAAAAATGCTTAGATATACGTGGAAATAGGACATGTGGCAAAGCAAAAGAAAATGTATGAAAGGTGATTCCATTTTTTTATCCCTCTCATTTGGTGCATGTACATGAAACAAAATGTTGGTATTTATCTTGGTATGATATAAAATTAATAAAATTAAGGTTCTGCATATCATATTCTCTTAGCAAAAACTTGTGTAGAATTACTCATCAGTGTTACAAAATCATAACAACAGGTAGCATTTCTTTGAGGATTATTGTTTAGTGTTTGGGGGTAAAATATTAGTAGACCACCAAAAAGAAAAAGAAGAAGAAAAAAAGAAAAAGTCACTGTCATTTTTTTTTGTTTTTTTTTTTTTTAATTTTTAAGGTTTATTTATTTTTGAGAGAGAGAGACAGAGTGCGAGCTGGGGAGGGACAGAAAGAGAGAGGGGGTAAACACAAAATCTGAAGCAGCATCCAAGCTCTGAGCTGTCAGCACAGAGCCCCATGAGGGGCTCAAACTCACAAACCGTGAGATCATGACCTGAGCTGAAGTTGGACACTTAACCAACTGAGCCACCCAGGCCCTCCCAAAAAATCATTGGCCTTAAGTGACACCAAGCCTCAAGGGCACCATGGCCAATAAAGAAAATAAATAAATAAATAAATAAATAAATACACGTTAATAGTCATTCTGTGCCCTATCTCTGCCTTTGCATGCAAAATCTGCTAACAATGTCCTGAGGAAGCAGGGGCATGGGTTGTGAGGTAAGGCAATGCCTGGAAATAAAGTAGATTGATGACATTTTCCAAGAAGTCAGAAATAAGCCAAATACAGGAACTGTGACACTCAGTTTCATAGGCTAATTCCTTACTTTTATTTTAAGTAAGAACAGCTAGCTGAAAACAGAAAAGTCACACCAGTTGGTAGATATTCCTAGTCTTTACAGACAAAACTGGCAAGAGCTTGATAGCATTAGGCTTTCAGACTTTAGGCTTTCTTCTTTATAAATATATAAAACTATATAATATACAGAATTGATTTTGTGTTTTCCTGTGCATGTGTGTATATGAGTGTGTGTTTTCCTATGGCTGGATTTGCTGCACCAAGCTACATACGTACAATGGAGCAGTACCTTTCCCAGCAGAAAGCCATTCTCTTTGAGTCTAGTTAAGTGAACAGAATTGTAACAGAAGGGCTAATCTCACACTTGCACTTCTACCAATCCTATGCATTTTATTGAGAAATCAAAGTCAAGAATGAAAACTGTAGCATTTTCTACCCTTTGACTTGGTTTACATACATTTATTTTCTAAAAATAATTGTGCTGTCAGTGGTATTAGTTTCCCAGCACTACGGTGACAAATTACCACTGACTCCCTGGCTTGAAACAACACATTCACGCATATACAGGCACTCACATATCACTTGGACGCATTTATCAGGAATGGTGAGCCAACATAATCAACCAACCAGGCAGGCACATCAGCCCAGCACCGGTTTTTCACGGAGTAAGATCGAGAAAATAATTTATGTCAGCTTTGATCTCTAGTCGATCAAGGCTCACTCTGTGAGATGTTAAGTCACCTGTGCTTCCTGCCTCTCCCTACCTAACTGCTCTGGAGTCTCCATGGCCCCTGTGTCCAGAGACAATAAAATCCCCCTAGCGGTGAGGGGGGAGAGAAGATGCAAGACAGTCATAAGACAAGGTCTGACCACCTGTAAACTTAGGACAGACAAATGACACTACAGAGCTCTGCATTCTGCAGCTGCTGCAGAGGCAGTCGACTGACCTGACGCCATAGTTAGGGATGCTCTAGGCAGAGAGCATCTCAAGTGCGTAAATCTTGGGTGGCCCACCCTGAATCTTCTCAAGACCATGAAAATAAGAAAAACCATCAAACTCTCCCAAATTCAGCAGAGCAAGTGCCATTTCAGAGATTCAAACCCAAAAACTTCCTGAAGGACGATTTTCACAGCAGTTCATTTTCTTTTGAAGTACGCGGATCACACACTTTGATGTTTTACTTATGTCCTGAGACATATGTCTAGTGATAAATATTTTCTACTGTATCAAAAATCTAAGATGATTCTGATTTTTTTTTAATTCAAAAGTTAAATTGAGGAATTCTAAGTCTTCTCGTGGAGAATTCTTGTCACTTACATCCTAGATAATTTTGGTTCGAGCTGCTAATACCATCTCCCGGGAAGTGCATAAACCTTCATCACATGTCTACATAAACGTACTTTTGTAAACAACAGCCATTATCCAGGTTGGAGAAATTCTGCTGACAAAACATCTTGGAACACAAACTCTTATCTCATCTCACAAAATGTACATGATTTGGGGTTACCTAAAATGTAAATATTATCAAAAACCTACTTCTTAAAAACATCAAGCCACATAACCAATGTGAGCTATAGTTGACAGAAAAGGTAAGTAATGATTTTAGAAAACACTAATATTAATATTTTAAAGAACTGAAAGATTACTGAATGATAATGATTAGTTTTTATTTTTTATATTTTTTTAATGCTTGTTTATTTTTGTGAGAGAGAGAAAGAGAGACAGAGTGTGAGCAGAGGGAGGGGCAGAGAGAGAGAAACACAGAATCTGAAGCAGGATCCAGGCTCTGAGCTGTCAGCACAGAGCCCAACGTGGGGCTCAAACTCACAAACCACAAGGTCATGACCTGAGCCAAAGCTGGACGCTTAACCAGCTGAGCTACCACCTAGGCACCCCGAATGATAATGATTATTAATGTCAACATCGTTAATTTAAGACATGGACTCAGAAGATTAATATCAATTTAAAACCCTATGAAATCTATAAGTGAAAACTTCCATATTGGGAGAATTTCCAAGCACGTTTTTTGTTTTTTTTTACTTATATGGATGCTTAAAATATTGCCTTTAGATCAATGAATAGTCAATATGAATGCAAACACTTCCTTAATAGCTGCGGCATCTTCTGGTGGTGGAGAGATTGGCTGCAAACAGGGAGATGCTCTGTTACCACAGGTGAGTCAGGCTACAACTCGGCCACTTCTCCACTCCTAACTGCCAGGAGGCTGAGATCCCGCCAGCTGGGTGCCCAGGAGGAAAAGCAAGATTGGGAGGTCATCCCCCAACCTCTGCCTCAAGATATGTGTCAGGGTTTTGTCACCTCAATAACTACATTATCGGCATTGTCACTGTTGTAGACATTCAAATAGTAAGATTAGATTATAATTAACTTGTCTCTCTCTTGGTGATCATTTCTGAATTTCGTTGTTGGTAAGGATTATATTTAGTGCACTTTTCTGTCTCAAATCTAGATTACTATCTGGATTTCTTTAAAAAAATAAGGTGTTAAATCAAGGAAAAATAGGTTTAGTTCTAGAAGGTTAAATCTGTTTTAATTGTTTGTTGCAATCTTCATCATTCATACTTCATACACGTGGCCCATAGTGATAAGACGGAGGTCCACAGTCTGAAGTGCAATGTATGATGGCGGAATGTATACAGTAAAAGAAATCTTGAAAAAGATCCATCCTGGTTTAAATAAATTAAATGTGTTCATGTACTCCCCAAAACAGGGCCCAGGAAGATAGTTCAGAATTGTTCATTCTTGGGTCAGTGGGGACCACACACACAGCGTTGTTGATTATGGTGATCCCTGTAGATGTCAGAGGTTGGTAACTAACTAAAAGACTGTCACTATGGGAGCAAACTTCTGGTAAATGAGGGTAGAGACAGATTATAGCAATTTTATTCAACAGAAGCCAGCAAAACATTGGTGTGTATGTAGAAAATGAATGCAATTCAAAAACACACAGTTGAGTGAGAACCTTGAAGTATCAAAAGAAGTTTTATAACATTTTTGTACACTTTAAAACGTATGCTATCTTCACTTTATAGAGCTGCATTTCTTTTCCAGAACATACATCAACTTTTGTAGAGGGGGTACCTGTGTAGGAAAGGAAACTGAAAGAAGGGATGTGGAATTAGGGTATCATTTATTCAATTTAGTCCCTTAGATTAAAAAATATATATGTGATAACTTTACACACATATTCATAATTTTTATTCCTTCTGAACTTTTAACACACTTTGGTCATGTGTAAATAGTTTCGTCTTTATCTTCAGGTATCAAACATGGAAGAAGTCTTTGTGGAAAATGCTAAAAGTTTATGTAATCTGTAAATGATTAAAACATGTATCTAAAAAATAATCCATTTAAATCCAGATATTTGAGCGAACGCAATGAAAATAGCAACTAAAGTAGGCGACTTCTCTATATAAAGAAAAGCCCATTTCTTCAAGAGGGAAATCAAAGTAACTCTGGATAATTAGCAAAGACAGTGGCACCATTTCTCGTTTTCAGATGCTTTGGGAATAACCAAGAATGGCATTCAAGCTCCCAGGGGATGTCTCAAAGGGAGGGGACACTCATAAATTCTTTTAACAGCAGTTAAATTAGTAATCACATGGGGGAGCAAGAAGTCAGTCCTCATTTAAAAGGAATAGGAGGCACTGATTATAATGATTATGAGATTAGCTGCAGTGATGATTTTTGATGACTGTCTCCGATAAAAATTACCAATAAGAGTCACCAGTGCCAGACTCAGTACATTATATCGTGTGTACTCATAATATTTTTTTCATAACTAGGTTCTCCAGAGTAATGGTGTATTTTTACCACTATTATTATTTTCTTTGAACGTGGTAAGGAACCTCATTTATATGTGTCATTATTTCTACATTTATTTTGAGACTATAGATGATAAACATCATGAAGAGGGTGTCAGCATTTTTGCAAGCTCAGTTAGAACTCCCCTCTCTCCTACCTTCCCTCTCTCTTTCCCTCCCCCCTTTACATGGGAGAGCAATGCTCTCAATTTGACCAACCCATTTATTTCAATTGGGGCTATTGGAAAATGTTATAGAATATTGAGTTGAGATGGGGCGCTTACATTTGCATAAGAGGACATCCTGGGACTTCATGCCCATCCCCCTGGTGCTGGTACATCTCTGGAGTTTCTGCTTCCATCTGATAAGAGTCAGGTGTGATGTTCAATTTCCTTGTTTCTTTCCAGGCAGTGCTTGGGTAGGGCTGGTGGGAAGGCGGGTCACCTAAATATTCAGGTGATGGGATGAGGAAGTTTGCCAAACTGTGCGAACTGCTATGAAATAGTCCTGTTTCTGGGTCCAGTTTTTGCAGCTTAAGGCTTTAGACTTTGTCATCTGTTTGGTTGCTGCTAATGAGTGATTGTTATTGTTTTGCTGTAAATATTTTGTTAATTTGCATAGATCTTTTAATAGAGCAGATTTTGCAAAGAAATTTTATCTGCCAAATTAAACGTGAATTTCTAGTCTATATTTTGAAATTCCTTTTTAAGGACAAGGAGAGTTTCTGGTTTTTAAGGTCAGAAAATTTTAACATTTTCTTACCACGTTAAGTCCTTGACCAGTCTAGGGTTGATTCTTATAGGATGAACTAAACATCCAGTTTCATCATCTTCTATAAAGATAATCATTTTCCCCAGATCTACGGACTGGATCATTTATGCATGCTTGTCCTAACATCCTACTGCTATCACACACCTTAGTTCTATGCATTCTTGGGTCTTTTTCTGAGATCCCTATTCTATCCCATTGTTGTAAGCCATATTGTCTCCGTAACCCTGTTTTATAAGTTTTATTATCTGGTAGCACATGTCTTTTCAAAATGTCTTGATTATTCTTTATACTTTGCATTCTTAAAATATATTTTAAATCCTTGTCAAACGGTACAAATTCCCTTAGAGAGATTTTGATTGTAAAGGCATTGTTCAAATAAGATTAATTTGTACAGAATTGACATTTTTACAACGCTAAGTTGCCCAATCCAGGAATATAGTATTTATCTGATTTATGTATGATTTCTATACTCTTTCCCAAAGAAGTTTTAACTTTTCACCTTTTAAGGGTAGGTTCAGTCTAGTTTTTATAAGATATTCCATCATCATGGAATTTCCCTTTTCTTCTGAATTTTTTTTTGCCTTTGTCCATTCTAAATGGTATTAATTCATTTCTTCAAATGCTCAATTTCTTTCTAATTCACTCTGATAATGTGATGAATTCTAATTACAGCTTCCAAAATTAAACCATCCAGCCAAACATAGGATCAGTGCAGCTTGGACAACTGTCCTGTAATTCTTACACATTTTTTAAATATATATCAATGACATGTATGTATGTATGTATGTATGTATATATATATATACACACACATATATATGAAATTATAATCCTGAATATAACTTTAAATATTTATTTATTTATTTATTTATTTATTTATTTATTTTGAGAGAGAGAGAGAGAGAGACCATGAACAGAGAGAGGCAGAGAGAGAGAGGAGAGAGAGAATCCCAAGCAGCCTCCATGCTGTCATCACCACAGGGCTCGGGACTTGACCCCACAAACCTTGAGATCATGACCTGAGCTGGGATCAAGAGTCATAAGCTAAACTGATTGAGCCATTCAGGCATCCCATAAGCTTGAATATATTGTGGGTTCCTTTTATTATTATAACTTTCTTTATTATTTTTTAATTAAAATTTTTTATATCTTTCTTTTTTAAAATCACAATTTTGTGGGGCTCCTGCGTGGCTCAGTTGGCTAAGTGTTTGACTCCTGGGTTCGGCTCAGGTCGTGATCTCGCGGTTTGTGGGTTCAAGCCCCTCAATAGGCTCTGCACTGATGGAGCACAGTTTCTTGGGATTCTCTCTCTTTCCCTCTCTCTCTGCCCCTCCCCTACTTGTGCTCTTTATTCACTCTCTCAAAATAAATGGATGAACTTAAAAAAAAATAAAAAAACATAATTTTGTGTCCTAGGATGAATCGCAATGGGGTTCTCATTTTTGCACCTTGGAATTGTAAGAAATATGGATGAGGATTTTTTTTTCAATAGTTTGGAAACACCTGCCTTAAAAACAATCTGAAGGAGAAAGGAGTTGGAGAAGTAGAGGAAGATGAAGTGTAATCCTTAACTAAAAGGTGTTAACCAAAACCTTTTAGGTATTCTTGATGGAAGATGACATAAACGTGTAAGAATTGTGTTCAAATTAAAATATAGTAAATGTACTCCAATTCTATGAATACCATGTCCACTGGGCTTTATGTGGATCAAAACACCATTCGTCCTGGTCCATGTACATTGAAACAGGTCTCTAAGACATTTGAGATAGCAGCCCCTATTTTGAAGGGGCTTCCCCTTTTTGGATGCATATTTATAGCAACTTACTGGATGATTTTAGGTTGTACATTAACAAATACGTTTTAATAATTTTTACTTGTTTTAATATGTGCTAGGAAATACAACTACACCATGAAACCCATCATTTCAGAGATGTTAATGCTAAAGTCAAAGCAAAAGTGGAAATGTTTGCTAATACTTCTTTTTTATATTGAATAACTTATAGATGCAGGCCTTACTTGGTGTGCAACATAGCAAAAATCAGAAACTTAAAAAACCACAGGCAAGTGCTGAATATTCAGACACACTATTCTAGAGAAAATAACATTTATTTATATGCACTACAGTGGGTGTGGGGGGGACTTCCGCAAGTTAAATGATTAACTATCATCATAAAAATCATTAAACAATATTTAAAACTCATGAAGTAAAGTGGAATAAGCATACAATTTAAAAAATCAAATGGGTAATGGAACAGGAATATCATGAAATACACAGAATTAAATCAAAGTCTACTAAATGAGTTAATCATGATTTTCCTTGAAAGTTGGGACTAAAGTTGCCAGGTCTGGAAGCAGAGAGCTGTTCCTTTTATTATAATTCCTTCTAAAGTATGATGTGTTTAACAAATTATAAGTATTTTAAGTAAAAAAGATAGATATTTATTGAAATAAAATTTAAATTAAAAAAAATTGGATTTCAGGGTGCCCGGGTGGCTCAGTTAGTTAAGCGTCTGACTCTTGGTTTCTGCTCCGGTCATGATCTCACAATTCGTGAGTTTGAGCCCTACATTGGGCTTTGCGCTGACAGCGTGGAGCTTGCTTGGGCTTATCTATCCCTCTTTCTTGCCCGCCCCTGCCCGCTCTGTCTCTCTCTCTCAAAATAAATAAACATGAAAAAATATTTAAAACTTGGATTTCTCTTAATCACAATGGCTTTGCATACTAAGTAAGTTAACAGATGTCATTTTCTGAATGCCAGTGACTCACGTGATGATTCTTCCCACAGCAATTTTTCCTAATGGCCTGGATGAACCAACCAAATCAAACAGTGCTAACAGAATTCATCCTAATGGGAATCACAGACCGGCCAGGGCTGCAGGCTCCCTTCTTTGGACTCTTCCTCATCATCTATGTGATCTCAGTGGTGGGCAACCTGGGCATGATCATCCTCACCAAGGTGGACTCCAGGCTACAAACACCCATGTACTTCTTCCTCAGACACCTGGCTTTCATTGATCTTGGTTATTCAACAGCTGTGGGGCCCAAAATGTTAGTCAATTTCATAGGTAATCAAAACACAATCCCTTATAACTGGTGCGCCAGTTATAACTGGTGCGCTTCATCTTGTTCATCATCAGCGAGCTTTTCATTCTGTCAGCAATGGCCTATGACCGCTATGTGGCCATCTGTCATCCTCTGCTTTATATGGTTGTTATGTCACAAAAGGTGTGCTGGGTGCTGGTGACTGTCCCCTATGTCTACAGTGCCTTTCTTTCTCTGATAACCACCATAAAGATTTTTATGTCATCCTTTTGTGACCATAACATCATTAAACATTTTTACTGTGACAGTCTTCCCTTGTTAACTTTGCTGTGCTCTAGCACACATGACATTGAGTTGATAATACTGATCTTTTCAGCATTTAATTTGGTGTCATCTCTTCTGATAGTGCTTGTCTCCTACATCCTGATCCTGAAGGCCATCCTCAGGATGAATTCTGCACAGGGCAGGCACAAGGCCTTCTCCACCTGTGGATCCCACCTGACAGTGGTCGTGGTATTATATGCCACTCTCTTCTTTATGTACGTGCAACCCAAATCCAGTCATTCCTTTGATACTGATAAAATTGCGTCCGCATTTTACACATTGATAATACCTATGTTGAATCCCATGATCTACAGCTTGAGGAACAAAGAGGTAAAAGGTGCCTTGCGTCGGATATGGAAAAATCTGCACAAACGGCCTGTGTAGATTATCGTGAGTATGCATTATTGCATATATAAAATAATAATAAATATATAATAAATTAGGCTCTAGACTACTGTCTTTATATGTCATAGGCCTTAGAAAGGAGTATTGTGTAAAAGCCATGGGAAACTAGGAATGTGTTTCCTGTTTTCAACTTGTAGGTGTTCAAGTAGTGATCATCCTTCTGTTATCAACTTTAATTGGTCCTTAAGTATTACTGTAAAACACTGAGGTCTGATTTCTATTCTCACACTGCCAAGTACTCATGTTTCAACTTAAGAGAAGTCTGTTTTAATACATCTGCCATTAGATAATTTTTAAAAGGCTTTCTTATGTCTTTTTTTTAAATTTTTTTTTCAACATTTACTTATTTTTGGGACAGAGAGAGACAGAGCATGAACAGGGGAGGGGCAGAGAGAGAGGGAGACACAGAATCGGAAACAGGCTCCAGGCTCTGAGCCATCAGCCCAGAGCCCGACGCGGGGCTCGAACTCACGGACCGCGAGATCGTGACCTGGCTGAAGTCGGACGCTTAACCGACTGCGCCACCCAGGCGCCCCTCTTATGTCTTTTATTAAATATTTTGTGTGTGGCCTAGAGCCCACAACATTGGCATATTGACATATAAAAGATGGCCTGTATTGGTTTTTGTTGCTAGGCATATAGTTATATCAATGACTAATCAACAATATCTGCCTTAATGACACTTTAACTCTATTTTCCTGTGGTGGGTGACATTTTAGATTTCTGTCACACTATGATACGTGAACACATATATGCATAGAGAAGCAGAAATAAAAGTTTGGCTATTTTTGAGTGACGTTAATTGTGTATTTTAAAAATCTGTTAGAAATAATAAGTGAATTTTACAAGATCGTTGGATATAGGATCAGCATATTAAAGAACAATTACTTTGCTATCCACTAACAAAAAAACAGTAAAATTGAAATTTGAAACTATTGACTACACTAGAAAAAAAATCTGTCTAACAATTCAGAAAATCCTAATGAATAATTTGCATAATTTCATTGCTAGACACTCCGAAAAATGTTACAGAGTTATTAAAGGAGAGATAAATGTTAATATATACCACGTCCATTGGTTGGAAGATATAAATGTTTTGATGAAGGCAGTGCTATCTAAATTTTCCTATAGATTTAGAGTGGGAGAGAGCCAAAGTATAAGAGACTCTTAAAAACTGAGAACACACTGAGGGTTGATTGGGGGGGGGAGGTGGGAAGGAGGGAAGGGTAGGTGATGGGCATTGAAGAGGGCATCTTTTGGGATGAGCACTGGGTGTTGCATGGAAACCAATTTGACAATAAATTTCATATATTAAAAATAAATAAATAAATAAGTAAATAAATAAATAATTTTCCTATAGATTTAACACAGATACAATAAAAATTTCAGCTGTAGTTTTTAATGCTTAAGTTGATATAAAAAATTACATGGAAATATGAAGGATCTAGAATAGCCAGGGCAATATCTTAGAAGAAGGAAGAGGTCAAAGGACTTCTAATAACAGATATCAATTCCTTTACTGAAGCTAGATTAGTTTTTTAAATGTGTATTTAGTGCACTTGTTTACAGAGAGATCAATAAAATAAGGTCCAAAAATACTCACATGTAGAGTAGTGTGTTTTCAAACACTTGTTTTAAAACAAAAGCCCTGGGGCGCCTGGGTGGCGCAGTCGGTTAAGCGTCCGACTTCAGCCAGGTCACGATCTCGCCGTCTGTGAGTTCGAGCCCCGCGTCGGGCTCTGGGATGATGGCTCAGAGCCTGGAGCCTGTTTCCGACTCTGTGTCTCCCTCTCTCTCTGCCCCTCCCCCGTTCATGCTCTGTCTCTCTCTGTCCCAAAAAGAAATAAACGTTGAAAAAAATAAAAATAAAAATAAAAATAAAACAAAAGCCCTGCAGCAAAGTAATGGGGAAAATAGGGCTTCCCAGTAGATTAACCTATTCAATTAGGTTCCTATATAAAACATGAATTTTGGTCATTTATATACTGCATGTAAAAATTAATTGAGCTGTGTTATGAATGTGAATATGAAAACTGAAACCGAAAAAGGTTCTTAAAGTAAAGTAAAATATCTTCATGATGGGATCAGCAAAGATTCCTTAAGCAGGGTACAAAAAAATAATAACACTGATAAATATACTCTATTTAGAATGAAAATTTGTATTAATAAAAATATACCATAAAAAGTGGAAAAAATATCCACAGAGACCTCATTTGAAATATACACACCCTTTTGGGGTGCCTGGGTGGCTCAGTCGGTTAAGCATCTGACATGGCTCAGGTCATGATCTCACGGTTCGTGAGTTCAAGCCCCACATTGGGCTCTGTGCTGACACCTGAGAGCCTGGATAGAGCCTGCTTCGGATTCTGTGTCTCCCTCTCTCTCTGCTCCTCCCCCACTCACGTTCTGTCTCTCAAAAATAAATAAACATTAAAAACATCTTTAAAAAAATATGCACACCCTTTCAAAGTAACTTGTAAAAGAAAACAAAACAAAACAACAAATTGCCTAACTCCTAGAATGAGGATGATCAACACAGTCAACCTATTGAGAGTGAATAAGACAGGTGGGTTGGCAGGTGCAAGAAACCTGAAGAAACATTTTACAAAAGAGGATATCAAAACAGCCAAAAATATATAAGTGTGTTAAAAAAAATTCTCCATTAGATAAATGTAAATAAGGAATATACTCTGTCACTAATTTCAGCTGTGATAGCTAACATTCAAAAGTTTGTTTGAACAATGTATGTGATATATCACTAAATTCTAATTCATGAAACCATTATTACGCTAAATAATGTAATAAGATAAATAAATAATTAAATAAAATTTTTAAAAAAGGAAAAAAATATTTCATTCTTTCCATTGCCAAGTAGTATTCCATTGTATATATAAACCACATCTTCTTTATCCATTCGTCAGTTGATGGACATTTAGCCTCTTTCCATAGTTTGGCTATTGTTGAAAGAGTTGCTATAAACATTGGGGTACATGTGACCCTATGCATCAGCACTCCTGTATCTTTTGTATCCTTTGGGTAGATTCCTAGCAGTGCTATTGCTGGGTCATAGGGTAGTTCTATTTTTAATTTTTTGAGGAACCTCCACACCGTTTTCCAGAGTGGCTGCACCAGTTTGCATTCCCACCAACAGTGCAAGAGGGTTCCCGTTTCTCCACATCCTCTCCAGCATCTATAGTCTCCTGATTTGTTCATTTTACCCACTCTGACCAGTGTGAGGTGATATCTCAATGTAGTTTTGATTTGTATTTCCCTGATAAGGAGTGATATGGAGCATCTTTTCATGTTTCTGTTGGACATCTGGATATCTTCTTTGGAAAAGTGTTAATTCATGTCTTCTGCCCATTTCTTCACTGGATTCTTTGTTTTCGGGTGTTGAGTTTGATAAGTTCTCTGTAGATTTTGGATACTAACCCTTTATCTGATACATTATTTGCAAATATCTTCTCCTTTTCTGTCGGTTGTCTTTTAGTTTTGCTGCTTGTTTCCTTCACTGCGCAGAAGCTTTTCATCTTGATGAGATCTCAGTAGTTCATTTTGTATTTTGTTTTCCTTGTCTCCAGAGACAAGTCAAGTCAGAAGTTGCTGCAGCCCAGGTCAAAGAAGTTGTTACCTGTTTTCTCCTCTAGGATTTTGATGGTTTTCTGACTTATGTTGAGGTCTTTAATCCATTTTATTTTGGTGTATGATGCAAGAAAGTGGTCCTTGTTCATTCTTCTGCATGCCTCTGTCCAGTTTTCCCAACACCATTTGCTGAAGAGACTGATTGAAAAAGGCACATGCATCCAATGTTTACAGCTGCACTATCAACAATAGCCAAATTATAGAAAAAACCCGAATCCCCATAGACTGATAAATGAATAAAGAAGGTGTAGTGTGTGTGTGTATATATGCATACATATATATATATATAATATATATATATATATATATGAATATTACTCAGCAATGAAAAAGAATGAAATCTTGCTATTTGCAACAACATGTATAGAACTAGAGTGTATTATGTTAAGTGAAATAATGGTCAGTTAGAGAAAGACAAACATCACATAATGTCACTCATATGTGGAAGTTAAGAAACAAAACAGATGAATATAGGGGAAGGGAAGCAAAAATAGGATAAACACAGAGAGGGAGACAAACCATCAGAGACTCTTAAAAACAAAACAAACTGATGGTTGCTGAAGGGGTGTTGGGTAGGGGGATGGGATAAATGGATGATGGGAGTTAAGGAGGGCACTTGCTGGGATGAGCACTGGGTGCTATATGGAAGTGATGAATCACTAAATTCTTTTCCTGAAATCATTATTACAGTGTAAGTTAACTAATCTGGATTTAAATAATAAGAAAGAAGGAAGGAAAGAAGGAAGGAAGGAAGGAAGGAAGGGAGGAAAAATAAGAAAGAACAAAAGAGCGAAAGAAAGAAAGAAAGAAAGAAAGAAAGAAAAGGGCACTTAACTAAAAGCAAAAAAATAAATAAATATAAATAAATACATACATACATACATAAAAATAAAGTGAATTTGCCACTTATTTATTTAGTAGCTCTTTCTAAAACTCCCTTTATTCTCCCTCAAAAGTTACTTCGGTTTTTAAATATATGTATTTAAATGCATATTTTATTTATCTATAATCATAGTATACCTTTATGGTCGTTCTTTTTAATGTTGAATGCTCTACTTGGCAGGGGGATGGGGCAGGGATGGGGTTGGTTTAATTCTCATTTCTATTCATAGAGCAGTTTTATAGTGAAGATTCAATGCTAAATCTCTGCCCATTGTATTGTTTTTACATGTTTGTAGGGTCTTAAGCAGGAAAAAAATAACAATTTCAATGGTCCAAAGTAGATTATTTCCAATAATAATATAATATTATAATATAATATAATATAATATAATATAAATATAAGTATAAATAAACCACGGGGACAGAGAAGAGTTTAATGCATTATATAGAAGTATAAAGACAGTGAAAAAAATATCTCATATCTGTCTTCACATATAGGAAGACTCATATTTACTAGCACGGATTCAGAAAAAAAGAACACTTTTTTAAAACTTTCATTTATGGGGCACCTGGGTGGCTCAGTCAGTTAAGCGTCCGACTTCGGCTCAGGACATGATCTCATGGGTTATGGGTTCGAGCCCCGCAACGGGCTCTGTGCTGACAGCTCAGAGCCTGGAGCCTGCTTCGGATTCTGTTGTCTCCCCCTTTCTCTGCCCCTCCCCTGCTCACACTGTGTGTGTGTGTGTGTGTGTGTGTGTGTGTGTGTGTGTGTGTCTGTCTCTCAAAAATAAATAAACATTGAAAAAAATATTTGCACCTGTTTAAAAAAAATAAAAATAAAACTCTCATTTATTCCAGGAGATGTACAATGCTTTTTAATACCCACTAAAAATATGTCCCTAAAGGTATTGTGTCTTCAGAACTAATTCAGTGTTCCTGAACAAACAACAACTAATCTGCTGTCTCCATGGATTTACCTATTCTGGATATTTCATGTAATGGAATTGTGCAGTATCTACAATATGTGACCTTTTATACTCTTTCACTTAGCATAATGTTTTAAAGGTTCATACATGCTCTAGCATATATTAATACTTCTTTTCGTTGTACGGCTTACTAATATCGCATTGTATGGATATAGCACATCTGTTATCCATTCACCAGTTGATGGACCCGCTGATGGACATTTAAGATGTTTCTACTTTTTAACTATTGTGAATAAAGCTGCTCTGAGCATTTACCTACACTTTTTGGTATGAGCACCTGTGGTTTTCAAAACCTTGGGATATATATCTAGAAATAGATTTGCTGGGTTATAATGGTAATCCTCTGTTTCACTTATTGAATAACCATCAAATTGTACCATTTCACGTTGCCAAAAATAATACACAAAGGTCCTAATGTCTCCACACTTTTGTCGGCGTTTGTATTTGTCTTTTTCTTTTTCAATAACCATTCTATGATATCTCATTGTGGTTTTTGTTTGCATTTCTTATGTGTTAAACATTTCTTCATGTGTTTATTGGCCATTTCTATATTTTCCGTGAGAAATGTGTCTTCAAGTCTTTAGCCTGTTTTCTAATTTGGATTATTTGTGTGTTTTTTTCTTGTTGAGTTGAAAAATCCTTTATATATTTTAGATAATAGAACCTTAGGAGATACGTGAATTAAAATTTCCTCCATCATGTGGGTCTTTTCATTCCTTGATAGTGCCCTTTGATGCACAAAAATTTGCTTTCTAACTTTTGATAAAGTCCATTTATTTGTTTTTAATTTTCTTGTTTGTGTCTTTGGTATTACATAATAAAAAGCTGTAAAGAGCTCAGCTGGACTGGGAGAGAAAGAATTGAGCTGTTGGGTGTCAGAACAGCCAATTAAGGCCACAGGCCATAATGAAAGATTTAGGCCTTTAATCACTTATTACAACAGTCACCTCCATCATATCATGAAAGTTAATGATTATTTTTATATTTATTCCCAGTATAGGTTTCCCGAATGGCCTGAATGGACAAACACACTCTAACACTGTTGAAAGAATTCATTCTAATGGGAATCACAGGACTCCCTGAGCTGCAGGCTCCATTATTTGGACTGTTCCTCACTGTTTACCTGGTCTCAGTCGTGGGTAATCTGGGTTTGATCATCCTCACCAAGATAGACTCTAGGCTACAAACACCCATGTACTTCTTCCTCAGACACCAGGCTTTCACTGATCTGGATTATTCTACAGCTGCGGGACCCAAAATGTTAGTAAATTCTTCTGTAGCTCAACCTACCATCTTGTATAACTAAGGTGCTACCCAATTCACTTGCTTCAGTATGTTTATTACTGGCAAAGTTTTATTTTGTTGGCAATGGCTTATGACTGCTATGTAGCCATCTGTAACCCTCTGTTCTACATAGTCGTCATGTCACAAAGATTGTCAGTTGCTTGAGACCCTATCTGTACAGCACCATTTTGTCTTTGCTAACTGTTGTAAGGATTTTCCTTTCATAATTTGGCAGCTGTAATGTCATCAGGCATTTCTGCTATGATAGTCTCCATTGATAACTTTCTTCTGCTCAGGGACCTACGAAATTAGATTGATAACTCCGATCTTTTCAACTTTTAAATTCGTGTCATCTCTTCTGATAGTCCTTGTGTCCTACATTCTGATCCTTGTTGCCATCCTCAGAATGAACTCTGAAGAAGGCAGGCACAAGGCTTTCTCCACCTGTGGATCCATCTGACAGTGATAGTCATATATTACAGTACTCTATCTTTTATGTATGTATGGCCCAAATCCAGCCAGTCATTTGACACTGATAAAATAACTTCTTTATTTTACATTACAGTTTACTTATACCCATGCTGAATCCAATGATCCACGCTTGAGGAACAAAGAGGTAAAAAAAAATGCTCTTAATAGGACCTGCAGGATATTTGCAACTGTGGTATTTAAAATTCATTGTAAGATACACTAACCATAAAGTATGTATTAACCAATGTAAACTATAACTCTGCGGGAGTCTTGTACTGTTGTTTCCAGGGGATGGGCAACAATCAATATGTGATAAGCATAGAAATAAATAAAATTTTTCATTATTTTAAAATTTCAAGTGAGAACAATCCTCTAACAGGTTGTTGATTTTTAAAATTTTTTTAAAAATTTTTATTTATTTATTTTTGAGACAGAGAGAGAGCAAGAAGGAGAGGGGCAGAGAGAGAGAAAGAGAGAGACATAGAATCCGAAGCAGGTTACAGGTTCTGAACTGTCAACACAGAGCCCAATGTAGGGCTCAAACCCACGAACTGTGAGATCATGACCTAAGCTGAAGTCAGACGCTCAACTGACTGATCTACCCAGGCGCCCCTCTGATTCTTGTTCATACTTCAGATATTAGCCTCAATTAGTTTCAATTCCACATCAGGTGCCATTCCTACATATTCTTGCACATAGCTTATTTGCCTGTCTCTTCTACTAAACACTTATTTTTATAAACCAGAGACTCTATATATTCCTTTCACAAAATTCAAAAAGATTTTTAAACATGAAAAAAAAAGGTTAAGGGCACACCTTATATACACAATATATTATTACTTGTAACTCATTTAATCATTTTAAACAATACAATGGGACGGTGTTTAAAAATGAGTCCGTGTGTCATCCACCTAAAGACACCATTATAGAACTGAAGGAATACTGGCAAGCTAGGGGTGTAGATAACATATGTTAATCAATTTCCCTATATGTTTGTTTTGGTAAAGGTACTTCAGAGGAATGAAATCAAAAGAAGGTTTCATACACATACGTACATATACACACATATATGAATATGTCATATTTTATATGTGCAAAATATTTTTATATAACATACAAATACATATATAACTGTATACAATATATGATAATACAGCTTTAAGAGAGACAGAGAGAGAAGATTTTGAGAAATTAACGCATATGATTGTTGGGATTGGCAAGGCAAAATCTGCGGAGTAGCCCAGCATTGTAATAGTTGATATTGCAGTCTTGAGTACAAAGAGGGGAAACTGAGGTAGATTTTCTATATTGCTGTCTGGAGCATAATTTCTTTGGGGGATCTCATTTTTTTGTTCCTTAAGGCTTTCAACTGATTGGATGAGGTCCACCTACATTCTGGAGGGTACATGACTATATTCAAAGTCTATTAATTTAAATTTTAATCACATGTAAAAACTATCTTTACAGTAACATCAAGACTAATATTTGACTAATCAACTGGGCACCACAGCTTAGCCAAGTGGACACATAAAATTAACCATCAAAGCATGGGGGAAAAAGAGCTAATCAGGAGTAAAATGTATGAATGTAATACACAAACTGACAAAAAAAACTAAGTCACTGGTGAATACAAAGTATTCTACACAATTAATAAACATCCCCCCTTGTATTCGGCAAAGCTTTCAAATGCTTCAGGGATGATCAAGAAATTGCTCGGCATATCCTCAGGGAGAGTCTCAGAGGGCAAAAAAGAATCCATAAAATGATCTCACGTATTATGAAGCACATGGGGAAGTCAAGACAGAAGTTAGATCACAGGTAAACAGAATATTTCATGTAATGTTGTATTATACCAATATCCAAATAGTTTTGGTGACATTTGCAAGGTAACAGTTTTATTCCATTGTCAAAGCATAGCAAAACATTAGGATTTCTGGTTCGCTTCTGTGTTCTACTATTGATAGTGTGTGACAAAATAAGAATGTTCTTCTTTCTCTTCAGATTACTTGTTCAAGTATCTTCACAAAGGCTAATAAGCATTGTTGAAATGTCAGTGCCATATTGCTTATGTAAATGTATGTTTCATGTAAATACTTGATCATAAAAATAATACAGGTCAAAACTGAGCTACCATAAAGCCCAACTAAAGTGTCAAGAATAAAGAATAGGGGCACCTGGGTGACCCAGTTTGCTAAGCGTTGGACTCTTGGTGTCCGTTCCTGTCATGATCTCACAGTTTGTGAGTTCTAGCTTTGCATCTGTCTCTGTGCTGACGGTGTGCAGACTGCTTGCGATTCCCTCTCTCTCTACACCTCCCGTTTGCTCTCTCTCTTTCTCTCTCTCAAAAATAAATAAATATTTAAAAAATTGTTAAAAAATTAAAGAATAAAATGTATGGCAGAATTATGAAACTGTAGGTGTTCAGGTGTTCACTTGATATCTAAATTATCAGTCATTAGGGACTAGATTCTTCTTATCCCCTTCTCAAAAATATTGTGATAGTTATTTAAATCAATTTATAAATGTGATTTTTTCCTACTTTTTAATGAGCAATAAGAGAAACTCCACCTCATACTGAGGTGTGAAAACTGATATTTGGAGCCTAGGAGACTTTTAGTATCCAGTTTTTTGGTGATGGTAAATATACAGCATGTTCAGTTCCCAGCGGAATCTGACAGAAAGCATATATAGTTTTCTCAAAGAGTATAACTTCAAAAAACAAGGATCTGATCATCTAAACAGATAGTAAACTGTGAAAAAAAATTGTGCTTTGCTGAACTCAAGAGAGAAAGCCTAGATGTCAAGCTCAAGAGCAAAAGCCCTTCTCCCTTATCTCACAGGAAATCAGCACCAGCAATGTCATTTTTTTCTTTCACCGTACACCACTGCACCCAAACAACACTATATTGTTTCTCCTTCTGTTCATGTAACAGTTTTTCTTAAAGTAATTCAAATTCAGTATTTCTCACCGAAGAAGGTGTGTACTTGGTAACAAGCAGTTTATCAGAGGCTCACCATCTTATAAGCAATGTCTTATGTGCTGTAAGTGTGGATTTTCTATGAATGTGTTTATAATATAATATTACAATACTGCATATTTCTGTTGCTTTCTTAGACTCTTGACACTGTTATTTTACTTATATTCAGGATAAAACACAACCAGATGATATAACATGAAAGCTATACTGTGCTGATTATCTATTCAGGATAGATTTTTCCAGTAAACCTGCATGGAAAAACACAACCTGACAGTGGTGAATGAATTCATTCTCATGGGAATCACAAACCATCGTGAGCTTCAGGCTCCATTATTTGGGCTCTTCCTCATCATCTATGTGATCTCAGTGGTGGGCAACCTGGGCCTGATCATCCTCACCAAGGTGGACTCCAGGCTACAAACACCCATGTACTTCTTCCTCAAACACCTGGCTCTCACTGATCTGGGTTATTCAACAACTGTGGGACCCAAAATGTTAGCAAGTTTTGTTGTGGAAGAAAACACAATTTCCTATCATTTGTGTGCCACGCAGGGAGCATTCTACATTGTGTTCATCATTAGCGAGCTTTTCATTCTGTCAGCTATGTCCTTTGACCGCTACGTGGCCATCTGTAACCCTCTGCTCTATCCAGTCATCATGTCACAAAGGGTGTGTCAGATGCTGGTGACAATCCCCTATCTCTACAGTACATTTGTGTCTCTTCTGGTCACCATAAAGATTTTTAGTTCATCCTTCTGTGGTTACAATGTCATCAGCCATTTCTACTGTGACAGTCTTCCCTTGTTGTCCTTGCTCTGTTCAAATACGCGTGAAATTGAATTGATAATTTTGATTTTCTCAGTTTTTGATTTGATGTCATCCCTTCTTGTAGTCGTTGTGTCTTACCTGCTGATACTGGCAGCCATCATCAGGATGAACTCAGCTGAGGGTAGGCACAAGGCCTTCTCCACCTGCGGGTCCCACCTGACAGTAGTCACAGTGTTCTATGGGACTCTGATATTTATGTATGTGCAACCCGAGTCTGGTCATTCCTTTGATGCCGATAAAGTGGCATCCATATTTTACACCCTCATCATCCCCATGTTGAATCCCTTGATTTATAGCTTGAGGAACGTAGATGTAAAATATGCTTTCCATAGGATATGGAAAAAGTTATGTAGTACCTTTTCTTAAGTTCGTTGTATACTATGTGGTTCCTGTGAATTAGATTGTCAACATTAAACATTTCTATTTGTTCTTTCGGAGGAAAGGTCAAGGATAAGTGAGTTCACCATATATCTAGAGATTGACTTCTATGCATCAGTCATAGGTTGAAGTGCTCTAAACACACTGTGAATAAATAACGAATATATTTCCATTCTTGAGGGAAAGATAAGAGTTATGAGCATCATAATTAGGCAATGTGTTAGCACAGTAGAATGGTTACTAGTCTGTAGACTCAACACCAAGCAAGAAGTGTGGGAATGCTTTGGGCAAGTGAAGAAGAATACCTGGAACAGAAAGGTACCTGTAGGTATGTTTTTCTGTAAGTACATTCTTTCTGTTTAACCTACATAGGTTTCTATGGGGTGTCTAAAACACAGTTGATTGTAGTTTTAAGCAGGTTCAGTGTATTGCCTTAACTTGAAGTCATCAGTCATCTGAATGTGCTCCAATCTCTCCATTCCATGAGGGGTCTTTGTGTCCTGGTCTTTCTTCACGAGCGCCATTATTTTCATTATTTTCATGACTGAAGCCCCAGAGAGTCTATCAACTACACACACTTGGCATTTCAACAATCCAGAAGATCACCACAGCATCTAATTTTGTCTAAATGTGTCCATTTGTCTATAATAGTGGACATAGCAATTGAATTAAATTTCACGGGGTCTGCCATACACATTTTTGGATTTTTAAATTTCTCTTGCCAGCTTGATCTTGATTCCTTTTTTTAAAAAATTTTAAAGTCTATATTTAGAGAGAGAGAGCATGGGGGAGGGGCAGAGAGAGAGAGGGAGAGAAGGAATCTCAAGCAGGCTCCATACTGTCAGCGCAGAGCCCAGTGAGGGGCTTGATCCCAGGACTTCTGAGATCTGAAATCAAGAATTGGACGCTTAACCCACGAAGCCACCCTAATTTTGTGCCCTAATTTTGAATCTTAAATGCTTATTTTTGTCTAATGAAGTTATGCTTTATCTCTCTAAAGAACAAGGATAATTTTTGTGTAAAAGTCATTTTCTAGTTTTTTTTGTATGGTTGCATATGAAATCTATTCTATCATAAATAACAGTGTTGACTCTTTCCACAAATTTGTTTCAAATGAGTGTGTACTATATGTTGAACAGGGTAAATTGTTTGACTACATTGATTGGATGACACTGCCCCTGCCTGGAGAAAACAAAAGAAAAAAATTCTATGGTTTGGACTGTGAATAAATGTGATGTCAAACATATATACTTGGTGTGCTTTTTGGACATACTTCCTACATAACACTTGCCAAATACCCTATTTTTTGTTTACTTTTATTTTTTTAACATTCAAAAACGTATTTGCATCATGGAGAGACTGAACTCTTTTCTGAGTCCACCATCTTGGAATAAAATTAACTGTGAAGCCAATAAAATTTGAATAAAAGTAATTAATAAGAATACACACACACACACACACACACAGAGGGAGAAAGAGTCATGTGCAAATAATTAATAGGGCCTTTATGGCTTATTTTTTATATTAAAAAAATATACACCTAAGTGCGAGCTATGCCTGTACAAATATAAAGAAATACATGTTTCTTAGGTGACATAGTTAGGACAGCATTATGGTGAAATGTTAATAATACAGGGATTTGAAAAAACAAATGATAAGTAAATATAACACAATATCCCACTCCTAAAATAAATATTGGAGTGTTTTGATTAGCCCTCAGAATACAAGCCAAAAAGAGAAAAATAAAGTATTAAGACTTATAAATTTCAATAATATGTTTCATTCGCTTAAAAAATTAGTCTCTATTTGGTGCCTGGGTGGCTCGGTTGGTTAAGAATCTGACTTTGGCTCAGGTCATGATATCACGGTTAGTGAGTTTGGGTCCCACATCAGGTGAGCTCGAGCCCCTTTGGGTGAATAGGACCCCCGCTTGAGTAAAAACGTGAGCTCCACTTTGAGTGAGCCCCGTTTCTCTCTTTTTCTCCTTCTCTCTCTGCCCACCATGGAATTCTCGCTTTCCTCTCTCTGCCCCCTCACTCACTTGCACCCTCTCTCCCCCCCCCAAAAAAAATCTTTATTTCATTATTAGGTATATATATTACACATATCAGAAAGTATTATATTCTTGGGGTGCTTGGGTGGCTCAGTTGGTTAAGCGTCCAACTTTGGGTCAGGTCATTATTTCACCTTCCTGAGTTCAAGCCATGCATCGGGCTCCTAATTTTACATCAGGTACTGCTACCAAAAGAAAAGGTTGCTCAGCATTAGTTTCATTTATGCATTTCAATTTAAACTTCAATGAGATAACACCATAAACCAAGGGTAATATCTAGTTGTTGGTGAGTATATGGAGGAATGAAAACTCATACATTGTTGGTGGAAAATTAAAATGGTATAAATATTTAAAAAACATCTGGTTTAAGATTCACCATCTTAGAAAGTAAAAAGGCAGCTAATATATTTAGGCCTTCCACTGCCATGTGAGAGAGAAAAGACATCACATTCCATTGCAAATATTCTATGTGAATGTCCACAGAAAGCTTATTTATAATAGTAGACTGGAAATAATTCAAATGTTCTTCCACTTGAGAAAGGATAAACAAATTATGGAATATCCAAGCAAATGAATACCTTTCAGCTATAAAAAGCAATAAATTATTGGTATGCACAAAAATATGGATGACTCTCAAAATTATTATGCAGAGTAAATGAGATCAGACTTAAAAGTGTAAACAATATAACATTAAATTTTTAAAAATTTAAAAATCTCAAATGCAGATTCATCTAAAGTTACACAAAACAGATAATATGACAAATTCCAAACAGTGCAAGGAAATGGCATAAGAGGCATAGAGCTTGGAAAGGAAGAAACGAGACCCTCTGTAGTACAAATGGCATGTTGTCCAATAGAAAACCTCAAGGAATCCCCCCACCAAAATATGAGTTCAGCAAGATCACAGGATTCCATGAAAGCACAAAGATAAAAGATCAACATACAAATATATTGTAGAAACCAAAATTTTAAAATACCATTTATAATCACACAAGTATAATGAAATATACTCACAGTGAAACTCAGAAAACATGTGCAGGATCTGTATGCTGAAAAGTATGCTGATTAAGGAAACCACAGAATATCTGAATAAATGGCAGGACGTACTGAGTTCATAGATTAGAAGACTCAACCAAAGATATCAATACTTCCCAGACAGATTTATAGGCAATACAATGCAAACAAAATCCCAGCAAGATATTTTATAGATAAGGTTGAGTTTATACTAAAATGTAACGAACGGTCAGGGACTTGGCATAGCTGAAATACCTGAAAACATGTAGAATAACATGGAAGAAACTCTCTGCTCCATGTAATATTCAAAACTGTATACCATTGGTGTAAAGAAAGACATATAAAGCAATGGAACAGAATAGAGAACCCAGAATAGACTTTTATAAAAGGTACAACAAATTTTTCATGGAAGTACAAAGTTAATTCCGTAGAAGATGGGTAACACTTTTAAAAAAAATCATTCTGGAATCATTGAATATCTGCAGACAAAAACAAACAAACAAACAATGTTGACCTAAATCTTATACAAAGTATACTCCCAAATGGATAACAACTTTATTGTAAAACTATGATATGCTTAGACAAAAGCGTAGGGACAAATCTCTACAGGACCTAAGAGCAGGCAAAGAATTTAGAGACAGGACATCGAGAGCATAATATGCACAGGTATACATTGATAAAGTGGAAAATCAGTGATCTTGCTGAACTCATATTTTGGTGGGGGGATTCCTTGAGGTTTTCTATTGGACAACATGCCATTTGTACTACAGAGGGTCTCGTTTCTTCCTTTCCAAGCTCTATGCCTCTTATGCCATTTCCTTGCACTGTTTGGAATTTGTCATATTATCTGTTTTGTGCAACTTTAGATGAATCTGCATTTGAGATTTTTCTTGATAAAGTCAAAATCAAACTTGAAACAACCTACTCATCACGTTCTTAGAAATGATTCCTAAAGAATCAAAATGTATGTTCACACAATCAGCTTAAGAAAATGTTTACAGAATTTATATTCATAAGTGTTGAAAACTGGGAAGATCCCAAATGTCTTTCAATGACGAAAGAGTTGAACAAGTTGTACCAGAAATACCATGGAATGCCATTCAGCCACCTTAAAGAAAAGGGTATCCACACACAAAAACGAGGATGGATCTCAAGAGAGTGAAGCTATCCCAAAAGATTACAAATTGTGGACTATTTATAAAACCTTGTTCAAGTGACAAAACTATGCTGATGCAAAAAAGATTAGTGGTCACCATTGGTTAGGAACAGTTGCCCAAGAGGTGGGAAGACAGTGTAGCTTTAAAGGGATAGCAAATTTGTTTTTCGGGTGTGGAGTTTGGTGAGCTCTTTATAGATTTTGGATACTAGCCCTTTGTCTGATATGTCATTTGCGAATATCTTTTCCCATTCCGTTGGTTGCCTTTTAGTTTTGTTGGTTGTTTCCTTTGCTGTGCAGAAGCTTTTTATCTTCATAAGGTCCCAGTAATTCACTTTTGCTTTTAATTCCCTTGCCTTTGGGGATGTGTCGAGTAAGAGATTGCTACGGCTGAGGTCAGAGAGGTCTTTTCCTGCTTTCTCCTCTAAGGTTTTGATGGTTTCCTGTCTCACATTTAGGTCCTTTATCCATTTTGAGTTTATTTTTGTGAATGGTGTGAGAAAGTGGTCTAGTTTCAACCTTCTGCATGTTGCTGTCCAGTTCTCCCAGCACCATTTGTTAAAGAGGCTGTCTTTTTTCCATTGGATGTTCTTTCCTGCTTTGTCAAAGATTAGTTGGCCATACGTTTGTGGGTCTAGTTCTGGGGTTTCTATTCTATTCCATTGGTCTATGTGTCTGTTTTGGTGCCAATACCATGCTGTCTTGATGATGACAGCTTTGTAGTAGAGGCTAAAGTCTGGGATTGTGATGCCTCCTGCTTTGGTCTTCTTCTTCAAAATTCCTTTGGCTATTCGGGGCCTTTTGTGGTTCCATATGAATTTTAGGATTGCTTGTTCTAGTTTCGAGAAGAATGCTGGTGCAATTTTGATTGGGATTGGTTCCTCAGAAAATTAAAAATAGACCTACCCTATGACCCAGCAATAGCACTGCTAGGAATTTATCCAAGGGATACAGGAGCACTGATGCATAGGGCCACTTGTACCCCAATGTTCATAGCAGCACTCTCAACAATAGCCAAATTATGGAAAGAGCCTAAATGTCCATCAACTGATGAATGGATAAAGAAATTGTGGTTTATATACACAATGGAATATTACGTGGCAATGAGAAAAAATGAAATATGGCCTTTTGTAGCAACGTGGATGGAACTGGAGAGTGTGATGCTAAGTGAAATAAGCCATACAGAGAAAGACAGATACCATATGGTTTCACTCTTATGTGGATCCTAAGAAACTTAACAGGAACCCATGGGGGAGGGGAAGGAAAAAAAAAAAAAAGAGGTTAGAATGGGAGAGAGCCAAAGCATAAGAGACTGTTAAAAACTGAGAACAAACTGAGGGTTGATGGGGGGTGGGAGGGAGGAGAGGGTGGGTGATGGGTATTGAGGAGGGCACCTTTTGGGATGAGCACTGGGTGTTGTATGGAAACCAATTTGTCAATAAATTTCATTTAAAAAAATAAATAAATAAATAAAAATAAAAAAATAAAAAAAAAGGGATAGCAAAAGAAAAATTTGGGGGGACAGAATAGTTCTACAATTTGACTGTGGTGGTGGTTGAAACGATGCGAAAATGGGATAAAACGCAGAGCAGTAAGGTTTACCAATACATGAGAGAATAACCCCAAACTGGTGAAATCTGAACAATGTGTGTTGTACCAATGTCAATTTCCTAGTCATGAAATCATACTACAGTGTAGCAAGACGAACTCTTCGGGGAACTGGGTGTAGATTACCCAAGACATCTCTGCATGCTTTTTTTTTTACAACTTCCTGTCAATTTATAATTATTTGAACACAAAAAGTTTTTGAAGATGGCAAATTGAAGTTGACTTGGTGAATTAAGAGGCAGGAAGAGTAGAACGGGTTTAACATGTGCGAACGCTAAGACTTCTGAAGCGATGGACATGTTTGTTGCCTTGAAAGTTTTTACAGCTCCATCGATATATACATATGCAAAGCTTATCAAATTTTGTGCTGTATATATGTGCACATATATGTGTATATATGTGTGTATATATATATATATATATATACACACATATATATACATGTACGTGTATGTGTGTATAAGCTTATTCTATATCCAAAAACAAAGGAAAATTGACAATAGAAAATTGACAATTGACAATAGAAAGTAGTAGACCAGTACTACTTAAATGAAATGTTTGCTATTGGGTAACTTGAAAATAAAAGGGACGACACAGTCTAATAAATTACATGAAAGATACTTATAATACTATAAATGCACATTTAACAAGAAGGATATAATTAGGTAACATGAAAGGGAAGAGGATCTGTCTTGCATTTATTGAAGAGTATATAGAGATAATATATCTGAAATATTTAGGAAAATTAATGAGTATATTCAACTCCCTCTTATCAAGAATACATTATATATATTATATATATATTATATATATATTATATATAATATATATAATATATTATACATTATATATTATACATTATATATTATATATTTTATATTTTATATATAATATATAATACATATTATATATAATATATATTTTATATATATTATATATATAATATATATTTTATATATATAATATATATATTATATATATAATATATATTTTATATATATAATATATATATATTATATATATATACACACAAATTTTAAGGGGACAAATTCAGGGCTGTTCACTGAGGCCGGATACCGTAATGATGTAATGGTGATAGCTGAGGGTTGGACACACGACATCTATCAATAAAACAATAAATGAAAATTGGGAAATTTGTATCATGGACTCTAATACAGAAAGAAGCACAAAGTGTCATATCATCTGTGCACAACAAGCAATTAAAGTGACAAATGCAGCAATGAAATTTATAGAAATATAACACATATACATAGTTGTGCATATGTAACATATGAGAGTTTTGCAAGGATAACTTGATAATCTAGGTATATATTAAATACAACAGAGCATGGTTCAAGGTAGGAAAGAAAAATTGAGATGATCTGGGCACAAAAGAATAAAATACCGCACTGTGAAATTAAAGAGAAAAACAAAATCAAAGCAGAAGTGGTAACCAGTCAGTGACGGCAACTCGCTATGCAATGAGAAGGACGCATAGCAAACTTCTGCCTTGGACAGGATAACAATAAAAACAAAACGAAATTCAAGGAAACAACACACCACATTTGCTTAACGTTTTAATTTTATTCCATGCACAATCTTTTCATTAAGTTTTTAATGTTTGTTTATTTTTGAGAGACTGAGTGAGGCAGAGCATGCAGTGGAGGGGCAGAAGGGGAGAGAGAGAGACGCAGAATCCGAAGCAGGTTCCAGGCTCCTAGCTGTCAGCACAGAGGCCCATGTGGGACTCAGATGCAGAAGCTGTGAGATCCTGACTTGAGCCGAAGTCGGACGCTTAACTGACTGAGCCATCAGGTTCCCTATTCCATATATAATTTTAAAATAATTTAATAGAACAGAATTTATCAACTCTCCACTGTGTCACCAATTTGAGGAGACCTCTATGGAAATGGAAGCCCTGATGAACCTGCCCTAAATATACGGCATTTTTATCAAGAGTCCTATGCAGTGCTGGGGCGCCTGGGTGGCTCAGTCCGTTAAGCATCCGACTTCGGCTCAGGTTGTGATCTTGTGGCTTGTGACTTCGAGCCCCTGTTGGCCTCTGTGCTGACAGCTCAGAGCCTGGAGACTGCTTCCTGTTCTGTGTCTCCCTGTCTCTCTGCCTCTCTCTCGCTTGCACTCTCTCTCTCGAAAATAAATGAACGTTTAAAAAAATTTTTAAAAGGGTCCTATGTGGTGTAAATGAAAAGTTAAGTAAGGGCGAAAATAGGAGAGAAAGAAAGAAAGAAAGAAGAAAGAAAGAGAAAGCTAAATAGATGATAGATGGATAAATAGGTGATTGAATATAGATGATGATGATAGATGATAGATAATGATAGAGATAATAGATGTTTGAATATAGATGTTGATGATAGAGAGATGGGCGATTGCATGTAAATGATGATGATGATGATAGATGATAGATAGATAGATAGATAGATAATAGGTGATAGATCAACCGATAGATAATTTATTCTCTGGTGAATACAAATTGCCCTTGCCTGTTAATGGACAACTTCCAGACATTTTTTAATGCCCTCATATGCTTGAGCCATCATTAAACAAATTGCTCAGCATCTCCTGAGGGAGAGTCTCAAAAGATGAAGAGAACCCATAAATTGTTCTCCATATGCCATGTTAAGAAACACATATGGGAGTCAAGACAGAGGGTCCATTACAGGTAAAAATGACAGAAAATTTGTGTGGTATCTCATATTATCAAATATCCACGATGTTTCGGTGATGTTTGGTAAGTTCCACTTTAACTTCGTGGCAAAGCTCTCGCAAAATGTGACCATTTCTGATTTTGTTTGCTTTGCTTTCCCGTAACCATAATGCCTGAGCAGGAGTAGGAATTACCTCGTTTTTTCCTTCTTATTAATTTTTTGAATGATTTCACATGGTGGAGAGGCTAATGCTTCTGTGACTCTTTGAAACTTCATTTTTATATAGTTATGCAATACTTCCATTTAATATGAATAGTTTTACCTCAAACGGAGACCAAAATAAAAGCAAATGGTACACAGCCAAAGAGACATGAATTTTTTTGAGTTAGCAAAATTAAGAAACTTCAGGTAGTATCTGTCATTTTGATGTCTTTCCAAATGTTTATTTAGTGACTCTGGACACTTTTTGTGATTCTCTCAAAAGTAATTTAGTATTTAACGATTGTTTAAATAAACATATCAATACAATTATCCTCTGAGGTCTTGATAAGGAAAAAAAGGGGTGGTCACCTCACAATGAGGTGTGCAAAGCCTCATTTGGACATTTGGAGACCTTTAAGTAGCAAGTTTTATGGAAATGGAATGATGTAGAGTATTCTTCATTTTCCAGTAGGATCTGACAGAAAGCGGGAAGAATTATCTCAAAGGATATAGCTTTAAACAATTACATATCAAACATCCAACAGAGACAGTAAACTATGAAAAAGCAATGTGATTCTTTTTATAGAACTCCAAAGCTAGTGAGAGGAAATGCTTTTATCTTTCTTCACCTCACAGAAAACTTGGTACTAAAAAGTACTATTTATTTGTTTAGCTTTCCATGATTGCAAAGGAAAACAAAACAAAGTGGAAAGAAACAAGCAAAACAACCAAAACTCAAAATTTATACTGTTTGTATTGCATTTATGGAGTATTTCTCTAATATTGTCTCCTACTGATACACATTATCATATTTCTGTTATAAGAAAGGTGTGTGCATCAGAGCAGAGGAGTATCAAGAGGTGACAAACCTAAGACTCAGGTAAGTTAAAGGGAAGTTACACATAATTACCTTTATATAGAATGTTGTGGAGTTGTATGTTTTTGTCTGCTTAGAGCTCACTCAGCGACTTCTGATTTGACCTGTAATTTCATTGCAGACAGTATTATTTCCCTTTTCCTTTTTTAAATAGAAGCATTGATGCCCACGACTTTTTAAACCAAAAATACTTCTCTTACGTTAACCTGCCATCCACCTTCCACTCTGGAATAATTTTTTATCTGTGAGTGTTTAGGATATTTAGATACACGTCATATGATTATATACATGTTTGTCTGCATTATGTGCTACATCATAGTTTGAAGGTGTTTTTGTGGACTTAGTGTAGAGAAGGATTTCAAATCCCATCCAGGGACCCACATATATCTCGTCTTCAGTGCGTTGTATTTTGTCTTTAAGCTATTGTGTATCACAGTGGCTTTCAACTTTTATTTTTCCTTAAAGTGTGATTTCCGCTAATCCAAAGGGAATTCTTGTGAAACTTCATTATGTCAAACCTCTGCCAGTAACCTATTCTTCCTCCAAATTTACCATGTTCCCTTAGTTTCTTGCTCGAGAAAGTGCATCTGATTTGCTACATTTGAGTTAGTATATCTCTATTTTAGTAAAAATGCCACAAGGGGAAGAATAAGGTTTTAAGCAAGTTTATATCAGAATAACTTATCTGAAATGATACTAAAACTGATAAAAAATTAGAAGATAAGTAACCCAAGGAGTCACAACACGATTATTCAAATGTTGTCATGGAAGAGTGGTGAGGTATGTCTTGCTTGAACAGTTCCTCACCTCTTCCTATGACAGCCTTGACAAAGAACTTCAGTCCCAGGCCAGAGAATGCACAGGTATATAAGTCAGGAAAGTAGAAACATTTCAGGTAAGTTACTATCACTCTTTCAAAAACACACAAACAAGCAAACAAACAAGCAAATAAAAACCCATAATGTACTTAATATTTGTGAACTATTTCCAGGTAACATAGACACATTAAAGTATGGAAACTTCATTTATCCTATCTAAAACTCATCAAGGAAACATCAGCTTTATATATGAGATAAAGATTTTTAGATAACTCACATTTTTTTGCCCAAATTAAATCTTTGGATATACTATAAACTGAAATACAGCTGAAAGTATATCTCCATACATGTATCTCCTGGTATGTTTCACCATGTCCCCCAAAATAATTCCCATTCTGATGTGTTACACTTTTCTCATTCATACACCTGTCAAATATCTGTCAAGTATGCTAACTTTCCAGTCAGTTTCACATGTAGGCATACCTTTCATAGGACCATGCTTGAGTAGTGGGCTTTATGCAATTGGGGAACTTCTGGTTTAACATTTTTATTATAGGGGCACCTATGCTTCCGTTGGTTAAGTGTCCAACTCCTGATTTCGACTCAGGTCATGATCTCATGGTTTGTGGCATGGAGCCCTGCAGTGAGCTATGCACTGACAGGGCGGAGCCTGCTTGACACTCTCTCTCTCTCGCTCTCTCTGACCCTCTCTCTGTCTCAAAATAAATAAGTAAACATTAAAAAAATTATAATATATAATAGACATATGTATTAGGTCATATGATTTACGTATCTTATAAATGTCATTTTGTGATTGTATCATATATGGTAGAAAGAATACTTTAAAGAATGGTAAAATAAACACCCATATATCTAATCCCTGAAGTTTTCATTTTTTTGTTTCTGCTTTAGCATCCATATCTACTTACCTTTATGTATTTATTTTCTATCTATCAATAAATAAGTCTATTATCTATCCACCTAATTATATCACCAGGGTTTTTTAACATTGTTACTGCTGTTATTCCTGACTGAATATTGTCATGGCCTAGATATTAGATATATTAAGATATTTAGCAGCTTAACTTGTGTCTAACAATTGGAAATCAGTAGCATCCCGACTCTTGGATATGACATTCAAAATGTCTCTAGACATCAAAATATATTCTTTATGGAGTAAAATGCCTCCAGTTGAGAACCACCTATTTCGATTTCTTTATGCGTATATAGTGGTCTACATGGGATTTGGGTTTGTTTTCAAATATCCTAAATTGGACAGTTTGGATGTATCTTATTTATACTAGTTGGCCATACCAAGCCCTCTCTCAGGAGACAGTACATAATATATATTGACTATGATGATGTATCTATCCATAATAGATTTTCTAGTAAACTTGGATGGAAAAACACAATCTTACAGTGTTTAATGAATTTATTCTCATGGGAATCACACAACGTCCTGAGCTGCAGGCTCCATTATTTGGGTTCTTCCTCATCATCTATGTGATCTCAGTGGTGGGCAACCTGGGCCTGATCATCCTCGCCAAGGTGGACTCCAGGCTACAAACACCCATGTACTTCTTCCTCAAACACCTGGCTCTCACTGATCTGGGTTATTCAACAACTGTGGGACCCAAAATGTTAGCAAGTTTTGTTGTGGAAGAAAACACAATTTCCTATCATTTGTGTGCCACACAAGGAGCATTCTACATTATGTTCATCGTTAGCGAGCTTTTCATTCTGTCGGCTATGTCCTATGACCGCTATGTGGCCATCTGTAATCCTCTGCTCTATCCAGTCATCATGTCACAAAGGGTGTGTCAGGTGCTGATGACAATCCTCTATCTCTACAGCACATTTATGGCTCTACTAGTCACCATAAGGATTTTTAGTTCATCCTTCTGTGGTTACAATGTCATCAGCCATTTCTACTGTGACTGTCTTCCCTTGTTATCCTTGCTCTGCTCAAACACGCATGAAATTGAATTGATGATTTTGGCTTTCTCAGTTTTTAATTTGATGTCCTCCCTTCTTATGGTTGTTGTGTCTTACCTGCTGATCCTACTAGCCATAGTCGGGATGAACTCAGCTGAGGGTAGGCACAAAGCCTTTTCTACATGTGGGTCCCACCTGACAGTGGCCACAGTGTTTTATGGGACTATGATATTTATGTATGCACAACCTGAGTCCAGTCATTCCTTTGACACAGATAAAATGGCATCCATATTTTACACCCTTGTTATCCCCATGTTGAATCCCATGATCTATAGTCTGAGGAACAAAGACGTAAAATGTGCTTTCCATAGGATATGGAAAAAGTTATGAGGTACCTTTTCTTAAGTTTATTACATACTGCGTGGTTCCTATGAATTAGATTACCAACATTAAACATTTCTTTTCCTTCCTTCAGAGGGAAAATCAAGGATAAATGAGTTCAAGATACGTATCTAGACATTGACTTCTATGTACCAGTCATACTCTGAAGTGTTCTAAATACACTGTGAATAAATAATACATATACATTCCATTCTTGAGGTAAAGACAAGAGTTATAAGCATCATAATTAGGTAATATGTTAGTACAATAGAATGGTTATGGGCCTATAATTCTAACACCAAGCAAGGAGTGTGGGAATGCTGTGTGGGAGTGAAGAAGAATACCTGGAACAGGAAGAGTTAAAATAACTCCTGTGTCATTCTCAACTATCAGAATAAACTTTCCCGTGTCTATGTATCATGTATATAGGTGAGTTTCTCTGTAAGTATGTTCTTTCTATGTAGCCTACACAGGTTTCTATGGGATGTCTAAAACACAGTTGATTATAGTTTTAGGCAGGTTCAGTGTATTGCCTTAACCTGAAGTCATCAGTCATCTGAATGTGCTCCAATCTCTCCATTCCATGAGGGGGGTCTATGTCCTGGTCTTTCCTCATGAGTGCCATTACTTTCACTTAGGAGCCTCAGAAAGTCTATTGACTACACACACTTGGCATTTCAACAATCCAGAAGATCAGCACAGCACCTAATTATAATTATCATTTGCAATCACACAAGTATAATGAAATATACCTAGAACAAAACCCAGGAAATATGTGCAGGATCTGAATGCTGAAAAAAATGCTGATTAAGGAAATCAAATAATATCTGAATAAATTTCAGGACACACTGAGTTCATAGATTAGAAAACTCAACCTACTAAATGTATCAATCCTTCCCAAACAGATCTATAGGTAATACAACCCAAACAAAATCCCACCAAGGTATTTTATAGATATAGTTGTCTTTACACTAAAACGTGTATAAAAGATGAAGGACTTAACCTAGCTAAAATACATGTAAAAATGTAGAATAACATAGAAGAAAACATTCCATTTCATGTTAAGTTTTGTCATATAACAATCAAAACTGTGTAGCTTTGGGGGAAGAAAAGACATGTAAAGAAAAGGAACGGAATACAGAACTCAAAAATAGACTTACAAAAAGTGCAGCTAACTTTTCATGAAGGTACAAAATTTAATTCAGTAGAAAAAGGATAACATTTTAAAAATACTCATTTTGAAAAATGGTGGAGTAGTAGGAAGACCTTAGGTTTTTTTTGTCCCTTAAACACAACTAGATGGCCATCAAATCTTTCTGGATATCCAAGAGATTGACCTGAGGACTGACAGAACAAATTTCACAGCTAGAGGAAAAAGGAGGCCATATCATGGGAGGTATGTGGTGCTGAGGCATGGTTTGGGGAAGAAACAGATCATACGTGCTGCAGAAGGGAGGAATCCCTGGTCCCAGTGAGGTGAGCAAGAGCTGAGAACACTATGTATACACACAAGGAGAATATTTCCCCAAAGTCATAGGCTGGGAAAAATGAGAGGGGCTGATTTCCATGAGTTTTTGTAACCAGAAGGGTTCAAAGACTGGAGATATAGAGGTCCAATGGGGAAAAACTGAGATTTCCCTCTAAGGTCAGGAAAAAGACAGGGATGTCCACTCTCACCACTAATATTTAACATAGTACTGAGAGTCTTAGCCTCAGCAATCAGACATCAAAAAAGAAATAAAAGACATCCAAATCAGTGAGGATGAAGTCAAACTTGTAAAGAAAAGGGAAGAAGCAGTATAATAAATTATATAAAAGATGCTGATAATGCTATGTATGTACAATTAAGAAGAAGGTATAATTTATGCACCTGACATGAAAGGGAAGATCCAAGATATGTCTTACATTTATTAATAAAAGAATATGTTGGGATAATATATCTGAAATATTTGGGAAAAGCAATGAGTCTATTCTATTCCTTATCAGATATATATATATATATATACACACACACACACACACACACACACACACACACATATGTATGTATACACACACACATACACACACACACAAACAAACAAGGGGAGAAAAGGGGCAGAGGGAGAGAGAGAATCCCAAGCAGGCTCTGCACTGTTAGCGCAGAGGCTGACATGGGGCTCGATGTCATGAATGGTGAGATCATGACCTGAGCTGAGATCAAGTCAGAGGCTTAACCTCCTGAGCCACCTAGGCTTTCCATATATATAACTTTTAAGGGAACAAACTCAGGGCTGTTCATTGAGGCTGGATACTGTAATGATGTTGTTAATGATAGCTGAGGGTTAGACACACATATATCAATAAAAAAATAAGTGAAAAATGTTTAATTTGTATCATGGATTATAATACAGGAAGAAGAAAAAAGTGTGATATCATCTATGCATAGCAAGTAATTAAAGTGACAAATGCAACAATGACATTTATAGAAATATAACACATATACATAGTTGTGCATATGTAAAATATTATATTTTTTCAAGGATAACTTGATAAATTAGGCATATATCAAGTACAAAAGAGCATGTTTCAAGGTGGGAAAGAAACATTGAAATGATTTGGACACAAGGAATAAATAAAATACGGCACTGTGAAATTAAAGAGAAAAACAAAATCAAAACAAGTGGTTACTGGTCAGTGACAGCAACTGACTATGCAATGAGAAGGATGGATACATAGCAAATGTCTGCATTGAAAAGAAGGATAACTGAAAACAAAAATGAAAATCAAGGAAATAGCATGTCACAGTTGCTTAATGCAGGATACTTATCCATGTACAATTTTAAAATAATGTAATACAACAGAAGTTATCAATTATCTACCATGTCACCAATCTGAGGAGACCTCTGTGGAAACGGGGACTCCTGGTGAGCCAGCCTTAAATATATGACATTTTAATCAAGAGTCCTATGCAGTGAAATGAAAAGTTAAGTATTAGTGAAAAATAAGAGTGAAGTAATAAATAAATAAGTAAATAAATAGGTGATAGATGGATAAATAAATAGATAGATGATATATTTTAGGTAGATGATAGATAGAAGATAGATGATAGATAGATAGATAGATAGATGATAGTTACATAGACAAATAATGGATAGATAATGGATGCATAGATAGATTAGATAGATGATAGATAGATAGATAGATAGATAGATAGATGATAGATAGATAAATGATAATTTTACTCAGTGGTGAGTATGAATTGTCCCTGCCTATTAATGGACAAGCTCCAGGAAGTTTTTAATGCCTTCATATGCTTTAGCCATCATAAACAAATTGCTCATCATCTCCTGAGGGAGATTCCCAAAAGGTGAAGACAACCCATAAATTGTTCTCAATATGCTATGGTAAGAAATACATATGAGAGTCAAGACAGAGGCTTCTCTACAGGTAAAAATGACAGAAAACTGTGTGCCATCTCCTACTGCCAAATATCCACAATGTTTCAGTGATGTTTGGTAAGTTCCATTTTAACTCCTTGGCAAAGCCCTAACAAAATGTAACTATGTCTGATTTTGTTTGCTTTGTCTGATTTTGTTTGGGTATAATTATCTCAAATAATATAACTGTAAAAAAATAAATATCAGGCACCCAGATGGTTCAGTTGGTTGGGCATCTAATGCTTGATTTCAGCTCAGGTCAAGATCCTGGGATCATGAGATCCAATCCCATATCAAGCTCCCTGCGGAGCCTGTTTAGGATTCTGTCTGTTCTCTCTCCTCTCTCCCCAGCTCACACTCTCTCTCCTTCTATCTAAAATAAAAATGATAAATAAATAAATAAATAAATAATAAATATTCAGCAGAGATCATAAACTATGAAAGAGCAACTTGATTCTTTTTTGAAAATGTTTATTTTGAGAGAGAATGTGTGTATGTGAATGATAGACGGAGAGAGAGAGAGAGAGAGAGAGAGAGAGAGAGAATCCCAAGCAGGCTCCCTGCTCAGCACAGAACCCAACTCGGAGCTTGATCTTCCACCTGTAGGTCATGACCTGAGGTGATATCAAGAGTGGGGTACTTAACTGACTGAGCCACACTGTTACTCCTATTTGATTCTTTTTATAGAATTCTAAAGCTGGTGAGAGGAAATGCTTTTAACTTCTGCCACCTCATAGAAAAATTGGTACTTAAAAAGTGCTAATTATTTTTTTTTAGGCTTCCATGATTGTAAAGGAAACAAAACAAAGCAGAAAAAAACTAACAAGCAAAACCCAAGATGTATACTGCATTTGGACTGCATTTACTGAATATATCTCTAATATGGTCATCTACTGATACCCATTATCATATTCCCATTAGAAAAAAGATGTGTGAATCGGTGTAGTGGAGAGTGTCAAGAGGTCACAAAGGTATAAGGAAGACTCAGGTAAGTTAAGGGGAAATTACATATAATTACCTTTGTATTTTATGTTGTGAAATTGAATGTTTTTGTCTGCTTCTAGGTCACTCAGGGACTTCTGCCTTGCAATTTTATTGCAAACAATATAGTTTCCTTTTTTTTTCTTCAAACAGGAGCACTGATGCCCACAATTTTTTTAACCAAACCTCATTCTCTTACCTTAACGTGCCATCTGTTTCCCACTCTGGCATAACTTCTTATCTGTGGGTGTTTAGGATATTTAGATACATTTTATGTGATTATATACAGGTGTATCTGCATCGTGTGTTCTATGATAGTTCGAAGGGTTTTCTGTGGACTTAATGTAGAGAAGGATTTCAAATCACATCCAGGGATCCATGTATATCTTACCTTTAGTGTATTGTATTTTGTTTCTACGGTATTGTGTATCACAGTGACTTTCAACATGTTTTCTTTAAAGCATTCTACCCTTTAATTCAAAGGGATTTTTCATAAAACTTCTTTATGCGAACCTTCTCCCATGAATTTTTTTTCCTCCTCCCAATTCCACCATGTTCCCTAACTTTCTTGCTTGATAAAGTATATATGATTTATTACATACAAGTTAGTATATCTATATTTTAATGGGAATGCCATAAAGAAAATAGTTGTTTGGTTTTTAGACAGAGAGTGAGAGAGAGACAGCATGAGCTGGGGGTTGGAGGGGGAGAAAGAGGGAGAGAGAGAGACTCCAAACAGGCTCCACACCTAGTGGGGAGCTGGACATGGGGCTTCATTCCAAGACCCTAGGATCGTGACCTGAACTGAGATCAAGAGTTGAACACTCAACCGACTGGGCTATCCTGGTGCCCCAGAGGAAGAATAATATTTTAAGCAAATTCATACCCAAATAACTTATATTAAGACACTACTAAAATTGATACATAAATTAAAAGATAAGTAACCCAAGGAGTCACAACACGATTATTCAAATGTTGTCATGGAAGAGTGGTGAGGTATGTCTTGCTTAAACAGTTCCTCACCTCTTCCTACGATAGCCTTGACAAAGAACTTCAGTCCCAGGCCAGAGAATACACAGGTATATAAGTCAGGAAAGTAGAAACATTTCAGGTAAGTTGCTATCACTCTTAAAAACACCAGCTGGGGTACCTGGGTAGCTCAATCGATTAAGTGTCCAACTCTCAGCTTGGCTCATGTCATGATATCCTGGTTTTGAGAGTTCAAGCCCCATCTGGGCTCTGTGCTGTGACTGCAGAGCTTCCTTGGGATTCTCTGTCTCCCTCTCTTTCTGCCCCTTCCCTGACATGCTGTGTCTCTCAAAATAAATAAAAATAAACTTAAAAAAATTTTTAAAAACACAAGCAAACAAACAGAAGCCCACAGTGTACTTGATATTTGAGAATTATTTCCAACTATTTCCATTGTCTACACAAAAGTTCTTCAAGGAAATGTCAATTTTATATATGAGAGTTTTATTGTCATATAGACTTTTATTCTTGTATATCTCCTGGCATGTTTCACCACATAAAAAATAATTCCCACTGTGATCTGTCAAACTTTTCTTATTCATACGCTTGTCAAATATCTGTCAAGTGTGTTAACGTTCCAGCCAGTTTCATAATAATACCTTTCATAAAACCATGTTTTGAGTAGTGGGTTTTATGCATTTGGGAAATTTGTGGTTTAAAAATTTTATTATATAATTGACATACATATTATGCCGTATCATTGATGTATTTTATAAATGTCATCTTGTGATTGTATCCTATAAATCATAGAAATAATGATACTTTAAAGAATAGTAAAATAATCACCTATATCTTTGATCCCTAAATTTTTAACTTGATTTTTATTTTTGCCTTAGTATTCATATCTATGTATTTCTATCTATCTATCAATCTATCCATCTATCTATTATCTATTATCTATCATCTATCATCTACCTATTTATCATTTCTCTTTCTCGTTCTCTCTCTCTCTCATCTATCTATTTAATTGTATCATCAGAGTTTCTTAATTTTGTTACTGTTGTTATTCCTGGCTGAATATTGTTATGGCCTAGGTATTGGATATATTAAGATATTTAGCAGCTTAACTTGTGTCTAGCCATTAGAAGCAGGTAGAATCCTAACTCCCAGATGTGACAACCAAAATGTCTCTAGACAATGGGAAGTATTCACTGTGGAATAAAATGTGAATGGAATGAGAACCATTCATCTATTTCCATTTCCCTTTCTTTCTCTAAGCATGCATAGTAGTCTTTGTGACAGATGAGTTTATTTTCAAATATCCTAAATTGGATAGTTTGGATGTATCTTATTTATACTAATTTGGCATACTAAAACCTCTCCAAGGAGATAATACATGAAATCTATTGACTCTTATGATGTATCTATCCAGAATAGATTTTCTACTAAACCTACATGGAAAAACATAATCTAACAGGGCTGAGTGAATTCATTCTCATGGGAATCACAGACCGTCCTGAGCTGCAGGCTCCATTATTTGGGCTCTTCCTCATCATCTATATGATCTCAGTGGTGGGCAACCTGGGCATGATCATCCTCACCCAGATGGACTCCAGGCTACAAACACCCATGTACTTTTTCCTCAAACACCTGGCTCTCACTGATCTGGGTTATTCAACAACCGTAGGACCCAAAATGCTAGTCAATTTTGTTGTGGATCAAAATACAATCTCCTATTATTTTTGTGCTATACAGCTCGCTTTCTTTCTTGTGTTCATCATTAGTGAACTTTTCATTCTGTCAGCGATGTCTTATGATCGCTATGTGGCCATCTGTCACCCTCTGCTCTACCCAGTCGTCATGTCACAAAGTGTGTGTCAGGTGCTAGTGGCAATCCCCTATCTCTACAGTGCATTTGTGTCTCTTCTAGTCACCATGAAGATTTTTAGTTCATCCTTCTGTGGCTACAATGTCATTAGTCATTTCTACTGTGACAGTCTCCCCTTGATATCTTTGCTTTGCTCAAATACACATGAAATTGAACTGATTATTCTGATCTTAGCAGGCTTTAATTTGATTTTTTCCCTTTTGATAGTTATTGTGTCTTACCTCCTGATCCTTACAGCCATCGTCAGGATGAACTCAGCTGAGGGTAGGCACAAGGCCTTCTCCACCTGCGGGTCTCACCTGACAGTGGCCACCGTGTTCTATGGGACTCTGATATTTATGTATGTGCAACCTGAGTCCAATCATTCCTTTGACACTGATAAAGTGGCGTCCATATTTTACACCCTTGTTATCCCCATGTTAAATCCCTTGATCTATAGCTTGAGGAACAAAGATGTAAAATGTGCAGTACAAACAATGTGGAAAAAGCTATGTAATCTTTTTTCTTAAAGTTTAGGTACAATATTATCCCCGTAAGTTAGGATATGGGCTTCAAACTTTGTTCTGTATGTCACTAGAAGGAATCATAGGAAGCACAATGTTCAACATACATTCGGAAGTTGTGTTCTAAGTGCCAATCACACTTCTATGTGTTGTAAATACGTTAGCATACAAATAGAAAAAAATAGTTGCCTTCCTTGAGAGAGAGAGATGCATTATAAATATAATAATTAGGTACAATTTATAGTATAGTGGAATTTGTCAAGACTCCATATACCATAGGATATGGTATTCCATGCAGGTAAGACAGTGGGTATGCCATGCAGGAATGAAGAAGAAGAGAAGGCACAAAAAAAAAGTTCAAATGATTCTTGTGTTGTTCTCAACCAATAGAATGAATCTCCCAGTGTGTGTGTTTGTGTTTGTGCTTATGCGTTTGTGTAAGCATATTCTTCTCCTTTAGCCTTTATACTCTTCTTATGGCATGTGTTGAAATCAAACTTCAAGGCTTCAAGGAGGCTCAAAGTAGCACTATGATTGGAAGTCATCAGTCATGTGAATTCGCTCAAACGCCCCAGTACCACGTGGGGGATTTCGAGGTCCTGGTCTTCTCATCAGTTGCAGTTGTTTCTATAGATAAGCCCTAGAACGTCTATTGACTCAACATACTTAGATATGTAGTAACTCACAACATCAGTGCCGCATTTCATCTGTCTTAATCAGTCCATTTCTCTATACCAGTAGATATACAAATTAAGATCAATTTTCTTGATTATAGTTAAAAACACTCCATTATATACTTTAAAGATGCTAAGAGAGTAAATCTTAAATATTATCCATGCAAAAAACAAATGGTACTCATGTGACATGCTGGAGACTTCAGCCAATGTTAAATTTTAGTCATATTTCAGTACATAAGTGTATCAAATCAACACACTGTACATCTTAAACTTACACAATGTTATATGTCCTTTATACCTCAATAAAGCTGGAGAAAAGAAAGATAAATTTCTTGAGGTCTCCCATAGAAGCTTCCAATTTTTTTATTTTATGATTTATTGGGGTCTTGATCTCTGAGTGCTGTGTTTGTCTAATGAGGTTGTTACACTTTCTTATCTCTGAAAAATAAAAATACTTATGGCTTAAAATTCATTTTCTAATTGGTTTTGTGTCTTTGCATAAGAAGTCTATTCTATCTTGAATTAGGTTTGTTGCCTTTTTCATGGGATAACTTTCTTTGGTATTGGTTCTTATAAGCTTGTAATATAGTTTTATTGGGATCCATTGTTTCACTGCATTGATCTGATGATCCCTAGCTAAGAAGCACAAAGAGATAATCCCATAATTTGGCCTATACTATATTTCTAGTGAAAGTTTAGTAAGGTATGAAACAACTTATATAGTATAGGTTACATCTTCTGGAAAACTTCCTCCTAACCATTCTGAATTTCCACCTTTTTGTTTACTTCTAGCATTTTTATCACTCATGGAAATTTACTTACATCACAGAGAGATTGGAATGTTTTCTCTGTCCTCCATTATGGAATAAAATGTTCTATATATTCAGTCAAATTTGAATCAAAATAACTCTTTGGAACAAAAAACTCCACTGTATGTGTATCTTTATCTGAGGATACACTATAGAATTTATGTCATTATTTTTTTAATTTATTAAGAAGAAATATGCACTGATGAATTTTGGAATATAAGTACATGGAAATATTTTGTTTCCTAGAGGCAAAAACTCATTATTTGTGGCTGCCAAGATTATGAAAATGCTTACACTGATATTTTTGGTTATATATTTCCCCATATTATCCTTAGTAAATGATTATAACTTTTGAAATAGAAGAAGGTAAAAGTCTCCAATACCTGAATTTGAAAACTATAAGCTAACTCTACATAACCCACTATCCCACATCTAAAACAAATCTTGTACCTTTCATATTCCCTCAAATGATAAACCAGAAACAGAACAAAATACATTGAGATTTACAAATTTTAATAATATATTTTATTTTAAAAGTTAGTCTATATTTTACTATTAAGTACACCTATAAATTATTTCAGGAAGTATAATATTTTCCATAAAATGGAAAAATTAAAAAATTGATGCTTGGTACATAACTGAAATTTGCATATGATGTTATGAAGAATGTTAGAAATTTACATATTAATCAAAGATGATTCAGAAAGATTGACAAAATTTAGAATATAAAAGGTACAAAAAATTTAGAGACACTAAGGGTGTCTTTAAAAAATCTGTGTTTTAGGTTAGGATATTAAGAATAGGTGTGTTATATATTTTCATATTTATGGACCCTAAGAAATACTGTATTAAAAAATTCAGGATGAAAGGAATCTCAATATGGAAATATTTATGAAAAATAACTGTCACCAGTCCAAAATCAAGCCCCGGAGTCGACTGGGAAACTCTACTAAATGTTAGGTAAAACAAATAGCCAATTACCATACATTTTCTTCTAGAAAACTGAAGTGAAAAGTCAATTTTCTTGGAGGAGTGCTTTCCCTTAATATTAAAAGCAAAAAACATCATAAGGAAAGAAAACAACAGAACAATATAAGTTATGATTGCTTACGCAATGGTTCCAAGAGTTCCAGCAAATGGAATCTAGCAGTAGGTAAAAACAATCATGCGCAGAATTAGGCTTACCCCAGAAATGTACAGATGATTTGACAGTCAAAAATAAAATCACCATATTAAAAATGAGAAGGGGAAAAAAAGTTGGCATCTCAATAAATGCAGCAAAACATTTTAAAGTTTCAATATCCATTAAAAATACAAACTTTGACCATACTAGTATTAAATGGGGTTTTAACGTCTGTTAAAAATAAAAACTTTGGCCATGCTAGTGTTAAATGGGACTTCTTAAAACTGATAAGGAGCACTGATTAAAAACCTACATAGACCTACATATACATAAACCAGTATATCCCATATTAAAAGAATGAAATACATTTCCATAAGAACACAAACAAGACAAGGAGGACTCTTCTTTCTGATTCTGTTCAACATTGTGTAGCACTTCATGTTCAACACACCATGGCAAGGAAAAAATAAATACATAATAGAGAGTCTACAGATTGGAAAGGAAGAAGCAAAACTTCCTTTGTTTTTTAGCAAATGACAGGATTGTGCAGGTAGAAATCTAATGGAGCCTACAGAAAAAAAGTAATGGAACTGAAAAGTGAATTTATTGTGGTTTCAAAAAGGAGGATCAGTATGCAAAATAATGGTTAATTTCTATAGACTACCCAGGAAAAAGTAGAAATGGAATTTCAAATACCTGCTACGAACATATCAAAACTATAAAATACTTAAAGATAAACATGAAAAAATATTTGTACACATAATTAAGAATCATCCTTATAAGACACTAAAGAATATGTAAGTAAGTGAGAGAGAAGCTATGTTTATTTTCTGGAATAGTCAATGTTGTTGAAAAAATTTCTCAAATGTATCTATAGATTCAAGGCAACTCCAACAAAAACCCAAGCAGGCATTATTTTTTGGTAAGCACTGGGAAGCTGAAACTAAAATACAGAAAGAAATGCAAAGACCTAGAATAGCTGAATTAACTTAAAAAAAGAAACAGAGTTGTAATATAAACATTATGAAAAACACTAACTGATTGCAAGCCTCATTCCAAAGCTACAGTTGTCAAAAGGGTTTGGCACTGGTATAAAAATTGATGATTAGATCAATGAAACAAAACTGATAGACCAGAAAAGGACCCATGCATATGTGAACAACAAATTTTCCACAAGGTCAAAGAAAAAGGCCATTTGTTGAAGAAAGAACAGATCTTTCAACCAATGATAATGGACTAATTTTATATATACATATATATACATGTGTATACCTGTATATGTACATATCTACTATATAGAGAGACATATATAAAATATATTTTAAATATATATATAATATGTATATATATACATCATATATATATATGCGTATATATATATATATAAACTATATATACACAAAATATTGAATGTTGACCCATAATTCATATAAGGATTCACCTAACATGGATCACAGATATAAATATAATACCTAAAATCTAAAAATTTCAGGAGAAAACATAGTAGAAAATATTCATGATTTTGGGTTGCGTGAAGACTTCTTAGATACAACACCCAAAGTAACACCAACAAAATAGAATTTTGATACATTGTACAACATGAAAATGAAATCTTCTACTCTTCAAAAGATACTCTTAAGAGGATGTAAAACCAATTTATGTTCTGGAAGATAAGAGTTTCAAGTAACGTATTTCGTAAAAGACTCATTCCACAACATACACAGAGATCTCAAAACTCAATGGTAATAATAATAGACCTCCTGAATGGGCAAAACATTTGGAAAATACTTCACCAAATAGCACCTGGGTGGCTCAGTCGGTTAAGCATCGGCTCAGGTCGTGATCTTGCAGTTTGTGACTTCGAGCCATGCAACAGGCTGTGTGCTGACAGCTCAGAGACTGGAGCCTACTTCAGATTCTGTCTCCCTCTCTCTCTGCCCCTACCCCTCTCAGTCTGTTCTCTCTCTCTCTCAAAAATAAATAAACATCAACAAAAAATTTAAAACCTCAATAACAGTCTAGATCTATTAGAATACCAAGATGTTGGTGAGTATACAGAAAACTAGAATCTTTCATGCATTTTTGATGGAAAAGTAAAATAGTATCAATATTTGAAAATAGTTTGTTATAAGCATCAGTGTCTTCAAACTTAAACATAAATTTAACACATTATTGAGACTTTCCACTCTCACGCTTTTTCTACAAGAGAAATGGCAACACATCTTATAAGACTTGTATCCAAATGTCCATAGCAACTGGAAGATTCAGAACATGTCACTTCCAAATCTGTTGCTTTGGCGTATTGATTACTTTGAGCTAAAGATGCAGAAAACACAGGTAGTGCAAGACAGGCACTCTGAACTTCCTTTTTCCCTCTGAAAGCAGAAAATGAAATTCCCATGTCAATGATGACCACCTTATACCAGAAGGAAAACCATTCTCATCACCAGAGATGGAGGCTCGAAGCCAGAAGAAACCTGTGCAGAGCTTGATAAAATAATTCCTACCTGTTTTTAGTCCCCCTAAATATTTTAATCTTCTACAATAGCCACTATTTTTTGCATTTATTTTATTATCTTTTTAATTTTTGGTATTTATTTACTTTTGAGAGGGCGAGACACACAGAGAGAGACATGAGCAGGGAGAGGCAGAGAGAGAAGGAGAAACAGAATCCGAAGCAGGCTCCAGGCTCTGAGCTGTCAGCAAAGAGCCTGATGTGGGGCTCGAACTCACAGGGCGTGAGATCATGACCTGAGCTGAAGTCAGACACTCAGCCAACTGAGCCACCCAGGCTCCTTGCCACTATTTTTTTTAACGTTTATTTATTTTGAGAGAGAGAGAAAGAGAGAGAGAGAAGATCCCAAGCAGACTCCGCACTGTCAGTGTGCAGCCTCATGCCGGGCTCAAATCCACAAACCATTGGTCATGACCGACCTGAAACCAAGAGTCAAACCAACTGAGCCACCCAGGCACCCGCCCCTACAAATGCCACTCTTTGTTCAACTTAGTAGATAAATACTTGATCCTGCCAGTTCGCTGGGTTTTCATACTTCTTGTGAAGACTCCCACATACATGTAAAAATTTACTAAATAAAATCTGTATGCTTTTGTCCCATTATCTCTTGTGTCAGTTAGATCTCAGGCCAAGGTGGAAACATTAAGGTGGTAAAGGAGGAATTTTTCTCCCCCTTCAGTTTTATTAACTTTTATTGTAATGGCCTCAAACTAGAAACAAGCCAAATGTTCATACGCTTGAGAATGGACTGTAGGATATCCAAGCAAGTGAATGCCACTCTCAGTGAAGAGAAGGAGGGAAACAAACCACAAGAGACTCTTAAAAATAGAGAACAAACTGAGAGTTGATTGGGGGCGGGGGGGGGGGGGGGGGATGGGCTAGATGGGGGATGGGAATTAAGGAGAGCACTTGTTGTGATGAGTACTGGGTGTTGTATGTAAGTGATGAATCACTGAATTCTACCCCTGAAGCTAATATTGCACTGTATGCTAACTAACATTTAAATTTAAATAATAATAATAATTAAATAAATAAATAAATAAATAAATATTTTTTTAAAAAGTGATAAATTATTGGTACATCCAAAAATGTGAATGATCTCAGAATACTTCTGCTGAGTAAAAGATGGCAAAACGAAAAGGCTAAATAATTTACAATTACATTTACAAAAAAAATCTAAAAATGCAAAATCACCTATATTTACATGAAGCAGATCAAACAATTCCCAGAAAGTGCAAGAAAAACACATGGGATATTTACAACTTGGAAATCAAAACAAACAAAAAAAATGAAATGATCCTTACATGCAAATGATATGTTATCTAATGAAAAAAATCTCCACGAATCTGAAAAACAAAAGTTTAAAACAAAATTGTGAGTTCAGTAAGGTGACATATGATTAATGAACAAATATTATATATAATATTATATATATTATATAATATTATATATTATATAATACTATATAATATTATATATTATATAATACTATATATTATATACAATAAGTATTATAATCTACATATATTGCAAACTAAATAAAAAATAAAACATTCAAAATCCATCACGTATACTGAAATATGTAATTAGAAACAAGCAAATCATGTACAAGATTTATATGCAGAAAGTACAAAGTAGTAATTAAAGAAATAAAAAAAATCTGAATAAATTAGAAGGCACATTGAGTTCAGAGATTAGAAGACTCAATACAGTGAAAATATCAGTTCTTTACAAACCAATCTATAGATTTAATGTAAACTTAGCAAGATTTTTGTAGTAGCAACTTTATACTGAAGTTTACATGACAGTTCAAGGACCTAGCGGAGATGAAACACATTTTGAAATGGAGCATGAGGGTCTTCTGGGTGGCTTAATCAGTTAAGAAACTAACCCTTGATTTTGGCTCAGGTCATGATCTCATGGTTAGTGAGATAGAGCCCTGCGATGAGCTTTGCCCTGGCAGCATGGAGCCTGCTTAGGATTCTCACTCCCTCCTTCTCCCCCTTCTCGCTTTTTCTGAAACTAAGTAAACATTTAAAAAATAATAATAAAATAAAGTAAAATGTAGCATAATGAGAAAGAAAACAATCCACTCCATGTTGAGATTTACTACGTAGCGACAATAATCAAGTCTGTGTGACTTTGGTGGAGATACCACCACATAAATGAATCTCACATAAATGGATAGAACTAGACCTCTATTCTGTCAACTAAACAGTTCAACTAAAATTTTATGAAGATGCAAAAGTTCAGCTAAAATTTTATAAAGATGCAACGGTAGCTCAAAAAAAGTGAATAGCCTTAAAAAAATAGTGGTGCTGTATTTGGGAATACAGAGGCAAAAAATAAACAAATAATGTTAACTTAAACCTTATACAAAAATTTAACAACAAAATGAATAGCAAGTTAGATGGAAAATGGCAAACTATAAAACGTTTAGATAAAAACGTAGGGGAAAACCTGTATCCGGGACCTCAGGCCAGTGGAGAGCTTATAGACATGACATCAAAAGCATAAACTATAAAGACAGTAAACCCTTGGCTTGCAAGCATAATTCTTTCTGGAAACATGCTTGTATTCCAAAGCACTTGTATATCAAAGTGGATTTCCCCATAAGAAATAATGGAAACTCAGATGACTCATTCGAGAACCCAAAAATATTCATATAAAAATGATTACCATACTGTAACATAATACAAAATAATAAAATACAAAATGTAAAGAAAAATAAACAAATTAACCTGTACTTACTTTTGAAAACCTTTGTGGCTGGTGTGAGGGAGACAAGGGAGGGGAAGGTTATTGTGCAGGATGACATTTCCTGTCACTGATGGAATCCCTGCTGTCTATTGGCTCAATGGAATCTTTTTCTTTTTGTGCAACTTTCACAATGAACCTATGCAGTGACACTTGCTTTTGCCTCCTTTTGAGGATTTCACGGAAATATGGCATTGCCCTGTCATTAAACACATGCATCGCTTGCACTGCTACAGCCTCATTCAGGTGGTGCTTTTCTACAAAATTTTGAAGCCTTTCCCACATTTTACAAGTCTCCCTAATCTCATTAGAAGCAAGGGATTCCTCCGCCTTTTTCTCCTCCTCCTCTGCAGACGAGATCTCCTCCGTAACCTCTTCTGGTTGCTCCCAATGCAGATCCATCAGTTCGCCAGTGGTCAGCTCCTGGCCATGTTCCTCCACCAGCTCCTGAATATCATCCTCATTCACCTCCAGTCCCCTGGTCTTCTCCAAGGACACAATTTCACTGACAACAGGTGGCTCTTATTCATGAGCAAGACCCCTCTAAGACATGTCCGTGAACACAATCAGGCCAGTTTTCTCCAAGTAGAACTGAGGGTTCTTGGTGGCCCCATCCCAGGCTTTTTGATGATCTTGAGGCAGTTTGCAATGTGGAAATGATTTTTCCAAAACTCTCAGAGGGTGAGGTTTGTTCCTTGGGTCACCTCAAAGCACTGCTGATATAGTGCTTTGGTATAAAGCTTTTTAAAGTTCAAAATGACCTGCTGATCCATGGGCTGGAGGATTGGAGTGGGGTTGGGAGGAAGGAACTTGACATGAATGAATCGAATTCCTCCAGGAAGACATCATCCAAGTCTGGAGAATGAGCAGGAGCATTATCCATAACCAGCAAGGCTTTGAGTAACAGATTCTTTTCTAAAAGGTATTTCTTCCCTGAAGGACTGAAGACCTCATTGATCCACTCAGCAAACAAGATGGCAATGACCCAAGCCTTGCTGTTGGACCTCTACATCACGTTTAACTGGCTCTTCTGCACCTTGAATTTCTTGAAGTTTCATGGATTCTCAGAATGATACATGAGTCGGGGGTTGACTTTGAAATCCCTGCTTGCCTTAGCACAGAGCAAGAGGGTGAGATGGTCTTCCATGGGCTTGTGACCAGGCACTGTATTTTCTTCTTCTGTAAGGTCAGTCCTCTTTGGCATCTTTTTCCCAAAAAAGCCCCATCTCATTGCAGTTAAAAACTTGCCCCGGCAGGTAACACTCAGAAACTATGAACCTGTGGAATTCAGTAGCAAACACCTCAGCTTTCTCAGCATCTGAACTGACAGCCTGTCCATGCTTCACAACAACATGGATGCCACCTCTCTAAAATTACCAAACCATCCCCTGCTTGCCTTGAAGTCTTCTTTGTTTTCTGTTGATGTGCATGGCAGTTTACTCATGAGGTTGGTGTACAAGGCCTTTGCCTTCCTGCAGATAAAGTTCTCAGTCATAGTATCACTTGCCAGTTGCTTCTTGTTCATCCAAACCAGGAACGACTTTTCTACATCTTCCAGAACACATCGACATTGCTTTAATATTCTCATGACTCTTTTTGTGGCATCTAGCCCCCTTGTTTCTTCTTTCTTCTTTAATATTGTGCAAGTGGTCAACATAGACTTCTTATAAAATCTTGTAATTTCAGCCACTCACATACCTCATTTGTACTTCTCCATGATTTTCTTCTTAACTTCCACCTTGATCTTCTCCTTCTTCTCACCACCTTTCTTTTCAACTTTTTCTGCATGGGGACTATTGTATACTCTTGCACAATTATTGACTACAGTACGGTATTTATAAACTCTTGTCATACACTGTATCTAACATAACTGTCAGTAAGGCAGCAGAGGAAAGGGTCTGCAGTCAGCCTGACCTAGAAGGAGGCAAAGCATTCCTAAGCTTACCCTTGTATGGAAAGGCAAAGAACTTCCCATAGGTTCTTTGAAGTGAGAATAAATGCACTAGAGCCAGTTGTGGGCACCTTCCAATGTTCTGAAAAATCACCAATGTTCTGCCAAACACCACGGCCTGAGATTGAACATTCAAGCATGGAAGATGATCACCCACAATCCTACAGCAAGAGATAAAGGTAGAGATAGAGAGAGAGAGAGAGAGAGACAGAGAGAGAGAGACAGGAACCATTGGCTCAATTGTGATCATGTGATGTTTGGCATCATGTACTAATTGTTATGCAAGACATCACTCATTTATCAAGTTAAAATTTATTTAAAATGTTTGCTCTTCTTGGAGAACACTCGCAGAACAGGTTACTTGAAATCCAAGGTTTTACTGTACTGGTAAACTGGACTTGATCCAAATTAAAACAACCTATAAATCTCACTCTTGGATACCCATCCCAAGGGAATGAAAATCTGTGTTCACATAATCATGTTTAAGTGAACATTTACAGATGTTTTACTCTTAATAGTTGAAAACTGGAAAGAACTCAAATGCCTTTCAGTGAATGAATGATTAAATTAATCAATACTGTGCAATACTGCTCAGTACCAAGAAAGGAACAAATGATTTATATACACAAAATACAAGTGAATCTCAAGAGAATTCTGGTGAGCTAAAAAAATTCAATCTAAAAAGATTAAAAATGGTAGGGGCACCTGGGGGTCTCAGTTTGTTGAGCATCCAACTTTGGCTCAGGTCATGATCTCACGGTTGGTGGGTTCGAGCACTGCCTCCAGCTTGCTGCTGTCAGCTCAGAGCCTGCCTTGGATCCTCTGCCCCCTCTTTTTCTGCCCCCCTCACCTATTCTCTCTCTCTCTCTCTCTCAAAAATGAATGAACATTTTTTTACAAAATTACAAATGGATTTTTTTTTATTTTAGAGAAGGAGCATGAGACTGTGCATGAGTGGGAGAGGGGCAGAGGGAGAGAGAGAATCTTAAAGCAAACTTCACGCCCAGGGCAGAGCCCCACGCAGGGCTCCCTCCCATGACCCAAAGATCATGACCTGAGCCAGAATCAAGAATGGAACCCTTAACAGATTGAGACTCTCAGGCACCCCACAAATGGTATATTATTTATAAAACATTTTTATAAAAGATAAAAATATAATGATGGAAAAGAGATCATTGATTACCAGGAATTAATAACAGTGGCAGAAGTGGAGGTGGGAGGTGTCACTATAAAGGGACAGCTGAATGGACTTTTGTGGCAAGGGAATAGATCTATTTAGGGTTGAGGGTTAACAGAATGGAATCACTGAAATGGTGCAATATGCAGTAAAAGGAAAAAAAGCAAAAATACAAGAGAACGATGAACAGACAGTTGGAAATTTGCAATAAAGTGAGGAATAACAGTAACTAATTTCTGTCCCTTCAGGAAAAGTAAAAACAATAAGAGCCACCAATCAAAGAAGCAGCATCTCATATTTGCATAACGTATTCTTTTGATACCCTAAAAACTTAAAAATAAGGTCATAGGACAGTGTGTAAACACTTCTCCGCTGCGCTATTCATTTCAAGAGACCATTGTGAAAATGCAGATTCCTGTTGGGATGCCCTATAGATATGATATTTTAATCAAGAGTCCCATGCATACAAATGGAAAGTAACCAAGAGTAAAAAAATGGAAGGAAGGAAGGAAGGAAGGAAGGGAGGAAGGGAGGGAGGGAGGAAGGAAGGAAGGAAGGAAGGAAGGAAGGAGAGAGGGAGGAAGGAAGGAAGGAAGGAAGGAGGGAGGGAAGAAGGAAGGGAGGGAGGGAGGGAGGGAGGAAGGAGGGAGGGAGGGAGGGAGGGAGGGAGGGAGGAAGGAAGGAAGGAAGGAGGGAGGGAGGGAGAGAGGGAGAGAGGAAGGAAGGAATTCAGAAAGGAAGTCAAAAAGAAAGAAAAGAGAGAGAGAGAAAAGACAATAAATACACATTTTCTCTGATAATTAAAGGACAACCTCCAGACATTTTGTCATGCTCACAAATACTTTTGGGATAATCTCCTCAGGGAGAGTCTCAAAAGCTGAAAAAAAAGCCATAAATTGCTCTCAATATGCCATGTAAGAAACACAGGAGGGAGTCAAGACAGAGGCTTCATTCCAGGTAAAATGATAGAAGATTTCATGGGGCATCTTATGTTACCAACACCAACAATGATCAAGTGACATAGGAAAAGTTCGGCTTTAATTCAATAGCAAAGCTGTAGCAACAAGTTGCCATTTATGTTTTAGTATTTTTTGTTTGGTTGGGGCGATTTTGTTTTGTTCTGTTTTTGTTTTTGCTTTTATTACTCCATAATGCCTAAGCAGGAATAGGATGCCTACCCTTTTCTCTTCCTACTGTGCAAGTATTTTTACCCGGATCGACAAACTATTCATGGAAACATCACGCTATTGCTTACAAAATATTCATTTTACAGAATTAATTATATCTCCAATGCAGACCAAAACAGAGATCAAGTGAAGCGTAACTAAAGAGATACTCGTTTTTAAAACTTGGCCAAATTAAGAGGCCGCAGGTGCTCCGTCTTTCGTTTTGAGGTCCTTCAAACTCTTATTTAGTGACCCCAGGCTCTTTTTTGTGACCCTTTCCATGTAACTTAAGATTTAGTGATTATTTAAATAAAAATATAAATATGATTCTTTCCAGATCTCTTGATGAGACAGGAAAGGGAGAGAGGGTATTCTACCTCATGCTGACATGTGAAAAGCATTATTTGGAGACTTGCAGACTTTCAGGTACCCCGTTTTATGGCAATGATATGGTGTTCAGCATGTGCTTCAATGTGAGTGGAATTTAATGGGAAGCAGATATAATTATCTCAAAGAATACAGTTTAAAAAAAATAACAATTGGTATTCAACAAAAATGTTACACTGTGAACAATTTGGTCCTTTCCCTAGAACTCTAAAACTTAGGGAAAAACAAAACAAAATAAAACAAAACGTGTTGATCTTTCCTTACCTTAGAGAAAACTTGGAACATACCAAGTATGCTTTTTCTTAGTCTTTCATATTTTTAAAACGAAACAAAACAAATAAAAGTTAAGATTGACACCACTCCTTATTGAATTTGCAGAAGATATTTTTCTAAAATTACTATCGACTGATACATGCTTCCGTCTTTATGATGGAAGAAAGGTGTATGCATCAAGGCAAGGCAGGTTATCAGGATGTCACAATATTAGCAGCAATATTTTAAATGAGTTAAGCACAAATTTTATGTACCCATTTTTATTTAATGTTTTATTTACACTTGTATGTTTTTATTTTCTTATAGATCAGTCAGAGACTGCTGTTAAGTATGTAATATAACTACATTATAATGTATCGATTATGTCACAATGTATGTTTCATTATATCTAGTATCATTTCTATTTTTTTTTCTTTTTTTTTTTTTAATTTTTTTTTTCAACGTTTATTTTTTATTTTTGGGACAGAGAGAGACAGAGCATGAACGGGGGAGGGGCAGAGAGAGAGGGAGACACAGAATCGGAAACAGGCTCCAGGCTCGGAGCCATCAGCCCAGAGCCTGACGCGGGGCTCGAACTCACGGACCGTGAGATCATGACCTGGCTGAAGTCGGACGCTTAACCGACTGCGCCACCCAGGCGCCCCTCTATTTTTTTTTTCTTAAGGAAGTATTCATACTGGCAATATTTTAAATTTAATACTTCTCTTGCCTTAATCTGCCATCCCCTTCTTACTGTTATATTCCTAATCTGTATATTGTTAGGGATATTTAGTTACATTTTTACTTGGTTAAAACGTATATCTGTGTTTTGTGTTATATTATAGTTTGGAGAAGTTCCTGTGGCCTTAAGGTCTAGAAGAACTTAAAGGAAGATCATAGAATCCATGTATATCTCATCTTTAGTGCATTTAATTCACCTCCATGGGAACTTTAAACAGTTTTTTAAAGTACAGTGTCTCTTTATCCAAAGGGAGTTTTTTTTATGAATCTTTATTATATGAAAACAATGCCCACGGCTGCTCATTCTCCCAATGGGCCCAGATTTCCTCATCTCTTTGGGTTCTCGCATGATGAAGTGTATTTGATTTGTCACGTGCATGTTAGTACATGACTATAATTGACATGAAAATGTTCCTTGGGGAAGATTACTTTTTTTAAGAAAATTTATATCAAAAGAAACTTATTTGTATATTTTGTCAAAACAGTTTAGGAAATTAGAAGACAAGTAATTAAAAGAATAGCACCTTGACTGTCCAATGTAGTTATGGAGAAAGGGCTCAGGGTAGGACCTGCATTAAGCTGCATTTGATCATACTTGACCTATTCTGCACCTGTTCATCCTCATAGCATGGACAAAGAAGATATTTCATAGTCCAGAAGAGTTTGCATACAAATATGTGATGAGACCTTCTTTGAGCTAAGTTAGTGCTACCATTTAAAAAAAAAAAAAGAAAAAAAAACTGGGGCATCTGGGTGGCTCAGTTGGTTAAGTGTCCAACTGTTGATCTTGGCTCAGGTCATGATCTCATAGTTCATGAGTTCGAGCCCCACACAGAGTTCTAGTCCGATGACATGAAGCTTCCTTGGCATTCTGTCTCTTCTTCTCCCTGTCCCTCCTCTATCTCTTCCTGTCTCAAAATAAATAAATAAACTTAAAAAAATAATACAAGCAAACAAACACTATGTACATGATTTTCAAGTAGCATCGGCACAGTGAATCATTCAATTTTCATTTATCCCTCTCAAGAGCCCTACGCAAGGAAGTATTGTTTTGTATATGAGAATAAAGAGTTTTAGCTAAGTTAGATTACTGGCCCAGAGTAACCCTCATATATGCCATTAGTGGAGGTATAACAGACCTTATCTATATAAATCTACCTCTATATTTATGCCATAAAGACAAATAATTCTCAGCTGTAATCCATTATAGTTTTTTTTTAATTTATACGCGTGCCCACACACACAGTGCCAATTGTGACAACCGTGTCAGCCTGTATCACCTGTAGGTGTAAAGGATTTTGTGGGAATATGTATCGAAGCAGTGGGTTCTGTATATTTTTGAGAATTGGGGATTTAAAATTTTTATTGTATTTATTATATAATTGTATAATATAATTGATTATATATTGACGTGTATATTAAGTTATAGTATTAACTACGATTTATAAATGCTGCTGTGTAATTGCAATTATATCAACGACTAATTGAAAACTTCAAAACATTGTACCGTATGGTTTCTATGTGTTACAGTCAAATTTTTAACATAGTTTTTATTTAAAAAAATTTTCCTGTGTGTACCTATGTCTATATCTATATTTATATATGTATATGTTTTTGTATCTACCTATGTATCTATTTTTCTCTCTCTTATTTATCTACTTATCTATCTATACCATCCTGGTCTCTCAAACTTGGCATTATTGCTATTTCTAACTGAACATTGAATATTGCAGGCTGTTTAAAAACAAAACTGACCTCTAATCATCACAAGCCCATAGAGCCCCACCTTCCAGTTGTGACAACCAAAATGTCTTCTAGATATCGATAAAATGACATTCGGTTACAATAAAATTGCCTCCAGTTGAGGACCACTGACTGTCTATGTTTATGTTATACTAGCCTTGGGGTAAATGGCTGCATTTTCAAATATCTGAAATTGGAAAGTTTGGATGTATTTTATTTACATGAGTTTTGCATACTAAAATTCACCCAGGTGATAGTACATGAAATCTACTGACTATGCTGATATCTCTATCCAGAATAGGTTTCCTGGTAAGTCTGCACATGGAAACACATAATCTAACAATGCTCAATGAATTCATTCTCATGGGAATCACAGACCGTCCTGAGCTGCAGGCTCCATTATTTGGGCTCTTCCTCATCATCTATATGATCTCAGTGGTGGGCAACCTGGGCATGATCATCCTCACCCAGATGGACTCCAGGCTACAAACACCCATGTACTTCTTCCTTGGACACCTGGCTCTCACTGATCTGGGTTATTCAACAACTGTAGGACCCAAAATGCTAGTCAATTTTGTTGTGGATCAAAATACAATCTCCTATTATTTTTGTGCTATACAGCTCGCTTTCTTTCTTGTTTTCATTGTTAGTGAACTTTTTATTCTAACAGCAATGTCCTACGACCGCTATGTGGCCATCTGTCACCCTCTGCTCTATCCAGTCATCATGTCACAAAGGGTGTGTCAGGTGCTGGTGGCCATCCTCTATCTCTACAGCACATTTGTGTCTCTTATAGTCACCATAAAGATTTTTAGTTCGTCCTTCTGTGGCTACAATGTCATTAGTCATTTCTACTGTGACAGTCTCCCCTTGATATCTTTGCTTTGCTCAAATACACACGAAACTGAAATGATTATTCTGATTTTAGCCGGTTTTGATTTGATTTCATCCCTTTTGATAGTTATTGTGTCTTACCTCCTGATCCTCGTAGCCATCGTCAGGATGAACTCAGCTGAGGGTAGGCACAAGGCCTTCTCCACCTGCGGGTCCCACCTGACAGTGGCCACAGTGTTCTATGGGACTCTGATATTTATGTATGTGCAACCTGAGTCCAGTCATTCCTTTGACACTGATAAAGTGGCGTCCATATTTTACACCCTTGTTATCCCCATGTTGAATCCCTTGATCTATAGCTTGAGGAACAAGGATGTAAAATATGCAGGACAAAGGATGTGGAAAAAAATATGTAATTTTTTTTCTTAAAATGCACTGTCTAACATGATTCCTATAAACCAGCTTATGGACTTTAAATTTTTCTCTCTGTGCCTCCAAAGAAAAGATGAAACACAAATGCGTTCAACATATTTGAAGACAGTTTATAGATTGTCTTATGTATGCTAGGCACGTCTGACTGTTGTAAATTGATTTGTGAACAAAATAGTAAAAAATATCGCCTTCCTTCCAAGAGAAAGGTGGATTGTGTATGTAAATCAAGTAAATATTATAGTACAGTAGAATGTGTTAGATGGATATACACACAGACACATAAACACAAAACTGTCAAGTATTTCTGTGTCTTTCTCACCTATATACTGTAAAAATGCAGTGCCTATGTATGTGTGTGTGTGTGTGTGTGTGTGTGTGTGTGTGTGTAAGTCCTTTCCTTCTGTGTTAGCCTTCAAACTCTTCCCTGGTATGTTTTGGAATTATTTTAATACTGGTTGTTTCTGTGATATCTGATGATTTGAAGTATTGGGTCACAGTAGTGTGCTCAAACACCTTTATTACAAGCATTGAGATTCCCCTTTCTTCTCCTCAATTTATGAGTCTATTGGCTGAACATACTTGGTAATCCAGCAATCTGAGTGGCCCCTGGTTTGTCTCACAAAGCCCCTTTGGTTGATATCTGAGGATATTCAAATTAAGATAAAGTTTTGAGGGCTCCCTGGTTTGTGCTTTTTCCCTCAACTGGTTGTTCTTAGTAATCTGGCTTGCTGGTTTAGTATATTATAATATTTCCTTGTCTTTTTTAAGAAAAGTAATTATCCATGTTTAAAAAATATGTTCCACTTGTTTTTGTATCCTTGAGTAAGAGGACTATTCTACAATGAATTAATCGTATTGCTTCTCTTTTCTTGGATTGATGTTTCCCAAAATTTATCAATACTTTTCATGCACCATATGTTAATGGACTATCACCATTTACCTGCACTGATTGATTCTCTTACATGTGGGAAGCAAAGGGAAGTGAACAATCCTGTTTTTGCACTCTGTCGTACTTCTTTTTTTTTTAATGTTTATTTATTTTTGACAGAGAGAGAGAGACAAAGCATGAGCAGGGGAGGGTCAGAGAGAGAGGGAGACACAGAATCGGAAGCAGGCTCCAGGTTCGGAGCTGTCAGCACAGAGCCCGACGCAGGGCTCGAACTCACAGACTGTGAGATCATGACCTGAGCTGAAGTCGGCTGCTTAACCAACTGAGCCACCCAGGCGCCCCAAACTCTGTCATACTTCTAAGGTGAATGAGGATGGATACATGGCAAGGACACACAGACCTTGCCTCTCATGCATAGGTAATCTATGTCACTCCACACTTTCCCATGTGCTTATTTTTAATTTCCCCTTTGCTTACCTTTATTCTTCTTAATACTTCTGGGATTTTACTGAACTTAGGAGTTAATGATAGTTGCTTTGGTCACCATGATGCAATTAAGTCTCTGTTTAGCCAATGGACATTGAATAAATTCGTTGGAATAAAATTTAAGAAGTGCATGATGATGGCACTTGCTGTGATGAGTGTTGGGTGTTATATGTAAGTGATGAATCACTAAATTCTACTCCTGCAACCAATATTACCCTATATATTAAGTAGCTAGGATTTTAATAAAAACTTGAAACGAAATCTTTAAAAAGTAAAAAAAAAAGGAAAAGTACATAATGCAAAGCAATCAAGATGCCTTCCATAAATATATGGGTAAGTAATCCATGACACATGCAGACAATGGAATATTATTCAGCACTAAAAAGAAATGATCTATCAAGTCACAGAAAGATATGGTGCAACCATAAATGACTGTTGCTAAGTAAAAGAAGCCAATCTGAAAACACTACTTACAGTATGATTCCAGCTCTACGACACTCTGAAAAAAGGCATAACTATGGAGACAGTGCAAAGATCAGTGGTTGCCAGGAGTTAGGGAAGAAGAAGGGATTAATAGAGGAAGAGAGAAAAAAATTAGGGCAGTAAAACTATTTTGTATGAAAGTATAATGGCGGATACGAGATGTTATATATTTGTCCGAAGCAATAGAAAAGTACAACCCCAAGGATGATTTGTAATATAAATGATAGAGTTTCAGTGAAAACGACGTATCAGTGTAGGTTCATCAAATGTAACAACCTACAACAAATGTACCTCTCTACAGGGGAATGTGGATAATGGGACTTGGGGAGACTATGCATTTGTTGGGACAGGGAATATGTGAGAAATCTCTGTACCCTCTTAAGTTTACACTAAACCTAAAACTTCTCGTAAAAAATAAAGTCTCAAAATAGAAAAAAACTATATTACATAATACAGTATCATGTGAGGATCAATTTTATCAAACTGTTGATGTCCTTAAAAGGAATCTTTGTGATGGTCATAAAGACTAGTAGGTATTATCTCATCTTTGGGTACTGTATGACAGGCATTCTTCGCGTCTTGGATTTTGTCCTCACAACAGCTCTGTGAGATAGATTGTATTAGAATTTTTATTTTTTAATTTATAAAGTGGTGATTCAGAGGGGTTAAGTAAGCTCTCAGAGTACACAACTCATTAGGTGTTAGAACCAGGCTTCAAAGCTGGGTGGTCTAGTTAATTACTAAGGCTTCATGCCCTTAAGACGTACCCTTTATTGTCTCTTAATGTCATTTTTATGCTTCACTGATGTCATCCCAGAGATGACAGAAAGTAAAATTTCCCGTAAGCTGATGTCAGATTAGAAAAAGGAGAAATAGCAGAGAGATTCATAAAATAATGGAAGCCACGTCTGCACAGAAAAAGAATTCAAGAACGATAAAATCAGTTAATTACAAATAAATGAACTGACTCACAGTAATTAATTAATTAATCAGGCATTTGGGTTTTTTTAAATGTTTATTCATTTTGAGAGAGAGAGAGTGAGAGAGAGACAGAGGGGGGAGGGGCAGAGAGAGGGGAAGTAAAAGAATCCCAATAGGCTCCACTGTCAGGCCCAGACCCCAATACAGGAGTCAATGTCACAAAACCGTGAGATTATGACCTGAGCCAAAATCAAGAGTTGGATGTTTAACTGATTGAGCCATCCAGTTGCTCCTAATCAGGCATCTCGTAAGGGTGATTTTGCTCACACAGCCATAACAAAGTGAATGCAGGACAAAGCCTGAGCAAATCTCTAATAAATTGAAAGAGGGCAAGAATTAGCATTAAGTTATCAGAAACATCCTGAAAAGAAATAAACAAGGAGGTTTATATTTTTATATTTATGTTCAAAGTTTGACTCCTTTTGAGAAATAAAAGGTAAGGAGAAGCAGAATTACAAAAAAAAAAAAAAGCCAAATGTCATTGTTAGTGATTTGTAGTAGGAATTCTGCCAGGGACACTATAAGAGATAGATACTTTTTCCAAAAAAAAAAAAAAGTTGGGGGGGGTGGAGGAGGCCTGTAAGGGGACTATTTATTCTCAATCATCTTCTACTCCTTAGGCTTTGCTGAAATTTTATCCAAGCTTCACTCATTTGGAAAATTAACATAAGGACAAGAGAATATATTGACTCTGATGTTGTTGTGCAACAGAGCTAGTGAAAAGCCATGAAGTTCAACAGTCCATCACTTTTTTTTTAAATGAAAAACATGGCCCTCTTTCTTGAGCCATGATCTGTTGAGTGACCCATTAAATGCGTGGGAAAAACATTCCTAAATGATATAATGGAGAAAGGTAGAGCATTACCTGCAGTTGTGAAGGTTGGGCACCATGTTATTTTAGGGTGTGCCATTCATATAGACTAAGATGTGAAAACACCTCCCCAATTAAGTAGAATATATTGAATATTGCCCTGATTCATGTTAACACCCAAAGGCTGTTCAGCACAGTGGTGACGCAGATAAAAAGAACAAGCTATAACTTTATCCACCTCACGAAAAAAAAAAAACCTTATCAGTCAACCTACACAGTTTGTCATCAAAAGAGCTCCTGAAAATATGAGAAAGATAGAAAGGGAGAGAGAGAGAGAGATAACTGAGAATCTTGCGTATGAAAGTTAAATGATATTATATTTGGAATAAGGAACGATCTATGATTCATTAAATATCTAATGACCTACAATAATCATAATATTCCCAGATGTCAAATTGTATCTGCATATGATTCCTTAATTAGAGAAAGGCACCACTGGGAAAGAAGAAGGATGTGGGAATTGACAACTGGTGCCACGCGTATCTCAGAATTCCCTGGAGAAAGAGGAACCACTTGGAGAGCTGAACAGGAATGCTATGAGGTAGAGAAATCTCAGAAGTCATATTACAGGAGAAACTCTATTCTAATTTCTAGTATGTGTGAGTGACTCCCTGGAAGGCACAAAGGGTGTGCCTTCCTATTCCTTCCTGTGTTATATTTCAGCAGAAATTCATATTATATTTACACTCAGTCTTACCTTGATTGTTTCCTTCATGATAAGGATTAAAATACTTTGGATGATATTCTTTAAATCTCAACAAACTTTCATCAAATAGCACATGAAATGAAATAATAACAAAATATATGGTCAGAGGTATCTGCCTATTTATATAATGCACAGCTCAAAATAATAGAAATCAGTCAACCATAGAGTAGACAAAGTAAAAATTCAGATTTTATTCTGTCATAGAAAATTTTGGCATTATTATTATTGTTGTTGTTATTAATTATTATTATTTAAAGTTTTTTATTTATTTTGAGAGAGCTTATTAGTAGTATTATTATTATTTAAAGTTTATTTATTTATTTTGAGAGAGAGAGAGAGAGACCATGAGCAGGGGAGAGACAGAGAGAGAGGGAAAGAGATAATCCCCAGCAAGCTCCACACTGTCAGTGCAGAGCACAACGTGAGACACAAAACCATGAACCATGAGATCATGACCTGATCCAAAATCAAGATTCAGATGTTTAACCAACAGAGCCACCCAAGCACCCCTGAAAATGTTGGCGTTTTTAAAACTTACGTCTTCATAAAATCTTTTCTTGGTCATCACAGTGCACCTTGATTCCATAAAAATTAGAGACTTATTTTCAAAAAATTGATTTAGAAATAGAACATTATAAAGATTTCTTTCAAGTTTTAATTCTTTACAAAGTCATTAAACTTTCACATGTTTTGTCTACCATAAAGAATTTAATACCTATTAGATAAATGTGATTTCTGTCTCTTGCAAGGTGGATTATACATAGATTAACCTCCTGATTTCAGATCTAGTAATAGTCATATAAATGGACTTTCTTCCCCTTGTCGCTATTTTTGTTTTTATAGCAGTCTCATTGAAATATAATTTACAAGCCATACAATTCACCCATTCCAAGTGTACAATTCAATGATTATAGGATATTCACAGAGTTGTACAACCAACACCACAATCAATTTTAGGACATTTTCATCACCCCAGAAAGAGACCTCGTGCCTATTAGTACTTAGTAGTTACTCCTCATTCTTCATCAACACCTCCAAACCCCAGCCTCAAGCAACCAACAATCTCTTTCCTGCCTCCCTGATTTCATCCATTGGGGCATTTCCTGTAAGTGTATTTATACAATATGTGTACCTTTGGGTCTGATGTCTTTCACAGATCTGAAACTTGAACAGTTTTATATTATAAGTCAAAGAATCATCTTTTATCTTGTCTGTTTAATAACCTTTCTCTGATAGTGCTTAGCAGAGGAAGGAGGAACTGCCTCATGACTGCCAGAGGGAAAAAAGAAGCCCAGATTCCCCACTCGGTCTCTGTTGACGTCTCTGGTTTTCAGCAGCTCTTTCAATGACAAACTGTATAGGTTGATCCGTGAAGGTTCTTTTCATGGGGTTGATAGATATTCCTGAGTTGTACCTTGTTCCTTTTATTTGTCTAATCACTGTGGTCAGCAGCCTTTGGCTGTTTACATGAATTGGGACAACACTCAATATATTGTACGGGCATACCTTGGAGATAATGCAGATTACTGCCACATTAAAGCCAGTATCACAATAAAGCTGTATCACACTAAACCAAGAGAAACGAATGGTTTGATTCCCCAGGGCCTATATAAGTTGTGTTTACACTATACTATTGTCTATTAAGTATGCAATAGCATTATGTCTAAAAGACAATGTACATATCTCAATTTCAAAAAATGCACTAACCATCATCATCTGAGCTTCCAGAAAGTCGTAATCTTTTTGGTAATGGAGAGTGTTGCTTCCATGTTGGTCGCTGCTGACTGCTGGGTTGGTGTTGCTGAAGGCTGGGGTGGCTGAGGCAATTTTTTTAAAGCAAGATGACAATGAAATTCACTGCCTAAATTGATTCTTTCTTTCTCAGATGAATTTCTCTGTAGCATGCGATTCTTTTTGGTAGCATTTTACCCACAGTAGAACTACTTTAAAATTGGAGTAGATCCTCTCAAACCCTGACCCGACTTTATCAACTACATTTATCTAATATTCTAAATCCATTGTTGCCCTTTCAATAATCTTCACAACATCTTTACCAGGAATAGATGCCATCTCAAGAAACCACTTTCTTTGTTCATCCAGAAGAAGCAACTCTTCATCCAACACTGAGGATGGGAGGAGTTGTAGTAGGATGAGGCAATCCAAAAGGAAATGCTGACCGGATACAGTTCCTTGTCCTTCTTCCTTCTGCAGTTAGCCAACATTTCTCTATTCAAACCACCTCACCTCCATTAACTTTTTTTTATGAGATTGCAGCAGTTCAAATATAATGATAATGAAAAAGTCTGAAATACTGTGAGATTACCAAAATGCAACACAGACACAAAATGAGCAGAGGCTGTTGGAAACATAGTGCCAATACACTTGCTTGATGCAGGGTTGCCACAAACCTTTGAGTTGTAAAAAAAAAAGTAGGATTTGCAAAGTGCAATAAAGTGAAATGCAATGAGTTATGCATGTTCTGTATAGACATTGACATTATGCATTATTAATAATATTAAAACTATGATAATTATTATATTGTTGGAAATAACTTTATAGAAATGGCTTCTATCCCTCTGAATGATTGTAGTATATATTTTAAATTCATATCCATATCATATACATTCCAAAATCTGTTTATAAATATGATCATTTTACAGCTGTATTTTTTACAACAGGAATGTCTGGGGTTTTTCCCTGTTTATGTAGAGAGATTTTTGTTAACTAGTTGAATATGCCTGGCTTGTCAGTTATGAACTACCAAAAATAAAATCATTGGAATATATTTTCAACTGACTCATGGGCTTTGAGAATCCCAGACTGCATCTACTGACCTTCACAGTAGTAGAACTCAAAAATACATTGAAGAACCTGGGTGGCTTAGTTGGTTAGGCATCCGACTTTGTCTTAGATCATGATCTCAAAATTTATGAGTTTGAACATGGCACTGGGCTCTCTGCTGTCAGCACAGAACATGTCTTGGATCCCCTGTCCCTCTTTCTCCCTGTCCCTCCATCACTTGCACTTTTTTTCTCAAAAATAAATACACATTGGGGTGCTTGGGTGGCTCAGTCAGTTAAGCATCTGACTTTGGCTCAGGTCATGATCTCATGGTTTGTGAGTTCAAGCCCTGCATTGGGTTCTGTGCTGACAGCTCAGAGCCTGGAGCCTGCTTCAGATTCTGTTTCTCCTTCTCTCTCTCTGCCCCTCCCCAACTTGTACTCTGTCTCTCTGTCTCTCAAAAAATAAATAAATGTAAAAAAAAATAAATAAAAAAAAACATTAAAAAGAAATGTTTAAAGAACTCAAACATACACAAAATTGTACTTAATTTAATTTAATGTGAATGCAAATATATTTCCCTCAGATTTATTTTTGTTTGTTAATGGTAAATGTTGGTATTATTAAATGAAGGAAAACTACCGAATCACTGAGTACTTACCGAACTAAGCCAGTAAGTGCGTGTCAGATTACAGAGCCTGATTTTTAAATGTATTCAATGGAATTTTTCTAAATTGTAAGATTCCAGCATGTGAAGTATTTTCTTGGCATTTTTGTTTTGTTTTAAATCTTGAATGAAGAGAAAGAGGATACTTAAAAAGAGAGAAGGTTTTGAATTTACTAAATTACTCTTGTTTAAATTTTTTAATGTTTTATTTATTTTTGAGAGAGAGAGAGAGAGAGCATGAGTGGGGGGAAGGGCGGAGACAGAGAGAGAGAGAGAGAGAGAATCTGAAACAAGCTCCAGGCTCGGAGCTGTCAGTACAGAGCCCGACGCGGAGCTTGAACTCGGGAACAACAAGATCATGACCTAGGCTGAAGTCAAACGCTTAGCCACCTGAGCCACCCAGGCACCCCTACTAAATTAGTCTTTAAATGATCCTACACTGGGGACTAGAACTGAAACACCTGAAGCAAAAATCTTGAGGCTCCTGTTATCATCTCAAAACTAGTCATTGGGCAGACAGCTTCCCTCTTCAGAGATTAAGACATAGAAAAGAAAGAAACATGGACCAAATAACAAGCTTTGGAGTGGAAAGTTCTCATTACATTTGTATGGAGGTACCACTAATCATTCTGTACCCAAGTTCCAGTGTGTGTATGTGTGTGTGTGTGCACATGTGCACGTGTGTGTGTGTGTGCATGTGGTTTTCCCACATTTTTTTTCTCAGTTAAACCTTTATGTTATTTCCAGCCAGAACACTGCATAGTGTTGGTGAGAACTAACAGGCCCTGGCATTGTGCAAACAAGTATTGGCCGCCTGTCTTCCTCTCTTTTCCTTTTAGCCCTCCTACTGTTCTCTTTATGCTGCAGTCCACGCAGCAGCAATGGCCAGCCTAACTCTGTTGATGTTAGTGGCAAGAAATTTCTAACAGCAGAGAGGAGTCCTGCAATTCAACTCAATATTGACTCCCTCTACCCAGAGATAGTGTCAGATCCTCCGGGTTAAGGGTTCAGTCCCACAGACTGCCCGCCCGCCTCCCGTCCCCCACTTCAGATGCCAACTCCATGACCAGGTTGTTTATTGTGACTCTGACCAACTGAGTCCAAATCAGAGGTTCCAATGACCCCATTCCTCACGCTTGATACATTTGTTAGGGCAGCTCAGGGAACTCAGGAAACCGGTTTATTCACTCCAGAGAAAGTTAAGGCATAGAAGCAAGCCTTCATGAGTATAAAGAAAAAAAATATATAATATATATGGATTTAGGTCAATAAGAGTTTCAGATATTTGAATAAGCATATATACATAGGACAAAATATACATGAATAAACACAAAAACTAAAATTAATTTATTAATTATTTAGGGAAAGCACATTATTGCATGTTGACGATTGTAACTATCATTTTCTCAAAATGAGGTCACTCATATCTAAGAAGAACAGTAGACAAGTAGCTGCTGTTTGGAAAATATCACTTGAAATAACACCTGTCTTTTTAGTCACCAGGGAGATTTTCCCATGTTTAAAATTTAGTGCAAGTTTTGGGGTGCCTGGGTGGCTCAGTCAGCTGAACCTCTTGGCTTCCACCTGGGTTATGATGTCATGGTTTGTGAGTTCAAGCCTAGCATTGGGCTCACTGCTGTCAACAGAGAACCCACTTCAGATCCTCTGCCCCCCCTTTCTCTGTTCCTCCCCTACTCATGCTGTCTCGCTCTAAATGAAAAAAAAATACATACATACACACATACATACATACATACATTTAATGCAAGTTTTACAAATAAAAGAAAAATGTATGCAGTTACCTTTCTGGGCAAATAATTTTTAAGTATCTTAGAAGAACCCCTAATTCTTTATATCTCCAACAGTATATGTCTATTTTTTTCTTTCCGTTTTCCAAACATCAGAAAATACACAATTCTAGGAAGTGATGAAATAAATTTTGTTGAATTAATTTTATTAAAATTGATGCAGATACATATCTCACATGAGCTAAGCTTTGTTATCTGTTCTAAAATGCAGTTATGAATTCAATCACTTTCTACAAAAGTAGAAATACTTTTGTTTTCTCGTGTGAAAGTGAGTGTGTAGAATATATGGTTTGTACTAAGAAACTACAGTTAATTAAATTCATGAGAATGTTAGTTAAGTAAAGAAGGGACTGGTGGACTGTTGTACAATTCACAGGGACTTGAAATTAACAGGGGAAATGTTTCATCTCTATGGCCCTTTTCACAGCATCCTTTACCTCTTTGTTTCTCAGACTGTAAATAAGTGGGTTTAACATGGGAATCACTAGTGTATAGAACACAGAAACCACCTTCTCCTGCTCCACAGAATACTGGGAACTTGGCTGAATGTAACTAAAGCTTAAGGTACCATAGAATATGGTCACAGAAGTCAGGTGAGAGGCACAGGTGGAAAAGGCTTTCTGTCTACCTGCTGCTGAACTGATCCTCAGGATAGTGATAAAAATGAAAATGTAGGAAATAACCACAATCAAAAAAGTAGCCATGGCAATGACTCCAGAAAAAGTTAAGAGCAGCAACTCATTCTTGGATGTATCGGAACACGACAGCTTTAGCAGCGGGGGAACATCACAGAAGAAGTGGCTAACAACATTGGACCCACGAAAGGACAGTCTTCCCAAGCTTATTGTGTGTATCAATGAGTTGAGCATTCCACCTACGAATGACCCAGTGACCAGCCCTACACATTTCCTTTTAGACATGACTACACTGTAAAGCAAAGGGTTGGCAATGGCCACAAAGCGGTCATAGGCCATCAATGACAGCAAGAAGCCTTCTGTGGTGATAAACACCCCAAAAAACAAATGCTGCACTATGCAGGCAGAGAATGAGATGGTTTCCCTCACAACCAAGAAGTTGATCAGCATTTTCGGTGCAATAACAGATGAATAGCAGGCATCTATAAATGAAAGGCAGCTTAGGAAAAAGTACATGGGTGTGTGGAGCTTGGGAGTGATTTGGATTAAGAAAATCATGCCCAGATTCCCTGCCAAGGTAATTGCATAAATCACCAAGAACAACACAAAAAGCATGATTTTCAGGTCAGCATTATCTGTCAACCCCAAAAGAATAAATTCAGTAACAGCTGTGAAATTTTCTTCGGCCATTTGTTAATTCCTTATCTTGAAGTCTGATATGAAAAAAATATAAAGAAATTAGAATGAACAGGACAGTCTGGAATTTAGTAAAAACAAACAGAAACATGTTTAGAGTTGTGTCTTTAAATAAATCATTTTGCTGAATCTAAGTCTACTCATTTATAATAGCTGGAGCTTTATTAAATTGTTTCTTAATTTTTTCAGGGATACTTATGATTCTATCCCATAAGGAAATATTGAAAAAGCATTTAGACTCTCAAAAATTTTAGTCTGTTTCTATAGTGCCCACCTCAATAGAAAGAAAGGTGATACCAGAATGAGGGACACTGATGGCAAGTGAAAAGAATTTGCAAGGTTAAATTTAAGCTATGGTCTCAACTCTTCTTATTTAGACATGAAAGAAATAAATTACAAGATCTAAGGCAGGGGTTGACCTTCAAGCTGGTGCCATGATACTCTTCAAAGTGCATGGATCTCTGGCCTCTTGTGATGGCTTCTGATGAGCCCTTGGAAGGACACCCCCAGTGAAATCACCTACTCTGAGACCCAGGAAATCACTTATCACTACTGACTTACTGACTTTGGCAAACTCATTTATCTTTTCTCAGACTGCACATAATTACATCTACGCCACATGATTATTGAAAAGAAAATAGGAGATATTGCAAGCAAGATGCTAAATATTGCTTTGAGTGTATAATAAGTACTCAAATTATAGAAAATATAGTAAGATATATATAACAGAAAAATGATAGAGTAGATTAGATAAAAGACAGATGATAGATAGATAGATAGATAGATAGATGATAGGTAATAGATGATAGATATGTAGGTAGATAAGCAATATATTGATAGGCAATTGCTATGTGAGTTTCTTTAAGGGAAGATGTGGACAAATATAGATCATGAAAAAATATTTTAGTCAACCAATTTATCTTTCCCCAATTTTTAATATCTGGCTCATTTTATTTAAAATGGCATTTAAATGTAAATGTAAATGGATGGTTTAACATTTCCTTTGATAAATTACTGGCCCATAAATTTTCACAATTTCTCATATGTTGCTCAGAAACTATCAATATATTTGCCACAGTGCATGAGTGCTTTCAACCAATGATGTTAAGCCCAGACTTTTCATTACTGAATATAACATTAGTCTATCACGTCCCAAGTATCCTATGCAGTGTGATTTCATGAAAATATTTACACATAAAGTGAAACTGAATTAAATTTAAATTATGTGAACTAGTCCTCATTCAAGTGCTCAAGACCCATATGTGACTGGTAGTCAATATGCTGAACAACAGAAATTATAGACATTTCCATCACTGCAGAAAGTTGCATTGGTTAGAATTCTCATGGAACTGTCTGCTTCTTCTTTTCAGAACACCAACTAAAAAACATTTTCTCAAGGAAAGATTGTCTATTGTAAACAGTTTTCATCGTGAGCATACTTAAAAACACGGCACTTCCAAATGGAATTTAGAAATTCAATTATAGTGCTTATTCAGAGATATCCATCCTCTGCAAAATTTAAGATGATACTGAAGCAGAATTGAATGATAAGGTGTTGAGTTAGATGACATAATCTCTAACATTCTTAGCACTCATGTGATTCTACGAGACTTAAAACAAATTTTCTAACTAATCTAATTACGAGGAAATTCAAAGAAAAAGAAAAAAAGCTTACAAAACTAATTGAACTTACCAAAAATATTTTAATCTTTCAGCTTTAGAAACTCTGTGTACTTTTCCATGTTTTTTATTGGTGAAAAAGAGTTTCCGTTAATAATTATGTGATATACAGAGTTATTATACTAATAGTATGTATCTAAAGATAACTCCGGGTAAAATAATTGAAGGCAACTTTTATCTATTAATGTACAAGGAGCAGAATAACAAACTAATGAACAGTTTTAACATATTTAATACTTTTCCTCTAAGAGGACAAGTTTGTGCAGAAGGGACATCTATATATATATACACACACTTGACATTGGCCTCTAAGGAGATCTATGACAGCTTGAATGTTTTACAGTAACTTAGGACACTGTCTCTCAAGGGAATTTACACTTTCCCATGATTTCTCTATCTCCCTAAAATGTATAATTAACTAAAATGCTATTAATAATTTAATAAAACATCAAAAAAAAGATGGGGAGATTTTTGAAATTCAGTAGCATATAATAGGAACAATAACTGAAGATAAATCTGTTCACAAAAAAAGTGAATTACCTAAATGGTAAATAGTTAGAGGTTTCTAGGCTTGTTACAAACTTTGTCTTTTTTCTTTTTTTGAAGTTTATTTATTTATTGTGAGGGGGGAGAGGAAGAGAAAGAGAGAGAGAGAGAAAATCCCAAGCAGGTTCTCCACTGTCAGGGCAGAGCCCAGGGATCTCCATCCCATGACCTATGAGATCATGACCTGGACAGAAATCAAGAGTTGGTTGCTCAACCAACTGAACCACCCAGCTTCCCCCAAACTGTGTCTTTATGCAGATGTTCAAGGTAAGGACACTGACAAATGTTACTACTTTAAAAGAAATGTATGCACACACAGTAAACAAGCAAATTTCTGATGGTTAGGACACCTATCTCTATTCTTGGTTTAACATGCAGAATGATTTGGAAGAAATCCTGCTTGAAATCCGGCTTAGAGTCAGTGCTTACACTCACCAAACTAATGTTTACTGATGGATGATACACTCTAGTGTATTATGTATACACTCTAGTTTGTATTATGGTACAAACTAGAGATGAGGGGTTATCAAAAATAATGGAATATTCGTTTTAAGAAAGATTGGAGAATAAACATCCTCCCAAAGACACTTACATCAGAATATCTAGATATCTGTTCAAAAAAAGTAGATAATCATGGAGGGAAATAGGAGGATGCTAAAAATCAGACTGATAAGGGAAAATTGGTAGCATGTCTTTTCTGAGCGCTTTTGTCAATCTCTGTAACTGGAATCTGGATTTTAATAAGCCTGCTGTGGAAAACCACTGAAAATTGGAGAACACACATGTGACAGATGTTTTCAGATATTTGATGATTGGCAGCACATTACTGTGATCTGTAAGGGGGCACATTTATTGGTTCCTGACACGGGGTGGTGGTTGGGAACACATGGAGAACACAATAGTCACATTGAAACGAAAAGACAAAATCAGATCAGGAAGGGCTGGGGTGCCTAAAATGTGGGAGCTTAATCCTGGAGTAGAAAGACCTAAGCAAAGTGATTAAGATGTTGACATGACGTTTGAGACTTTGGATGACTTCTGAAGTGCACATATTAAGAGAAGACCCCATAAGTCCAGATCAGGAACAACGACCAGGGAAAAAGAAATCATCAGGGATCTGTATGATGAAAACTACTGATTCACACAGGATATATCAGATATATTTAAATTCTGCCAAAACTTAGTGAGGAAATTTATTGACTATCTACGGCTTCCAATGGAGATAGCAAAAGAGAAAAGAACTCACCCCAGAGGAAAAGATTCACTATACTCCATTTTAACACAGCTCAATATTAACTTTCAACAGGATTAAGTAGAACATCAAGTAAATAAAAGTAAACAAACTCCTTGCCAAAAGAAAACTCAACACTGTTTAAAGAAAGGTGTAAAAATTCTCTACTCAACTGCAGAATGTTTGCAAGGTTTAGCATCTAAAGTTATATTTCTCTGCAGGTTGAAAAAACAGGAAAATGTTATCCATAACCCCAGGAAAAATAAATCATCGGTATTAGACCTACAAATAACAGAGATAATAGAAATAGCAGATTACGACTTTAAAACAATTGCAAATATTTGCAAGAATTTAAAGGAAAACATGGATATTAGAAAAAGAAACAGGAATTATGATAGAGGACCTAAATGAGTTACTAGGGGCAGGAGGTAATATCAGTCATAAGCATTTTATTGTTCTTTTTTTAAGTTTATTTATTTATTTTGAGAGAGAGAGAGAGAGACCACAAGCAGGGGAGGGGCAGAGAGAGGGAGAGAGAGAATCTCAAGCAGGAGAGAAAGAACCCCAACTAGGCTCTCAGTACAGAGCCCAACATAGGGCTCAAGCTCATAAACTTTGAGATCATGACCTGAGCTGAAATCAAGCTTCGGGCGCTTAACTGACTGAGCCACTCAGGCATCTCTTATTCATTATTTTTTTTTAACAGCAAACTAGATACTGCATAAAAAGCAATTAGTGAATTTGAAAACAAGACAATAGATTTTACTCTTAATGAGTACAATTCGTGGGAATCAAAGATTGGTAGGATATCAGCTCAGGAAACATTATACTTGAGGCAATCATTATGGCAACACATTGCATTACAATCATGGTTACAGGTTTGCCATATGAAAGGTCAAGGCATGTATATCAGTCATTTAAAGATGAGGCTTTAATTTCAAATCTTCTACTTGTCAGCCATGTGACTTTCGGCAAGTTATCTGAGTTTGGTGTCCTTTGAATATGGAAATAGTAATATCTGTCTTACTGAGGTTAAATGATGTATTTTAACCCAGTGCCTACTGATATGCTTGTATTCTAATAATAAATTCCAAGAAAAATTCTTGTCCAATTATGATGTTATTGTCAAATGTATCCATGATTTTTGGAGCTATTCCAGTTTTACTGGGATAAAGCTGATGTCAAACTATTTTCCATTGTTACTTTCATCACTGAGTCTGAATGAGTGTATTTATATCATGTAGGTCTCCATGGAGCTGTACATTATCATTTACGTTGTTTTGTTCCTTTCCTTGAATTGACCCTTACATTTTTTCACTAGGGAATATGTAGGATATCCTCGATAATTAGTAGGTACCACAAAGCAACTTAAAAATATCTCTCAGATGATTTGGGCACTTTCATCTGAATGAATTACATGTAACTTCCTCAGGGAGCATTGCAAAGAAGAGGAGAAACATAAATTCTCCCTGCCCAAAGGAAAAGTAAGAGTAATTTAGGAGAAGAAAATCCAGTCTATTAAAGGTGAGTAGATAGGACTTGTTAATTTTGATTATCACTTGGATGCTGGTAATTTCTCATGATTCCTGGCTTCTGATCATGGACACTCCCATGGTCACTGACAGCAGATTCTTTCTAACACACCACAAAAATTCATTATACTTTTTGTTAACCGGGGTTCCCTGGAGTAGAATTGTCTTTTTAGGGCACTAAATCCTATGAATTGACTATATGTCATAGATCCATTTGATCTGTGAGAGTTGATAGTGGAATTTGGATATTACAAGTGAAGAGGAAGTCAAAAGTATCTGAAAAAATCAATATTGGTCTCATCAACTAGAAACTGTTAAGGTTAGGATTTCTACATAAACTACAGAATGCCCAGTTACATATGGATTTCATATTAACAACAAATAATTTGTAGTATGTGTCCTATGTAATATTTAATAATATTCTTTAGCATGAATATATCCAATGAAATATTTTAAAAAGAATATTTTAAGATATATTATTACCCATGCAATATTTTATAAACTACAAATAATTTTAATATAAGGACTCCAAGGCATGAGCTTGTAAATATTTTAGTTTTTTGTTTTTTGTTTTTTTTGTCCCTGACTGATTTGCTTCCTACTTGATTTCTTTATTCAGAATGGGATTTATAAACTGATTGAATAGCCTGGAAAATAAATAGAATGACTTTTAAGAATTATGGAGAAAGCCCTGAACCCCAAATAATTCCTACCTAATATTACCATGTCTGAAGATTGAAAAGTCATTTTCAATATGTCATTTTTTATATCCTGTTTTAATGGTTAGCCCTAAATGGAAGTATTTAAAATATATGCATCAAGAAGTTCAAAACTGGGGCTCCTGGGTGGCTCAGTCAGCTAAGCATCTGACTTCGGCTCAGGTCACCATCTCGCGGTTTGTGGGTTCGAGCCCCACATTGGGCTCTGTGCTGACAGCTCAGAGCCTGGAGCCTGCTTCAGATTCTGTGTGTCTCCATCTCTCGGCCCCTCCCCTGCTCATGCTCCGTGTCTCTCTGTCAATAATAAATAAACGTTAAAAAAAATTAAAAAAAAAGATGTTCAAAACTGATCAGATATCCTTTTCAAAATAAGAATGGATAGGGTGTTAATATCTCTTTAAGACCTTTTAAGACCTTAATAGCCATTCTTTTTGATAAATACTCAGAAGCAGGGTTCCTAGATCATATGCGGAATTGCTAATCAACAGGTATAAAGTTTCAGTTATGTGAGGTGAGTAAGATCTAGAGATACGTCATACAACATCGTGCCTAGTTAACAATGCTGTGTTGTAGAGTTAAAAATCTTTTAACTATGTAGATCTCATGTCAATTATTTTTATAATAAAATAAAAATTAAAAGAGAAAAAAACAGGGCAAAAGAATCCAGGTATCTTCAGAGAGAGGTAAAAACTGACACTGAAAGTGGAGAGAAACTCAATAAACATTAGACTAGTTCTTAGCAATACATTGACGACTTCTAAGTGGTGGGATTGGTACCAGAATTCTGAATCCCTTTGTTAAGACGGTGCATTTTCCGTTCTGCGGGAAAACCCATGACAGCAGGTCCGGCGACCCTTGGAGCTTATTCGTGCAAGAGGAAGGGCCCTGAAAGCAGGGAGGAACTCAATGGAGAAACAATAGACAATATCATCCAGGAAAATGGGATGGTATCTCCCGTACTGCCTCTCTCGTCCATGCCCACTCCGGGGATCAAACTGACTGACTCAACACTAAAAATTATCAGATTCTTAGAAATCTGCCAGCTGCCACCGGGTAGCTTCAGACTCCAGCTGGCCTGTGGTAGGCTCCCCGGAGTTTCATCTGATAGGTAGAAGCGTCTACCTTAACCCCCTTGGACTGCTAGTTGTACTGGCTAAAGCTACACATCTCGTTAAGTGAAAGTAATTCTATTCAGTATTTTATCTGACTGAATATGTTCAATTCCAATTCCTTCTCCACTTGAAAATCATGCTAACAGAGTTCTGAATGTTCACTGAAAAACAGTGGGAAAGGAAGGAATCCAGGTGGATTGAGCTAAAGCAGTTTCACTGTCTTCAATCACTTTGTTTCACTGACTTCCAATGTAAATTTTATGAAATGAAGGCGACATTTATCAGAGAAATATTTGCAAATCACAGTGTTGTGCCCTACGTATTGTGGAATTTGAGAAATAAACTGACATAATAAACACTCAAATAAATATGTTAAATGTTTTATAGACCTTATCATATCAGTGGAAGAATCAATCTATGCATATAAATAAGCAAAGCAGAGGAAATATAGCATGTAAAATTCAATATTCAAAATCCCTGAATATTGATATAAACTGTATATTTTAGCAGGAGTGGATCCAAACCTTGTGCATTTTGAGGCTTAACCTAATTTGAGATCGTTCTTTATAAAAAAAAAAAGAAGAAGAAATAGGGGAGCCTGGGTCGCTCAGTCAGTTAAGTGGCAGACTCTTGATTTCAGCTCAGGTCATGATGCCATGATTTGTGAGTTCAAATACCACAATGGGCTCTGTGCTGACAGCTTGGAGCCTGCTCCCAATCCTCTGTCTCCCTCTCTCTGACCTTTCCCTTCTTGTACTCCCTCTCTCTCTCTCTCAAAAATAAATGAATGTTAAAAAAAAATTAAAAGAGGGGGCGCCTGGGTGGCTCAGTTGGTTAAGCGTCTGACTTCGGCTCCAGTCATGATCTCGCAGTTCGTGAGTTCAAGCCCCGCGTCGGGCTCTGTGCTGACAGCTCAGAGCCTGGAGCCTGTTTCAGATTCTGTGTCTCCCTCTCTCTCTCTGACTCTCCCCCGTTCATGCTGTGTCTCTCTCTGTCTCAAAAATAAATAAACGTTAAAAAAAAATAAAAAATAAATAAAAGAGAAGAAATAAAACTATGCATGTAAGTTGCAATGTAAATGTGAATATTTATTTACAATGGAAACTTAATCTTAAAGTTCAGCTCTAAAACTAATAATCAAAAGCATCATAAAATCTTGGGGTGCCTGGGTGGCTCAGTCAGGTAAGCCTGATTTTGGCTCAGGTCATGATGTCAGGGTTTGTGAGTTTGAGTCCCACGTGGGGCTCTGTACTGACAATGCAGAGCCTGCTTAGGATTCTCTCTCTCCCTCTCTCTCTCTGCCCTTCCACCTCCCTCACTCATGCTGTCTCCGTCTCCGTCTCTGTCTCTGTCTCTCTCTGTTTTTCAAAAAAAAAAGCATCATAATATCCATAAATATGTTCTTATTAATGACATACATCTCAGCATATTGGGTGGTAGGAGTGTTCTTAACAGCTGTTCTTACACCAAATGGATGGCACTTCTCAGTGATAAATATCATTGATTTTGAACCATATACATATATTCAGTAACCATCAAATAAAGTATTGTTTACTCAACCTCTTTTTAACTGGATCCCACAAATGTCCTCAGACATGACAAACTATCTTGACATTAGCTGAAGGATGATGGAGAAGTTGGAATGGAGACAGAAAATGAGCTTAATTGATCAAGGTTAAAATATTTTACATTTGCAACACTTACAAAGATATATTACTTTGTTAGTTCATGCCTAAGGTCTCATTCATGGCCTTGAAAATGCAAATGAGAACCTAATCTTAAACTGCATTACCTCCAGATTATTTCTGCTTCTTTCATTAAGATCAAAATTTCACTGGAAGTATCATACAAAAATGGAAGTGTACAAAAGGAAAATTGATACCATTGTGTAGATGAAATAAAGTCTAATAAATCTGTATTAATGCTTATATGGCTTTTTACTTTTTTTATGAATAGACTTTTATTTTATTTCGTTTTTTAAATATAAAATTTATTGTCAAATTGGTTTCCATACAACACCCAGTGCTCATCCCAAAAGGTGCCCTCCTCAATGCCCATCACCCACTTTCCCCTCCCCCCCCACCCACCCCCCATCAACCCTCAGTTTGTTCTCAGTTTTTAAGAGTCTCTTATGCTTTGGCTCTCTCCCACTCTAACCTCTTTTTTTTCCTTCCCCTCCCCCATGGGTTTCTATTAAGTTTCTCAGGATCCACATAAGAGTGAAAACATACGGTATCTGTCTTTCTCTGTATGACTTATTTCACTTAGCATAACACCCTCCAGTTCCATCCACATTGCTACAAAAGGCCAGATTTCATTCTTTCTCATTGCCAAGTAGTATTCCCTTGTATATATAAACCACATCTTCTTTATTCATCCGTCAGTTGATGGACATTTAGGCTCTTTCCATAATTTGGCTATTGTTGAGAGTGCTGCTATAAACATTGGGGTACAAATGCACCTATGCACCAGTGCTCCTGTATCCCTTGGGTAGATTCCTAGTAGGGCTATTGATGGGTCATAGGGTGGATCTATTTTTAATTATTTTGAGGAACCTCCACAATGTTTTCCAGAGCGGCTGCACCAGTTTGCATTCCCACCAACAGTGCTGGAGGGTTCCTGTTTCTCCACATCCTCACCAGCATCTATAGTCTCCTGATTTGTTCATTTTAGCCACTCCGACCGGTGTGAGGTGATATCTCAGTGTGGTTTTAATTTGTATTTCCCTGATGAGGAGCGATGTTGAGCATCTTTTCATGTGCCCGTTTGCCATCCGGATGTCTTCTTTAGAGAAGTGTCTATTCATGTTTTCTGCCCATTTCTTCACTGGATTAATTGGTTTTTGGGTGTGGAGTTTGCTGAGTTCTTTATACGTTTTGGATACTAGCCCTTTGTCCGATATATTATTTGCAAATATCTTTTCCCATTCTATTGTTGCCTTTTTGTTTTGTTGATTGTTTCCTTTGCTGTGCAGAAGATTTTTACCTTCATGAGGTCCCAATAGTTCATTTTTGCTTTTAATTCCCTTGTCTTTGAAGACATGTCAAGTAAGAAATTGCTGCAGCTAAGGTCAGAGAGGTTTTTTCCCACTTTCTCCTCTAGGGTTTTGATGGTTTCCTGTCTCACATTCAGGTCCTTCATCCATTTTGAGTTTATTTTTGTGAATGGTGTAAGAAAGTGGTCTAGTTTCATTCCTTTGCATGTTGCTGTCCATTTCTCCCAGAACCATTTGTTAAAGAGACTGCCTTTTTCCCATTGGATGTTCTTTCCTGCTTTGTCAAAGATTAGTTGGCCATACTTTTGTGGGTCCAATTCTGGAGTCTCTATTCTATTCCATTGGTCTATGTGTCTGTTTTTGTGCCAATACCATGCTGTCTTTATGATAACACCTTTGTAGTAGAGGCTAAAGTCTGGGATTGTGATGCCTCCTGCTTTGGTCTTCTTCAATATTACTTTGGCTATTCGGGGACTTTTGTGGTTCCATATGAATTTTAGGATTGCTTGTTCTAGGTTCAAGAAGAATGCTGGTGCAATTTTGATTGGGATTGCATTGAATGTGTAGATAGCTTTGGGTAGTATTGACATTTTAATAATATTTATTCTTCCAATCCATGAGCACAGAATGTTTTTCCATTTCTTTATATCTTCTTCAATTTCCCTCATAAGCTTTCTATAGTTTTCAGCATACAGATCTTCTACATCTTTGGTTAGGTTTATTCCTAGATATTTTATGATTCTTGGTGCAATTGTGAATGGGATCAGTTTCTTTATTTGTCTTTCTGTTGCTTTATTAGTGTATAAGGATGCAACTGATTTCTGTACATTGATTTTGTATCCTGCAACTTTGCTGAATTTATGTATTAGTTCTAGGAGACTATTGGTGGAATCTATTTGGTTTTCCATGTATAATATCATGTCATCTGCAAAAAGTGAAAGCCTGATTTCATCTTTGCCAACTTTAATGCCTTTGATTTCCTTTTGTTGTCTGATTGCTGACGCTAGAACCTCCAACACTATGGTAAACAACAGCGGTGAGAGTGGACATCCCTGTCGTGTTCCGGAACTCAGGAGGAAAGCTCTCAGTTTTTCCCCATTGAGGATTATATTAGCTATGGGCTTCTCATAAATGGCTTTTATGATGTTTAAGTATGTTCCTTCTATCCCAACTTTCTTGAGAGTTTTTATTAAGAAGTGATGCTGAATTTTGTCAAATGCTTTTTCTGCATCGGTTGACAGGATCATATGGTTCTTATCTTTTCTTTTGTTAAGATGATGTATCGCATTGATTGATTTGCAAATATTGAACCAGCTCTGCAGCCCAGGGATGAATCCCACTTGATCATGGTGAATAATTCTTTTTATATGCTGTTGAATTCGATTTGTTAGTATCTTGTTGAGAATTTTTGCATCCATGTTCATCAGAGATATTGGCCTTTAGTTCTCTCTTTTTGCTGGGTCTCTGTCTGGTTTGGGAATCAAAGTATGCTTGCTTTATAGAATGAGTCTGGAAGTTTTCCTTCCCTTTCTATTTTTTGGAAAAGCTTGAGAAGGATAGGTATTATCTCTGCTTTAAACGTCTGGTAGAACTCCCCTGGGAAGCCATCTGGTCCTGGACTCTTATTTGTTAAGAGATTTTTGATAATTGATTCAATTTCTTCACTGGTTATGGGTCTGTTCAAATTTTCTATTTCTTTCTATTTGAGTTTTGGAAGTGTGTGGGTGCGTAGGAATTTGTCTATTTCTTCTAGGTTGTCCAGTTTGTTGGCATATAATCTTTCATAGTATTCCCTGATAATTGCTTGTATTTCTGAGAGATTGGTTGTAATAATTCCATTTTCATTCATGATTTTATCTATTTGGGTCATCTCCCTTTTCTTTTTGAGAAGCCTGGCTAGAGGTTTATCAATTTTGTCTATTTTTTCAAAAAACCAACTCTTGGTTTTGTTGATCTGCTCTCCAGTTTTTTTAGATTTTATATTGTTTATTTCTGCCCTGATCTTTATTATTTCTCTTCTTCTGCTGGGTTTGGGGTGTCTTTGCTGTTCTGCTTCTATTTCCTTTAGGTGTGCTGTTAGATTTTGTATTTGGGATTTTTCTTGTTTCTTGAGAAAGGCCTGGATTGCAATGTATTTTCCTCTCAGGACTGCCTTCGCTGCATACCAAAGCATTTGGATTGTTGTATTTTCATTTTCACCTTTTCCATATATTGTTTAATTTCTTCTCTAATTACCTGGTTGACCCATTCATTTTTTTGGTAGGGTATTCCTTAACCTCCATGTTTTTGGAGGTTTTCCAGACTTTTTCCTGTGGTTGATTTCAAGCTTCATAGCATTGTGGTCTGAAAGTGTGCATGGTATGATCTCAATTCTTGTATACTTCTGAAGGGCTGTTTTGTGACACAGTATGTGATCTATCTTGGAGAATGTTCCATGTGCACTCGAGAAGAAAGTATAATCTGTTGCTTTGGGATGCAGACTTCTAAATATATCTGTCAAGTCCATCTGATCCACTGAATCATTCAGGGCCCTGGTTTCTTTATTGATCCTGTGTCTAGATGATCTATATTGTTGTAATTGGAGTATTAAAGTCCCTTGCAATTACCACATTCTTATCAACAAGGTTGCTTATGTTTGTGAGTAATTGTTTTATATATTTGTGGGCTTCCGTATTTGGCACATAGACATTTATAATTGTTAGCTCATCCTGATGGATAGACCCTGTAATTATTATATAATGGCCTTCTTCATCTCTTGTTACAGCCTTTAATTTAAAGTCTAGTTTGTCTGATATAAGTATGGCTACTCCAGCTTTCTTTTGACTTCCAGTAGCATGAAAGATAGTTCTCCATCCCCTCACTTTCAATCTGAAGGTGTCCTCAGGCAAAATGAGACTCTTGTAGACAGCAAATAGATTGGTCTTTTTTTTAAATCCATTTGATACCCTATGTCTTTTGGTTGGAGCATTTAGTCCATTTACATTCAGTGTTATTATTGAAAGATGTGGGTTAGAGTCATTGTGATGTCTGTAGGTTTCATGCCTGTAGTGATATCTCTGGTACTTTGTAGTCCTTGCAACATTTCACTCACAGAGTCCCCTTTAGGATCTCTTGTAGGGCTGGTTTGCTGGTGATGAATTCCTTCAGTTTTTATTCGTTTGGGAAAACCTTTATCTCTCCTTCTATTCTGAATGACAGACTTGCTGGGTAAAAGATTCTTGGCTGCATATTTTTCCTGTTCATCACATTGAAGATTTCCTGCCATTCCTTTCTGGCCTGCCAAGTTTCAGTAGATAGGTCTGCCACTAGTCTTATGTGTCTACCTTTGTATGTTAGGGCCTGTTTATCCCTAGCTGCTTTCAGAATTCTCTCTTTATCCTTGTATTTTGCCAGTTTCACCCTGATATGTCATGCAGAAGATCAATTCAAGTTACGTCTGAAGGGAGTTCTCTGTTGCCTCCTAGATTTCAATGCCTGTTTCCTTCCCCAGATCAGGGAACTCTCAGCTATGATTTGTTCAAGTACACTTTCAGCCCCTTTCCCTCTCTTCTTCTTCTTCTGGAATTCCTATGATACGGATATTATTCCATTTGATTGCATCACTTAGTTCTCTAATTCTCCCCTCATACTCCTGGATTTTTTATCTCTCTTTTTCTCAGCTTCCCCTTTTTCCATAATTTTATCTTCTAATTCACCTATTCTCTCCTCTGCCTCTTCAATCCGTGCTATGGCTGCCTCCATTTTATTTTGCACCTCATTTATAGCATTTTTTAATTCCTCATGACTATTTTTTAGTCCCTTTATCTCTGTAGCAATAGATTCTCTGCTGTCCTCTATGCTTTTTTCCAAGCCCAGCGATTAATTTTATGACTATTATTCTAAGTTCTTGTTCCATTATATTTCTTAAATTGGTTTTGATCAATTTGTTAGCTGTTGCTACTTCCTGGAGTTTCTTTTGAGGAGAATTCTTCCATTTTGTCCTTTGGGTAGTCCCTGTGGTAGCTCCAACTTGCAGGGCACTTCCCCTGTGCTGTATGGAGTAACTTGAGTTGGTGGGTGGGTCTGCAGTCAGACCTGATGTCTGCCCTTAGCCCACCACTGGGGCCACAGTCAGACTGGTGTGTACCTTATTTTCCCCTCTCCCAGGGGCAGGACTCACTGTGGAGTGGCGTGGCCCCTGTCTGGGCTGCTTGCATACTGCCAGGCTTGTGGTGCTGCTTCAATGGGATCTGGCCAAGGGCATATTAGACAGGGTGGATCCACAAGTTGCACAGGGGAGGGTGGGGCAGGCTTAGCTAGCTTTGCCCTTGGTGGTCCTCTGTGGGAGGGACCCTGCAGCACTGGGAGGGAGGCAGGCCCATCAGAGGCATGGATCCACAGAAGCACAGCATTGGGCGTTTGCAGGGTGCAAGCAAGTTCGGTGATAGGAACTGGTTTCCTTTAGAATTACGGCTGGAGGATGGGAGAGGGAAATGACACTTGCCAGTGCCTTTGTTCCCCTGCTGAGCTCTGTCCTTCCAGGGCTCAACAGCTCTCCCTGCTGGTGTCCTCACCCTCCCCACTCTCTGAGAGCAGAGCTGTTGACTTTTAACATTCCAGATGTTAAGTTCCACTGGCTGTCATAACTCACAGAATTAGGCCTCTCTGCTCTGCAAGCCAGACTTCAGGGGCTCTGATTTGCCCAGTGGGCTGCCCCTCCACTGCCCTGGCTCCCTCCCACCAGTCCGTGTAGCAGTCACCACCTTTCTGCCCTTCCTACCCTCTTTAGTAGGCCTCTTGTCTATGCTTGGCCCCAAAGAGCCCATTCTGCTAGTCTTCTGGCGGTTTTCTGGGTTATCTAGGCTGATGTGGGTGGAATCTAAGTGATCAGAAGGAGGCAGTGAGCCCAGCATCCTCCTACGCCACCATCTTTGCCAATCTTGTATGGCTTTTTAAAAATCAATGGGTATGTTCCAAATATTGTTGGCTCTATTTAAAGTTTAATTGGCTATCCCAGTACATTTGTTTCATGTGGATCTCTCACTGAGAAGTAGAGAATTCTATCATTTGTTTTAGTTTCAAAATAAGATGTGGAAATTCTTCTTCTATCCCCACTACAAAGAAATATTTACATTGTGTCTACACATATTGTAATTTATTTAAATGAACTACATGAAAGCTAATAGCAACCTCTCTGTGTCTTCCCAGAAGAGCTAACTGGAGTACATGGGCCAACAGAATCTAACATCACTGATGGAGTTCATTCTTATGGGAGTCACAAGGCAGCCTGAGCTACAGGTTCCCATTTTTGGGGTCTTCCTCATCATCTATACAGTCACAGTGGTGGGCAACCTGGGCATGATCATCTTGACCCAGGTGGACTCCCGCCTACATACACCTATGTATTTTTTTATCAAACATCTGGCTTTCATTGATCTTGGTAATTCTACTGTCATTTGTCCCAAGATGCTAGTAAATTTTGTTGTGGATCAAAATGCCATTTCTTATTATGCATGTGCCACACAGTTGGCTTTCTTCCTTATGTTCATCATTAGTGAATTTTTCATCTTGTCGGCCATGGCCTATGACCGCTATTTGGCCATCTGTAACCCTCTGCTCTACAATGTTACTATGTCCCAGAGACTTTGTCACATGCTAGTGGGCATTCCATACCTCTACAGTACCTTTCAGGCTCTAATGTTCACTATTAAGATTTTTACATTGACCTTCTGTGGTTCTAATGTCATCAGTCATTTCTATTGTGATGATGTTGTCTTGTTACTTATGCTCTGCTCAAATGCACAAGACATAGAATTGTTGATCATACTATTTTCAGCACTTAATTTGATCTCTTCCCTGCTGGTAGTCCTCGTGTCTTATATACTAATTCTGATATCCATATTTCAAATGCATTCTGCAGAGGGTAGGAAAAAAGCTTTCTCCACGTGTGGGTCTCATTTGACAGTGGTGATTGTGTTCTATGGGTCTCTACTATTTATGTACATGCAGCCTAAATCTGCCCACTCCTTTGATACTGATAAAATGGCTTCTGTGGTTTACACATTAGTGATCCCCATGCTTAACCCCTTTATCTACAGCTTAAGAAACAAAGAGGTAAAAAATGCCTTCCGCAGGGTCTTTAAGAATCAGCGCAAACTTTGTATCTAATATTCAACATGGAATAATGTTCGAATAAACAATGATAAAGGCAAATGTCACTTGATAATGTATCTAATTCTTTTTGACTCCAGAACAAAGACTATTTATCATGTACAAAGCAATCTCTTCTACTTAACCAATCTACTTATATATATTCAGTTCATATTTTGGATCTTAATTAAATGCACTCACCCAAAACATTCCTTGCTTTTGATTCAAAGTTTATTTTAGTTATCCCATAGAACTTTACATTATTCCCACTGGAAACCTTATTAAATGCTGCATCAGTAAACTAAGTGTGTGTTTGTTTCTTTCAAGTTTTTTTTTTGGGGGGGGGACGAAGGGGATAGGGTGTAGGTACCTTCGCAATCTTATTTACTCTGTATTTTCTGAACCCACAACAAAGTATAAACAAAGTGAATCTTTTGCAGATAATGTATAGTTGGATCATGATTCCTTAAAAATCCATTCCCCCAATTCCTACCTTTGGAGAATTGAATTTATTTACATTTAAAGTAATTACATTACAAGGTTTTCTTGAGTTTATGCTCAACACTAACTTAGGAATGTTTATAGTAAAATTCACAAGTGATTAAAAGAACGAGCATGGAATTATGAGCTGAACAATTCCAGGGTCACATAAGGCAGGAAGACGTGAAAATTTCTGAAAGCCAGAGTGTAGAGTCCATGTTTAACACCTAGGCATCCAGTAGAGGTCTGAGGTAAAAACTACTTCAGATTCCTGTTCATATAGTTTGAAAACAAATCTCAAAAAAAGCCAAGTAATACTTGTTTATAACATTATGAACATTAACAGTGTTTATAACTTAGCATTATCTTAGGAAGATATATAGTCTTCATTAACAGACAATTCACAATACTCAGCATCCAATCACAAGTACTAGATATAAGTGAAGGCATGTGAAGAAAGAAACATGTGATCCTACCCAGGAAATAATTAAAATAGGTTCTAAAATGACAGTGATGATAGAATTACCAGGCAAGGACTTTATAACATATTAAACATAAGAAAACATATGCTCAATGTATTGAATAATTTAATAAAAACACTCACCTTTTGAGGACACAAATGAAAGATTTAAAGATGACCAAAGGGAACTTCTATAAATTAAAATACAATATTAGAAGCAAACACATAAATTGGACAAAAGTAACAACAGCTGAAAAAGAAATAACTTCACTTAAGCATATCACAATAGAGGCTACCCAAAATGAAGCCAGAGGGAAAACAAAAATTAAATAAACACTTTGAAAATTGTCTAAGTGATCTCCAGAACAATAACAAGCTGTATACTATACATTTAAATGTAGGTCTAAGTAGAAAAAAGAGAGAATGTGGAACAGAAAAACCATTGCAAGAGATGTTGGCCAGAATGTTTTTTTTTTCCAAATTCATTAAAAAACATTAACTAGAATCCCAAAGATTTAAGAAGCTAAAAATATTCTAAGCAGGGTAAACAGAAAGGAAAGTATACCCACATTACAATCAAATTTCCAAAACCCAATGATAATGATAAATCCTTAAAAACAGAGATGAAAGATATTTCATGAACAGGGAAAGAAAAGATTTACCATTGATACATTGGCAGAAACAATATAAGTCGCAAAACATTGCCTTATGTTAGCCCGTAATTACATATCTAGTAAAAGTATCTTTGGATAATGGATGCTGTACTACCCAATATCGCATTATCTTTTTATAGGAAGTCATTCTTTCATTTACCCTTGCATAGTTGTGTGTGTGTGTGTGTGTGTGTGTGTGTGTGTGTGAGAGAGAGAGAGAGAGAGAGAGTATGTGTGTAATATGACTGTGCATGAACTGAAATGCTGAGCATATTTATGATTCCCAGTGTTTAATGATATTGTATAATTTATTCAGTTAGACACCCATACAAGACACTTCTGATCTTTCTCAATGGGATACTCCAGGAATAATTTCAGAGACCCATGGTACTCTCACTCAAGTAATTACATGCATTTTTTTTTTTTTTAATTCTGGAGTCGGATTAAAACTTTAACAGAATGAGTCTCAAGGGGGCAGGGAAATGTTTAAATACATTCTGCAGCAAGCAGTGAGGATTAAAACAATAGGAAGTCAAAGTTGATTCTCCAGTAAGGTAAGTAGAAAACACTGGTCTTGGGAAATGTCAGGGCGTACAGCTTAAACTGGGTTATCACCAAAGTCTTGAAGGGCATTATGCTCTGCAAAATTGCTTTTTCCTTTGCAATATACTTTTCTGCCATCAATAGGATTAATGTGTAGGAGAGCTCTATTATATACTCTCTGGTACTCTGAGTTGTGCTATTAGATCACCTTTGTTGTCAAATAACTTAACTGCTTTTGTCGTTTGTTTTAACAAGAATCTTCCTGTATCCTTATTTACCTCATGTTCCCCTCGTTCAACTATTCATTTCCTACTGACTCAGGGTGACCTTAACAGAGAAAAAGACTCCTATTGTGTTTATGAGAATATATTCTGAAGACAGAATGACTTTTTTTTGAATTTTGACCCCACCACTTATTACCTGAGTGACCTTAGTTAAGTCATTTCCTTGACGTTCACATGGATACGGTCCTACCATCGATTTTCTAGAATTACTGTATGCATCATATGAGTTAATCTATGTAAAGTGCTCAGAAAAGTGTCGGGCACGTAATGACTTCTCCATCAGTGCTTGATATCCATTTGTATTCTTCTTTCCACTGGGCCTCTTTAGATGTATCTCCATGAAGAATTCATAAATAATTAGATTGGCCAAATCCCTTTTAGTGCAAAAGGAGTGTATGATTGGAGGATCGTTAGTATAAGTGATTCGCCACGCAGAAATACCAGGTGTGGCAAACGTGGACGTGATACAAATAACAATATTCTGAAATTAATATAGTACAGCATTAGATTTTGTAGAAGGTAAATAGACTGAGCAGTAATGTGAGAATATTGAAATATATATTTAATGTCAAAGGTTTCCTGAACATCACCTTTTGCATCACTCTGTCAACCATTTGAAAAGGTTTTTTTTAAGGTCTTGTTATTTTAAACAGATATGATCATTGTCAATGAGGTAAAGCTTAAGGTTGAGGTGTATATGTTTGTTTTCTGGGCTTCAGAATTTTAAAAAGCAGACACACAGGGGTGCCAAGTGGTTCAGTCAGTTAAGTGTCTGCCTTCAGCTCAGGTCATGAGCTCACCTTTCCTGAGTTCGATCCCCAAGTCAGGCTCTGTGCTGACAGCTTCAGAGCCTGCAGCCTGTTCAGACTCTGGATCTCTCTCTCTCTCTCTCTCTCTCTCTCTCTGCCCCTCCCCCGCTCATGCTCTGTCTGCCTCTCTCAAAAATAAGTAAACATTGGGGTGCCTTGGTGGCTCAGTCAGTTGAGCATCTGACCTCGGCTCAGGTCATGATCTCAGGGTTTGTGAGTTTGAGCCCCAGGTCAGACTCTGTGCTGACAGCTCAGAACCTGGAGCCTGCTTCAGATTCTGTGTCTCCCTCTCTTTCTGCCCCTCCCCTGCTCATGCTCTGTCTGTCTCTCTCTCAAAAATAAAAACATTAAACATTACGTTTAATAAAACATTAAAAACATTTAAAAATATTTGTAAAATTAATTAAATAAATAAACATTAAAAAATTAAGTTTCCATCACTATGTGTTGTGTGTGGGTCTCAGTCTATCAAAGTGAAGCTATCAATTAGGAATGCGCGGGGACCCATGCTATTCTTGGTCTCAGAGAGGTGGGGGAAAGGACTTGGAGTTCTGCCTTGATTGGGGTCAAGGATGGGATGTCTGCAGTTTCATGGGTTTGCTCATCATCGGTGAATTTAAAACCTAGGAGGCAGGAATTAAAGCTTGGGAAGGGAAATGCAGGGTACCTCCAGCAGTGGGCCCTCTAGGTCTCCCAGGGCCTTCCAAAAGGGGGAATTCATGAGTGAGGTGGTCTGATCTTTCCCTAGTTGTGTACCTGGCAACGTGCTCATCTGAGAGGGATGTTTTTGAAATCATTGCCTTGACAATCAAAAGCTTAATCTCAGAGATTTACATTATAATACATTACAATTAAAAAAGCTGATTGTTAGGCATTTGCACTACAGTGTGGGTGTAGGTGTGTGTAGTTTGGGCCTGAGGGGAAGAGGAGTTTTCATTTATGTTTCAAGGTAAAGAGAGTATATCTCTATCTCATGCACAATATTTTAAATTCTTCTAAAAGATAGCCTCTCAAATATAATACATAGTGATTTTGTACCTTACACAGGTTACCAAGATGAATCCTATGGAGAAACAGAATCATTCTGCAGTGATTGAGGTGACTGAATTTATTCTCCTGGGGATCACCAGCAATCCTGGGCTACAAGCACCTCTCCTCGCAATCTTCCTCATCATATATTTGATCACAGTGACAGGCAATCTGGGCATAGTTATCTTGACCCATTTGGACTCCAAGCTAAATACCCCCATGTACTTTTTCCTTAGACATCTGTCAATTACTGATCTTGGTTACTCCACTGTCATCGGCCCAAAAATGATGGTAAACTTTGTGGTGCACAAAAATACAATTTCCTACCATTGGTGTGCCACCCAGCTGGCAGTCTTTGAGATTTTCATCATCACCGAACTGTTCATTCTTTCAGCAATGGCCTATGATCGCTACGTAGCCATCTGCAAACCTCTCCTCTACGTGGTCATCATGGCAGAGAAGGTGCGTTGGGCGCTGGTCCTTATTCCTTATTTCTACAGCACATTTGTGTCGCTCTTTCTCACAATCAAATTATTTAAATTGTCCTTCTGTGGCTCTAACATTATCAGGTATTTTTACTGTGACTGCCTTCCTCTCATATCCATGCTCTGTTCAGACACACATGAATTAGAATTGATCATTTTAAGTTTTTCAGGCTGTAATCTGCTCTCTTCCCTCTTGATTGTTCTTATATCCTACATGTTTATTCTTGTGGCCATCCTCAGAATGAACTCAACCGAGGGGAGATACAAAGCCTTCTCAACCTGTAGTTCCGTGGTGGTGGTCGTGTTCTATGGGACATTATTGTTTATTTACCTGCAGCCCAAATCCAGCCATACTTTTGATATTGATAAGATGGCCTCTGTGTTTTACACCTTGGTGATCCCTATGCTGAATCCATTGATCTACAGCTTAAGGAACAAAGAAGTAAAAGATGCTCTGAAGAGAATTTTAACCAACCGATGCAAAATTCCCACTTAATATCATACAGTTCAGTTGCAAAGGTGGGTCCAAAAGTCTTTGTTTAATGCTCTGCCAGTTCAATTATAGCATCAAAAAGTAGAAATGTTTTACCTGATTGATCGTGTTCCTCCTTTTTTGGACAAAACTCCTCCTATATCTTCCTGTATTCTTCTCCATCCCAATTGAATAAATGAACGAATGAATTAGTTAATATTATAGCCAGATAATTTATGTTCCGAGTTATGTCCAAGGTCATATTGGAGGTTGTAGGCAAATCATATTGAACTTGGGTTTGTAGAGGTTAAAAAAAAAATCTTAGTCACGGGGCGCCTGGGTGGCTCAGTCGGTTAAGCGTCCGACTTCGGCTCAGGTCATGATCTCGCGGTCTGTGAGTTCGAGCCCCGCATCAGGCTCTGTGCTGACAGCTCAGAGCCTGGAGCCTGCTTCACATTCTGTGTCTCCCTCTCTCTCTCTGACCCTCCCCCGTTCATGCTCTGTCTCTCTCTGTCTCAAAAATAAATAAACGTTAAAAAAAATTTTTTAAATAAAAAAAAAAAATCTTAGTCAAAATGGAATAAAACTTACCAGAAAATACTAATGTGTTTTTTATAGTAGTGATTTTGTATTGATGATAGGTAAGATTGTGTGTGCTAGGCAGGAGGCAAGAAAGTAAGTAAATGTGTGATTATAACACAACATGATCAAATAGTTTCAAGAATCTAGGCTAAATAAGAAATAAAGCATAACACTTCAGAATGATACTACCAGTTGGATTGAGTTCATATTTTCTACTTCAAGGGTACAGTGGTCATCTGGGAAGATTGTTTCATTAAGAACATGAGAAAAATATTGGCTGATTCTTGGTCCCCCTTGACAGGTCCTCATACTGTATAAGTAACTTTGATTTACCATAGGGTCCTGATAAGCTGATTTAGAATCAACAAACTCAAGATCAAGAAGTTATTTGGTCGTCTATCAAAATGACATCAAGATTTTGAAAAATTTATAGCAGTAATAGCAAAGATTAAAGATAAATGAGGCTATTTTTTAAGTGTATTTATTTTTTTATATTTGAGAGAGAGAGAGAAAGAGAGAGACACAGAGAGAGAGAGAGAGAGAGAGAGAGCATGAGTGAAGTTGGGGCAGAGAAAGAGGGAGAAAGAGCCCAGCAGGCTCCATGCTCCTGATGCAGGTAGGGTTCAAACATAAACCATGAGGTTATGATCTGAGCCGAGATCAAGAGTAGGATGCTTAACTGACTGAGCCACCCAGGTGCCTCTGAGACATTCCTGTCTATTTAGTCCCCTTCTTCAGCCTGTATATACAGTGACGCTTTTGCACGGACTATGCTAACGAGATGCTTCATTCACATTGTGCACTCAGTCAGCAAATGGATGGACTCCTTACATTTTCGTATTATCTTTGTTATTTCATGGATATTTTTTAGACTTTTAAAATATGTACACAACCCGCTAGTGTTTGTTTCCATCTGCCCTAGTATTAAAAGTTAAAATTGTGGGAAATTAAATCAATATATGAACCTTGCCCTCCTTGTGCTAAATCCATGCATTTTGCTTATTTTTTCCTCCTTTAATGTATTGTAGTTTCTTTTGTTAAGAGAGTTGATCTCAAATTTTCTCACGACAAATAGAAAAAATATGTGAGGTGATGGATATGATAATTAGCCTGATGGTAGCGATCATTCCATGATACATTACAAATATCAAACCATTATGTTTTATACTTTAATTTTATACAATGTTTTTATCGATTGTAATCTCAATAAAGCTAGACTTTTTAATTTTTTTAAATAAAGTGAACTGACTAAAATAAAACATAAATTCAATACAATAAAATGAACACAAAGTTGTGTTCTCTGATCATATCGATTTTGTTTACCATGTTGGCTTTGGATCTTATCCGTCAGCTTATTTGTTGTTATGAGCGCATTTTGTTTTCTAGCCTAACAGTTTATATTGTACTGCACAGTCCTTTTCATTTCCATTGGTATCCACAAAACAAAAAGTGAAGTCAAATAATATTAATAGCTTTCTCCAATACCATCCATTATAGAAAGATATTTTAAAAAATCATAATTCACCATTCCTCTGCAACTTACTTTCCTTATTTGACAATTCATCATCAGCATCTTTCTTGGTCAATAACTGTTCAAAAACATTTTGAATATCAGCATACTGTGAAGTACTCATCAGTCACTTTCTCTTTGCCATTCGTTGATTGATGAACATTTGATTATTTGCAGCTTTTTATTTATTTAGCCATTATTTTTTTTTAAATCCCTAAAAAAATAGCCTTGTACTCAGGGCTTGATTTACTCTTATTTCAGAGTAAATATTTAGGGTTTTTCACATTATTTTAAAAATTTTTTTAAAAATACTTATTTAGTTTTGAGAGAGAACACGAGTGGAAGGGGCAGAGACAGATGGGGACACAGAATCTGAGGCAAGCTGCAGGCTCTGAGCTGTCAGCACAGAGCCCCACGTGGGGCTCGAACTCACAAGCTGCGAGATCGTGACCTGAGCCAAAGTGGGATGCTTAACCAGCTGAGCCATCCAGGCGCCCAGGGTTTTTTCACATTCTAATGATATGTTGGGTAAACATTTTATAAATATGCATAATAACTTGAAATAAAAAAAACACAGAAGAAAAGTCCTATGCATTGTGATTTTACCAAAAGTATTTTTATTTTATTATTTTTTAAGAGATATGAACATTTACTGACTTATCATTTTCATTGTGTGATTGCATGATAAAATTGCAACATGTGACTAATAGGTGATTATTACTTTCAGCTGATAATCAGGTGATTATTATCATCACTAGCTGATATTGTGAGCTATTTGATATTCTAGCTACATCAAGAATGGCTCTAAAACATTACTTTCTTTTCTCCAGGAAATTTATCATATTCCTGACTTCATTGGTTAGGGCTATTGTCCCTAATTGCCACGAAGTACAGATTCTCATCATAATGATAATGATAAATAGTTTAGAAATAATGCAACCGGGGCGCCTGGGTGGTTCAGCTGGTTAAACGTCTGACTTGATTTCAGTTCAGATCATGATCTCAGGGTTCGTGAGTTTGAGCCCCACATTGAGCTTTGCTCTGAAAGTGTGGAGCCTGCTTGGCATCCTTCCTCTCCCACTCCCTCTGCCCCCTCCCTGCTCATGTTATAAATAAATTAGTTAATTAATTAAAAAAAAAAGAATACTACCAACCTATATGAAAATCCTTTGGTATTTGTACACTCTCTTTTTCCCAAAGTTAGGATCTTTAGTTTTTCTTGTATTTTCACCCCATATCTAATTAATGGCTTCATGCATACAAGCTTTTAGTTTGGAAATTGGAATATATTTGTATCAATGATTAAATGGAATTAGTTACAAGGCCCTAATGTCTCAGTTGCAAAGCTCATGCTCCCATTATTTCTAAAAGTCCTTGAGACTGATTTCCTACATGGAATGTACATTGATTTCTTGAATTCCTTTCCTATCACCTCTGTTTAAAAAACAAAAACAAAAACAAAAACAAAAACAAAAACAAAACAAGATATACTGTTTCTTGAAGGGGCTTTTGCAAACACTTAAAATTTCCCATATAGAACAGAAAGCCATTCTGGCTTCAAGAAACTGGAGAGAGTTGGCTCAAAAAAGAATGATCTCTTTTACTATGTTATCCTAAGTATCCAAGTAGTTCATCCCTTAATTTAACATCATAGGGTCAAGACAAAAGTACAACTTTTAACAAGACTCAATGTTAAGTTTGGGATCAAATTTTGATATGAAAATAATTTAATAACTGCTACCAAATGTTCCTTTTCAGAGCAGAATGTTCTAAACCTAACCTCATGGTATGCAAGCTAGGTCCCGCGTATCTGGCTTTAGGTCTGCTTTTAATACAGTACACAAAAGATCCAGAATAGCTAAAACAATTTTTGAAAAAGAATGAAGTTGAAGAACTTACAATATTGATTTAAAGACCAACTATAAACCTGGAGTAATCGAGAGAATAGAGTGCCCCAAACATGTACACATATATGTTCAATTATCAGCTAAGAAACCAACGTGACTTAATAGGATCCAAGATATATTCTACAAATCAGTAACAAAAGACACTATTCAAAAAACTGGAGAAAAAGCTTAGAAAATACATTTCACAGAAGAAATATAAAAGGCCAATACACACATATAAAAAGTTGAACATCCTTAGTTGCCAGGGAAATGAAATTAAATAACTATGAGCTACCACTTGTCACCCACTAGGGTGGATACAATTTAAAATAGTAGGTTGCCAAAGAATCACATATACAAAGAATCCTATCAGCTGCTACGTTCAGCTCCTGAAATTATCATACGTTGCTGATTTGAAGGTACAAAGGTACTTCACTTTGGAAAATGGACTGGCAGTTTTATGTAAAGTTAAACATGTTACTCCCAGGAATTCTTTTCCTAGATGCTTACACGAGAGGAATAAAAAGATCTCCAGCAAAACAGGTGTATGTTAATGATACTGATAACTTTACTCATGGCAGTACAACATGGAAATATTTCAACTGTCCATCAATAGATAAAACATAAATTGTAGTATATGCATCGACTGAAGTACAACTCAACAGTAACATGGAATACATGTCCATGTGTATAACAGAGTGTATGAATTTCAATAGCATTACGTTGAGCAAAAGAAACCAGACATAAACATTATTCCATTTACATCAAGTTCCGAAACAGGTAAAATTCAGCCATCGTGAAAGAAATCACAGTAATTGTGGCTTAGGATACAGTGTGGGGTAATTAGCTGCAAAGACACACATTTTAAGGTGATGAAACTCTCTCTAATTGGAAGCAGGAGTAATACTGGAAATGTTATTTTTCAAGTGGTGTCCATGCACAATCGGCATTTTATTTTCCCTAAGTTATACCTTAAAAACATATTGTCTTATTTACATTTTTATTTAATTTTTTAAAATACATCGTTTTAAAAGAAACCAGTATAATATGGTCATTTTTTTCCTTTTTCTTTCCAAGTTTTTATTTAAATTCCAGTGAGTTGACGTACGGTGTAATGTTAGTTTCAGGTGTGCCATATAGTGACTCAACCCTTCCATACAACCCGTGGGGCTCGTCACAAGTGTCCTCTTTCATCCCCACCACCCTATTCCAACCACTGCCTCACCCACCTCCCCTCCAGGAACCATCAGTTTGTTCTGTAGAGTTAGAAGTCTGTTTCTTGGATTGCCTCTCTCTGCCCTCCCCCATATTCATTTGATTTATTTCTTAAATTCCACATATGATGAAATCATATGATACTTGTCTTTCTCTGACTTACTTTGCTTAGCATAATACTCTCTGACTCTATCCACATCACTGCAAATGACAAGATTTTATTATTTTTGATGGCTAAGTAATATTCCATTATATATATGTGTGTGTATAAGTATATATACACTATAGCTTCTTTAGCCATTCATCAGTTGATGGGCATTTGGGTTCTTTCCATAATTTGACTATTGTTGATCATGCTGCTATAAACATCAGTGTGAATGTGTCCCTTTGAATTAGTATTTCTGTATCCTTTATATAATGTAAATACCTAATTGTGCAACTGCTGGATCGTAGAATATTTCTATTTTTAACATTTTGAGGAACCTCTATACTGCTTTAATATTGCCTTTTTAATACTATTTTCAGTTTGTTTCTCAGAAGCTTTTTGTTTGTTTGTTTGTTTTTCAGTTTTAATTCTTATTTTACGTATATTATTTCATTCACAATTTCTTCTTAGTTTCTACCTTCTTCCTTTAACAAAATTAAGAATTTTCAAAAAGGATCTTGCATTGAATATTTCCTGCTTTAGAAATTGAGCACTATAAGGCAAAAATGATATATACATTTTATGTATATATAGTGGGAAGTACTAAATAGGACTACACAGTGGCAAAGTTTCTACGTTTTATTTATTTTTTTTAAATAATCATTTTTAAACTTTATTTTAGTTTTTATATTTGTACTTTAGTTTTTATATTCCTTCATAGTAATTCAACTGAAATCCACTTTATTTTCTTTTTAATTTTTTTTCAACGTTTTTTTTTTTTATTTTATTTTTGGGACAGAGAGAGACAGAGCATGAACGGGGGAGGGGCAGAGAGAGAGGGAGACACAGAATCGGAAACAGGCTCCAGGCTCCAAGCCATCAGCCCAGAGCCTGATGCGGGGCTCGAACTCACGGACCGCGAGATCGTGACCTGTCTGAAGTCGGACGCTTAACCGACTGCGCCACCCAGGCGCCCCTCTACGTTTTAAAGTAATACAATATTAACACTAATTAAAATGTGAAAAATTAGTGGTGTACATTGTGTTCCCTAGAGTCACCATTAAATATATATAAATGGAATTTTAAAAACTCTAGAAACATTTCTATAGTCCAAAATTAGACAGCAAAATAAAAACAGGAATAAAAAACAGAAGGAGAAAAGTGGAAAACAAAAGTTGTTTTTATACATTTCTTTCAAGTTTTTATTTCAATTACAGGTAGTTGACATATAGTGTAATATTAGTTTCAGGAGTAGAGTTTAGTGATTCATCACTTACATACAGCACCCAGTGCTCATCACACGAGTGCCCTCCTTAATACCCAACCTAAATACTCTTTTAATCCATTCTCCCTGCCCACCTCCCCCTCCAGCAATGCTGTTTGTTCTCCATAGTGAAGAGTCTGTTTTATGGCTACTCTTTCTCTTTTCCCCCTATGTTCATCTCTTTCACGTCTTAAATCCCACATATGAATGGAATCGTATGGTATTTGTCTTTCTCTAATTTATTTTGCTTAGCATAAGACACTCTAGGTCCATCCACATCATTGCAAATGGCAAAATTTCATCCTTATGGATGGCTGAGTAATATTCCATTGTGTATATACATCACAACTTCTTTCTTGTTAAAATGTCTATGCTACCCAGAGAAATCTACACAATTAATGCAATCCCTATCAAAAACCACCAGCATTTTTCACAGCGCGAGAACAATCTTAAAATGTGTATAGAACCACAAAAGATCCCAAATAAGAAAAGCAATCTTAAAAAAGCAAAACAAAGCTGGGACATGATAATTCCGGACTTCCAGACTTCAAGCTATATTGCAAGTCTATAGACATCAAGACAGGATGGTACTGGCACAAAAACATAGATCAATGGAACAGAATAGAAAACCAAGAAATGGACCCATAACTATATGGTCAATTAATCTTCAACAAAAGAGGAAAGCATATCCATTGGAAAAAATACAGTCTCTTCAACAAATAGTGTTGGGAAAACTGGACAGCAACATGCAAAAGAATAAAGCTTTTTTATAGCACACACACACACACACACACACACACACAAATTCAAAATGGATGAAAGACCTAAATGTGCAAGAAGAAACCATAAAAATCCTAGAGAGAAAAACACAGGCAGCAATCTCCTTGAAATTGGTTGTAGCAACTTTTTACTAGACATGTATTCAGAGGTAAGGGAACCAAGGCAAAAATGAATGATTGAGACTTCGCCAAGATTAAAATTTTCTGCAGAATGAAGGAAACAATCAACAAAACTAAAAGGAAGCCTACAGAATGGGAGAAGATATTTGCAAATGACATATGTGATAAAGGGTTAGTATCCAAAATCTATAAAGAACTTGTCGAACTCAACACCCCAAAAATAAATAGTATAGTTAGGACATGGTCAGAAGACATGAATAGATATTTTACCAAAGAAGACATACAGATGGTTAACAGACACATGAAAAGATTCTCAACATCACTCATCATCAGGGAAATACAAATCAAAACCATAATGAAATATCACCTCACACCTGTCAGAATGGCTAATATTAATAACACAAGAAGCAACAGGCACTGACAAGGATATGAATGGATAAAGAAGCTTTTCAATTTCTATATAATAAATACAAAGTTTTAAAGAATATATAAAATTATATTAATTATGTATGTTTATAATTTACTTAATAAGTTTCCAAACTACTTAGTTTCTACTATTTTGCCATACTAAAAATATACTCATGAAGATTTTTATATAATTTAATAACTTGTATTATTTTGCAAAGCAGATTTCCAGAAGCAAGTTTTCTACCTACTGAACATATGTATGTTTTCAACTGTTTTTGGACCTAAGGCAAGATGTTTAGAAAAATTATATTCCTCAGTTCATGACATTGTATCATCATTGGGCCAGGCAAAGGCCCTCTCTTTCCTTAGTTTATTTTTCATCCCAATTTGTTATGCGCTGAATTGTGTCGCACCAAAATCATATGTTGAAGCCTTAACCCTCAGTATTTCACAATGTGACTGTATTTGGAGGTAGTATCTTTAAAGAGGTAATTTTATTAAAATGGCTTGTTAAAGTCATTTGGATAGGGGCCCTATCCAATGTGACTGGTGTTCTTATAAGAAGAGGAGACTAGGACACCCAGAGAAAAACTAGACATGTACCTGGAACCGACAATGACCATGTGAAGACATAGCAAGAAGGTGGCCATTTACAAGCTAAGAGACTCCTCAGAAGAAACCAAACCTGTCAAGCCTGTGATCTTGGACTTCTAGACTCCACAATTGGGAATATATATTTCTGTTGCTCAAGCCACCCAGTCTGTGTTTTTTTGTTATGCAGCCCCAGCAAACTCTACATCTTTCACCTTATTTCTTTATTCAGTTCCCTCTCCCACTACCAGCGGGTAACCTTCCTGATGTATTTAATTTCTATCTGTTTTTTTTTGTGTGTGTTCTTAAAAGACAGTTTCCTTTCTACATAATCCTATTGTTCATTGCATGCATAAATATGTATGTATAATTATTACACCTATGATATTATATATATATATAAGATTTACTGGTTAAAATATATATGTAGGTGACAGGAAATTTATGGATATAACCAAGAGGCTTCCTTTTTAAAAAAAAATTAATCTTTGGGGCGCATGGGTGGCTCAGTCAGTTAAGCGTCCGACTTCAGCTCAGGTCATGATCTCACGGTCTGTGAGTTCGAGCCCCGCGCCGAGCTCTGGGCTGATGGCTCAGAGCCTGGAGCCTGCTTCCGATTCTGTGTCTCCCTCTCTCTCTGCCCCTCCCCCGTTCATGCTCTGTCTCTCTCTGTCCCAAAAATAAATAAACGTTAAAAAAATAAAAAATAGGGGCGCCTGGGTGGCGCAGTCGGTTAAGCGTCCGACTTCAGCCAGGTCACGATCTCGCAGTCCGTGAGTTCGAGCCCCGCATTGGGCTCTGGGCTGATGGCTCAGAGCCTGGAGCCTGCTTCCGATTCTGTGTCTCCCTCTCTCTCTGCCCCTCCCCCGTTCATGCTCAGTCTCTCTCTGTCCCAAAAATAAAAACATGGAGAAAAAAAAATTAAAAAAAATAAAAAATAAAAAATAAATTAATCTTTATTTATTTTTGAGAGAGAGAGAGAGACAGAGTGTGAGCAGGGGAGGAACAGAGAGAGAGGGAGACCAGAATCTGAGGCAGGTTCCAGGCTCTGAGCTGTCAGCACAGAGCCCGAAGTGGGGCTCAAACCCACAATCTGCAAGATCATGACCTGAGCCAAAGTCAGACGTTTAACCGACTGAGCCACCCAGGTGCCCCAAGGCTGACTTTTTAAATACTGTGTTTGATTCTTCCCTAGTAGTTACGTTCTACCTTTCCTCACCTGAAATATAATCATTAAGAAAAGATAAAATGATAATCTTACTACCTGAGGAATGTTTTTAGAGGACACATTCTCCTTTTAATATCTACTTCACCCCATGAAATATGGTTAATTGTATTATTTGAAGCAAAAGTGAAGGAAAAAAAAGAAAAGGTGGTATAATAAAAAATTTTTAAATCTTTATTTATTTTTGAGAGAGAGACAGAGACAGAGACAGAGCACAAGCAGAGGAGGGGCAGAGAGAGAGGGAGACACAGAATCCGAAGCAGGCTCTAGGCTCTGAGATGTCAGCACAGAGCCCGACACAGGGCACAAACCCATAGACTGGGAGTGATCATGAACTGAACCAAAGTCAGATGCCCAACGGACCGAACCACCCAGGTGCCCCAAAAGTTGGCATAATAAAATACTATTTATGGATAGAGATTGTTCTAACTTTACTCTAGGCCATTGGTTGCTACCTCTTTAATATTGCATTTTTGCAATAATGAATCTCTGAATGCATATGAGTTACTTTGACACATACACTTTAATCACTGTGTCGTTTAGATATCAGGGAACTGAACTCACTTCATTAATGGAGGTTCATGGTGCCACAAACAACACTCAAGGGATGTCTGGTTGAATTCCTGCAGGGAGATCTTGTTAAGGAGCTATTTCCAAGTGGCATCTTCCCCAAGGATATAAAAGGCAATTTGTGGATTCTAGAATCACCCGTGCTTCAGAGTTAGGTATTTTATTGAACCGCGTTTAGAGACTGTCACTAAGAGCCTGAAGCAGATTCTCCATTAGAGGTGGGTAGAAAATATTTGTCTTATTTTTGTATAATGGCTTTTGAAAGATCCAAAACTCAACCTCAAACTGAGCTCCTTCACTTCCATTTTGGAAGGCACTCAACAATATGAATAATCCAATAAGATAATATGTTAATCTGTTTCCAAGATTTGTAGCCTTTGGGAGAATACACGTTGTTAAATATGATCTGGCTATTATGTTTCCAAATCAGGGCTGGTATTGTTATGTCTTATGTACCCAAATAAATTATATCCCTCCTGAAACCATAACTTTTGCTCACTGAGTTTATGTATATCATAGTTTTATTTCTTCCATATTAGCTAAAAGAAAACTGCATATTTCCCCTGACAATCTGTGAGAAAAAGAATTCCAAATGGCGTTCCTTTTTGAGAATATAAAATCACAAATTATCTTGAGAAAATTCCCATTGAATATGATAACATAGAGATATACTATCTCATAGTAAAACTAATGTGCCAATATTATAGTTGAGAAGATCTCACTCATAAAGAAAAACTTGTCTTTGAGGAGAGACGCTGCATAAGTAGAAGTGAGACTTTAACAAACTGCAAACTCCAAGATCCCTGGTTTTATAGGACGGAACCTCTATAACAAGGAAGAAAATGTTCACTTGCTGGGTTGCCCTTAGCTCACATGACCCAAAATAAGACGTTCAAAAATAAATTTATTTTTTAAAAAATTCTGCCTCATAATTTTATAGTAAAAGAAGGCTCTACGTACATGGAAACTATTTCCATATATACTTTTTAAGGTTATTATTATTAGCCGTGAAACATTGGTGTTAATGAAAGCTCAACTTTTTACCCTCCACGTTACTCATTAGTATTCATAAGAAGATTGAAAATGCCTAGAGTATGATCAGAGATGACATTATTAAATACTCCAAAAATCACGTTTGTTAGCTTCATTTGACACTACTTTTATTTCTATTTTCTGATCACATGGGGCTCCTTGCTACAAAGGATGAGCAAACTTCGTTCAGATAACATGTCACCTCTCACACACAAAGAATGAAGTCATCTCAGGAGAATCAACATGAGGACACAGACAGCCAGAGATGAAAATTATGTTCACTGTGTATCCGATAGGATAGTATGGCCAGAAAATTGGTATAGCCCTGATTGTGGAATGCACTGAAAATGAAGCTGAAGCATCTTTCAATTATTTTTTTTAAAAAGGCTCAGATCATATACCTTAATTACGCAAAAAGCTTTAACGACTGCCATTTTCTACCAGCTAACCTGAGAGAATTATGATAGGGAAAGCAAGGCAGATGCAATAATCAAGTCCAGTGATAAAGAAAGCTTGACCTAAGCAAGTAGAAGAGGAAGATGCTTAGGATGGGGAAGTATTTAGAGAAATTGGCCAACAATGCATATGGAGTTTTGAAAGAGCAAATTGGAGGATGAATAGGATGTTTGTCTTTTAAAATGTTGCTTTTTAAAATGTATTTTTGCTCTTTAATATGAAGGATATAATGAGCAACACATCAGATTCCAGCAGAAATGGAAGAGCTTATATAATTTATATATTTTTTTTTTTTGCTTAGAGTTGATGTGTTTGCCAAGGGAGACAATGCAGAGCCAGAAAGCTGTGAACAAAATATTAAAAGTCGTAAACAAAGAAGATAAGCTCATAAAGAGGCATGGAGGTGGGGACACAGAAGCAATATTCTGTAGTGTAATGTTTGAGGATAAAAGAAAAAGCTAGAATCTCGAAACAGAGGGTTGTCCCTGTGTGGAAAAGGATGAAGATTGAGGAACATATTAGAAGTTAGGGTTTTTTGTTTGTTTGTTTGTTTTTTACAATTTTTAAAAAAATTCTTGAGTTAGATGAAAAAAATGCTATCTTAAGTATCTATAAGACCAACCACACTAATGTGCTCCAGACTTAAATATTAGCTTGTGTAAATTATCGTTTAAATGTCTCATAAGCCTCTAACGCTTACTATGTTCAAAATGCCACTGTAATCACTCCATCTTAAACCACATTCTCTAATATTCAAAAACGTCATGGCTATTTATCCAGTAGCAAAAATTTAAAAGAAAAAAATCACAAAGTCTTTCCTGATCTGGCCCCATCTGTTATTCCCTCATATCTGTCTCACATAATATGAATTATGTTGAAGATACCATTTTCTTTCTGCTATCAACTGTTAAATGTATCTCCTTCCCTCTACCTCCAGCTTCTCCACTTGAACCCAAGTCAACATTATCATCCCCAGGAGCCTTATAACAAATGCTTGACTCTCTTTCTAAATTTCTATTCATGTGTACCTCTTTCCAAACCTATAACGTATTATCTTCATGTCAGTAGGAGTTCTCATTTTAAATTTAAAGTTGATCATGTTATTTACCTACCTTAAAACTTCTTGTTTTTTTCATTTTTTTAATGTGTATTTATTTATTGAGAGGGGAGGGGCAAGGAGGGAGGGAGAGAGAATCCCAAGCAGGCTTTGTGCTGTCAGCTCAGAGCTCCATATGGTGCATGAACTATGAGATCATGACCTGAGCTGAAGTCAAGAGTTGGATGCTTGACCTACTAAGGCACCCTGGTGCCCCAAGTTCCCTTTTATTTTTTATTTTTATTTTTATTTGTTAAATGTTCATTTATTTTTGAGAGAGAGAGAGATAGCATGAGCAGGGGAGGGGCAGAGAGAGAGGGTCTTATCTGTCACACAAAGCCTGATGGGGGGCTTATACTCACAAACCACGAAATCATGACCTGAGCCAAAGTTGGACACATTACCAACAGAGCCACCTAGGTGCCCTCAAGTTCCATTTTAAAAATGAACAAAACACTGGGGCACCTGGGTGGCTCAGTCTGTTGAGCATATGACTCTGGATTTTAGCTCAGGTCATGATCCCAGGGACGTGGGTTCAAGCCCCACATGGGATTTTCTCTCTCTCTCTCCTTCTATCCTTCTCCCTGACTTGTTCTGTCTCAACCTCTCTCCTAAATCAATAAAAAATAAATAAACAGGAACAAGTTGTAGTATAAGTTGTAAACAGAGAAGACAAGTTCTTTTCTACTCCTGTGAAGTATCTTCAAGAAATATATGCCTGCCTGAAATCCTGGAATGTTCTTCCTGTGATCTATGAAATAGTTGGTTCCTTCCAACACTTTAGGTTTCAGTTCAAATGTCACTCTCTCAGAAAGGCCTTCTGCTAACATCCTATGTGATATCATCATCCCAGGTTATACTAATGTATGTTTTCATTCAATTTATTTATTGTGTTTATTGCAACCTTCAATTATTTCATTTATAAGTTCCATTACCAGCCTTTGTCTCTTCTTTATTATTGGAATAGAAGTCTCATGAACTGAGGGACAAGTAATTTATCTGGAGATTGAACATTCTCTTGCACAAGTAGGAAATAAACAAATACTTGGTAAATAAATAAGTAAGGAGATGGCTCGGGGTTCCTGGGTGGCTTGGTCAGTTGAGCATCCAACTTTGGCTCAGATCATGATCTTGTGGTCCATGAATTTGACGCCCGTGTCAGGCTCTGTGCTGTCAGCTAAGAGCCTGGAGACTGCTTTATATTCTGTCTCCCTCTCTGTCCACCTCTTCCCCACTCACAGTCTCTCTCTCTCTCTCTCTCTCTCTCTCTCTCTCTCTCTCCCTTGAATAAGAAAATGGCTCAAAGAAACCAAGAAAAGAATGATGATGTAGTAAATACAATGTTAGAAGTTATTTTGGTCTTGTTTTTTCTGATTCTTTCTATATTGTTGCTTCATTCGTTTTTTCTCACTGCAGAATGGTTCTCCATTCCATCCCTATTGTAAGAGAGAAAATGTCAACAACTTGAGCTTTAACAGTTCAGGCATTTATGACCTGTAGTCTTTTTTTTTAGACCACTTTATTGAGGTATGGTTGACATACAAAAAGCTTATACATGTTTGATGGGTACAATTTGATGAGTCTGGAGTTACATCAGTGAATCCATCACCACAACATATCATAACCATATCCATCATGTCCAAACATTTCCTCCTACTTACTTTTATTATTATTATTATTATTACTATTAATTTTGTGTGTTTATGTGCAAGAATACTTAAACTTCTGCTAAATGGTGGATGTTATGTTATATGATGATATAGTCTTGATTCTCTAGAATGTAACACAAGATGGTACTCTTTTGGACAGGTGCCCACCACTGGAACTATCAGTTGTAATTGGGAAGGGATTCTAATTGGCTTAGTTAGGAACAGATGACCATTCTCGAAACAAGCAACTCTAGGGAAATATTCAGTCATATTATAATAGCATGCTGATCCATTGGGAAATATATGCAATGAAATTATCATAGAGGTTTTGTAATGTAAGGATGTTTATTACCATTGCAGTAGTGAAATATGTCAAAAGTAGGAAAATACGTCAAGATAAAGATCAACTAAAAACAAAGGCCAGATATATTATGTTTTTAAAATAATGTTATAATATTCTATAAATTAAAAATACTGATTAAAAATAACCATGATGGAACTTTATAACTTGTGAGGCAAGAAGGAAAAGTTATGAGAAAAAAAAAGGAAAAAAGAAATAGTATCCAATAAAGCATAATGGGTTGTTTTACAAATATTTGTAATTTTTACAGGTCTTATTTTCTGAAAGCTGAAGAGAAAATAAGTCATCTAAAAATTAAAAGACATATTTCCAGGGCACCTGGGTGGCTTAGTCAGTAAAACACCCAACTCTTGATTTTGGCTCAGGTCATGATCTCACAGTTTGTGAGTAGAGCTCTGCATTGGGCTCTGGAAGGACAGAGTGGAACCTGCTTGGGAGTCTCTCTCTCCCTCTCCCTTTGTCCTTCCCCTGCTTGTGTATGCTCTCTGTCTGTGTTTATCAAATAAATAAATACATAAATAAATAAACGTAAAAAAAAGACATATTTCCAAGTATTTTTGTCTGGGTTAATAAAATGGAAAATGAGAAAAAACAGTTAACAGATATGGATGGTAGAAACCGCAAATTCAATGTCCATCAGCTACAAGTTATAGAAAGATAGGATAAAGAAAATGGGGCAGGATAGTGACTAGAATAATCCAATCTTACAATAAAGCAACAAGTCCCAGATTAAGAAATCACAAGGAGAAATTGGATTTTTTGAAGGCATACAATTCCTCAAGGCTTTTCACACTCAAGAGACATATAAGATAGAAATCATGGCTTCAAATAAGATATTCAAAACTGAATAAGGATGTGAGGAAGGAAATCCTCCAATAATGAATGAAGCTGTGTCATCTATTTAATTTGCTGCACTTGCTTTTTCTCTCTTCCAAATGACTGTAGTTTATTTACTAGTCCTAGCACCTTGATTTCAATAACCAAGTTAGATTCGTACATCATTCCAGGAAATCTCACCTAAGGAATTACCCTTACTGCCTAATGAAAGTCCTAAAAAATAAATCTTTAGAGTTTGTAACCACTTCTCCTTTTCTTCTCCAAACAGATGAGTTTCCAAACCCTTACATGGCTCCAGGGAACCTCACCCTGGTGACTGAGTTCATTCTCATGGGAGTCTCAGACCGCCCAGAGCTCCAGATTCCACTCTTCTTTGTTTTCCTGGTGATCTATGGGCTGACCATGGCAGGGAATCTGGGCATCATCACCCTCACCAGTGTTGACTCTCAACTTCAAACCCCCATGTACTTCTTCCTGCGCCATTTGGCTATCATCAATCTTGGCGATTCTACTGTCATTGCCCCTAAAATGCTGATCAATTTTTTAGTACAGAAGAAAACCACCTCATACTATGAATGCGCCACCCAACTGGGAGGGTTCTTATTTTTCATTGTAGCCGAGGTGCTCACGTTAGCTGTGATGGCTTATGACCGCTATGTGGCCATTTGTAACCCCCTGCTTTACATGGTGGTGGTATCTCCACAGATCTGCCTTCTGCTGGTATCCCTCACATACCTCTATGGCTTTTCCACAGGTATTGTGGTTTCATATTGTATATTTTCTCTGTCTTATTGCTCTTCCAATGTAATCAATCATTTCTTCTGTGATATTGTCCCACTGTTAACATTGTCCTGCTCTGATACTTACCTTCCAGAGACAATAGTATTTATATCTGCAGCTACAAATTTGGTCTTATCCTTGATAATAGTTGTAGTATCTTATTTCAACATTGTTTTGTCCATTCTAAGGATGCGTTCATCAGAAGGAAGGAAAAAAGCCTTTTCCACATGTGCTTCACATATGATGGCTGTCACTGTGTTCTATGGGACCCTTCTCTTCATGTATTTGCAGCCTCAAACTAACTACTCATTGGATACCGATAAAATTGCTTCCGTGTTTTATACACTGGTGATCCCCATGTTGAATCCCATGATCTACAGCCTGCGGAATAAGGATGTGAAGGCTGCCTTACAGAGATTTCTAACAATTTCATGCTATTCTTTAAAATCAGTGTAATTTTAGAGCTCTATTGGTCAATGATGAGATGGTTAAGATAGGTTACCATATGTCGGAGAAAGCAAACAGGTGGCTGACATAGGTTTACAATTAATCCCAGGAATTAAAAGGAGCTAGGATTTGGGAAGCATTGAATTAAAGAGTAAACTCAAGTTCTTGGAAGTGTGAGGTTGTTACAGGAACAAACATTGCTCACTAACTTCATACCCAATTTTAAAAGAAATATTTCGAGGCACCTGAGTGGCTCAGTCAGTTGGGCGACCGACTTCGGCTCCAGTCATGATCTCACAGTTTGTGAGTTCAAGCCCCGAGTCGGTCTCTGTGATAACAGCTCAGAGCCTGGGGCCTGCTTCGGATTCTGTGTCTCCCCCTCCCCTGCTCACGCTCTGTGTCTCTCTGTCTCTCAATAATAAATAAATGTTAAAAGAAAAATTTTAAAGAAATATTTCCAGGAATTGGGAGAGACATATGTTTAAAAAAAGTAAATAAACTTGAACAAAGTAATAAAATACAGCTGAGAGAAGTAAATTGATCCTTCTTATCCTTTGGTTTCTGTTTTTGTTTTGTGCCTGGGTATGTTGGGGTATAGTGGATCACTGCATTTTGAAGAACTATAATCTGGATAGTTAAAATCCTCTTCAAAGCCAAGTGAATAAAATTGAACTGAAAAAATATATTTAAAATAAAACTCCTTACTACTGTCTGATTAAAAAAAAACATATAATACTGATGAATTTACATTCTGAACACTAAATATGATTGACATTATTTTATTTTATTTTTAATTTAAAAAAATTTTAACTTTTAATTTTTTTAATGTTTATTTATTTTTGAAAGAGAGAGACAGAGCTTGAGCAGGGGAGGGATAAAGAGAGAGGGAGACACAGAATCTGAAGCAGGGTCCAGGCTCTGAGCTGTCAGCACAGAACCCAACACAGGGCTCGAACTCCTCAGCTGTGAGATCATGACCTGAGCTTAAGTCGGACACTTAACCAACTGACCCGCCCCCCCATGCCCCCGATTGAAATTATTTTAATGAAATTAATATAATTTATATAACTTTTCAGTGAAAGACCCAGAGGACAGTCATTGATATTTTTGTGTTGATTCATAAATTTACTGGAGGATTTTCTTTTTTCCCTACTCTCAGTCTTCTTTATTGTGTATATGTCCTGTACTGTGATATCATTAGACATTCCAGGGATCATGTTTGTGAGAATTCCTTGTATCATTAGAGGGAAATTTTTGTTGTTGTAATAGACTTTTTTTTGCTATTTTTGGAGCGTTTTTGATCAGTGAGTGTACACTAATTTCTATTGTACAATTTTGAATAGAGGTAACCAGATGGTATTATGGAACTATTAAATCAGCATCACCAGAAAAAGGTCAATAAATCCATATTTTAATCAGCTCTATGGCTGATTTCGACACTTACCCTTAGGAATGAGTCTTGACAAATAGTCAAAGAACTAAACTGGAAGAGATATGGGCATCTGTCATTTCATTGCATTTTGCTTTATTGCACCTCACAGGCATTCCTGTTTTTAAAAATGTTTGTGGCAACCCTGTTTTAAGCAAGTCTAGCAGCATGATTTTTCCAAAATCATTTGCTTACTTTGTGTCTCTGGCTCATTTTGGTAATTCTTGTGATATTCCAAACGTTTGTTATGGTAATCTGTGGCCAGTGGTTATGAATTACTGAAAGTTCCGTTGATGGCTAGCATATTTTAGCAATAAAATTTTTCAAATTAAGTTATGTACATTGTTTTTTAGACATACTGCTATTGCACACTTAATAAACTATAGTGTAAATGTAATTTTTATATGCCCTAGGAAAACAAAAAAAAATTCATTTGATTTGCTTTATTGTGATACTTTATTTATAACAGTGGTGTGCAACCTAACCTTCAAAATCTTTGAGGTATGCCTGTATATGGAAAATCATGTTAACCTGCTATGGGTATGTTCACATTACTTATAAATGAATTCCAGTGTTGAAGATCTTCTTCAAGTATAGGCACTAAATATTTAGGCATAAGAATTATGATATAAGAAAAGAAATGCAATCCTACAAAACAAAATTAGACTCATAGACATGCAAGAATTGTAATAGATTACCTGTCCCCCAAATCCTTTTTAAACTCTTCCCTACTAATTTCCTTCCTAATTAAGTTAAATTCTTTCTAAACTACCCAATTTAGGGAGAAGAAATATGAGGCATCCCAGAGAAATGTTGGGTTTTTTTTTTTAAGTTTATTTATTTTGAGAGAAAGAGAGACAGAGAGGGAGTGCGGTAGGGGGAGAGAGAGGCAGAGAGAGAATCCCAAGCCAAGGTTAAGAGTCAGATGCTTAAACAATTGAGACACCCAGGCTCCCCGAAAATGTTTTCTTTTATCAGTTATACTAACATCGTGACAAAGCCTTTAGTGGATACTTTGCATTGTCCCTTGTTTTCCTTTAATTTGTTGTAAAATTATTGATGAATGGTCCTAGTTTTAGAATGGACAGCTAGAGCAGACACTTTAGTAAGCAAGGAGACTACAAAGTCCTTTGGAATCTTCTTATTACCCTGAACTTAGGTATGGGAATGTATAGATCACCTAAATAATAAGAAAGAATAAAATTATGTAGTCTTTATTTTTTTAAGTTTATTTATTTATTTTGAGAGAGAGAGAGAGATAGAACATGAGCAGGGGAGAGGCAGAGAGAGAGAGAGAATCCCAAGCAGTCTCTGCACTGTCATCATAGGGCCCGACATGTGGCTTCAACTCTTGAACCATGAGATCATGACCTGAGCTGAAATCAAGAGTCAGATGCTTAACTGACTGAGCCACCCAGGCGTCCCATGTAGAGTCTTTTAGTATGCACCCACTGTTGATGTTAAAATATTATTGATCTAGTCTAATGTTACAAGATGGAAATCCTTAATTTACTACACTTGTCTGATCAGCCAAGTTCTGTTCACTGAGCATGGTTTTATTATACATTTATTCACAGACACTATGCCTTATAAATCTTGTTTGTGATGAGACATGAGTGAGGAAATGGATGCTTAGGAGGAGCTAAGCCATGAAATACTTATGGATACTGACAGTGATTGCTACAAGTCTGAATAGGAAGGTATGGATTGACATTAAACAGGACCATCGGGTAAATGTACATGCAGGATTCATGGAATAAAGTTTCTGGATTCCCATATAAAATGTAGGTATGGTTTTCCATGACCGTTTATAAAATGTCTTCTATCAGTTGTATTTTATTTAATTGTTTTACCTGATACAATATTTTAAGATTAAAAAAAAGAATTGAGGAATCGAATGTAATTTCTGAACTCTTTACATATTTCTTTTTATTTTTTAATATTTATTTATTTTTGAGAGACAGAGAGAGACAGCGCATGAATGGGGGAGGAGCAGAGAGAGAGGAAGACACAGAATCCAAAGCAGGCTCCAGGGTCTGAGCTATCAGTACAGAGCCAGATGCGGGGTTTGAACTCAGGAACCATGAGGTCATGACCTGAGCTGTAGTCAGACACTTAACCGAGGTGCCCCATACTCTTTAAATATTTCAGAGGTGCCTGGGTGGCTCAGTCAGTTAAGTGTCTGACTTTGGTTCGGGTCATGATCTCATGGTTCCCGAGTTCGAGCCCTGCATCCGGCTCTGTGCTGACAGCTCAGAGCCTGGAGCATTCTTCAGATTCTGTGTCTCCCCATCTCTCGGCCCCTTCCCTGCTCATACTCTGTCTCTCTCTCTCTCTCTCAAAAATAAATAAACATTTAAAAAATAAACAAATATTTCTGATTCATTAGTAAGAGTGTCCTTTTAATTACATTCAGCATTAAATGCCTTGTTCAGAATCACTGCTCCTCAGGATTTTGTTAGTTTGTTTTTAAGTGTTGTACTGTACATAATGGACAAGCATCTCAATACCAAACCTCAAGTCGCAGCATTTTATAACAAGACACAAGTAGAGATGGGATATTTAGCCAATTGTACCAGATGTGTTCCCCAAACAGGGAAGAGGAAGAAAAAGGCAGTATACATTCAAAGTATTATTTAGTATCTGGAACATGTAGTTCAAACATATACAATTTCCTATCTTGATCGTTCCCTAGCTTGATCATCATTTACACAATGTAAGCAGCATGTGATTTTTAAGCCTTTGCTATATTTTCTCCTTCACAGTGTCTTTTTAATACATCATGGAAAAGAAATGTAAGTCTCCATCCCCTTCTTCATTATATCGCAGCCCAGTGTTATAGTTAACTTTTTGCTCAAAGGATAGGAGAAAATTTTAAATTCATAGCCAGTATATAAAATTCATGTATCCACACTTCATTCCCCATGCACCATTGGCAACATATTTCTTATTCATCATCTAGGTCAAAGTGATTAGGGTGGAAACTAATGCCCAGAGCTTTTACCAAATGCCCTGAGCATACAGTATTAAGGGGGAGGTCCTTAAAGGAAATAGATACTCCTCTCACAGGAAGTTATGAGAGTTTTAAAAATGTAATTCACACTTGCCCTTTAAAGCAAATCTCAAAGATTGACACTAATCATCTACTACCACAAAAATAATGTTTAAAAATTAACTAATCATAATATTTTAAGAGTTAGGAGAACCTTAGAGCAATAATACTATACTAATGGCAGAGATATAGATATGCAGTTCTTTACAAACAGGGAATCACATCAATAAACCTTCAAAGCTTTCTCGAGGTATCAATTGAACAGGGACTGTAATTTTTCTAATAATCTTGCTTGCATCATGCTGTGAGGCAAGATCTTTTGGGACAGAGACACTAATAAATACGTGCAGTCACCTGCTATCCAGACCCATTGTGTGAAGAAAGAGGAGCACCTTCTACCTGGGTAGATAAGAAGAATATATTCCAAAATGGTGGGCTTTGACTTATTGACTTATTAACAATCCTGTAGCAGCTCAAGATAAGAATTTTAAAAATTAAATAGAGTAGTGGGTGCCTGGGTGGCTCAGTCAGTTAAGCATCTGACCTCAGCTCAGGTCGTGATTTCATGGTCTGTGAGTTCATGCTCCACATTGGGCTCTGTGCTGACGACAGATGGGAGCCCGGAGCCTGCTTCGGATTCTGTGTCTCCCTCTCTCTCTCTGCCCCTCCCCCACTCATGCTCTGTCTCTCTCAAATAAATAAATGTGAAAAATTTTTTTTAATTAAATAGAGTATAACATGATGGACTAGTGCATTTTGTAAAATAAAAGTAAACTGTTTTCTCTGATTTTGCATTAGATATATTTATATTTATATTTATATTTATATTTATATTTATATGTGTTTCTTTTTGGATTTAAATATATATTTATTTATACATATTTTTATTTTTAGATTATATATTTTATATGTATTTTATTTCATATATATAATTTCTTTTCAGATTAAAGAAAATAAAAATTTCAGTTCAGAATCTCTGAAGAAATTTGGAAAAATCAGGCCCGTGATTTATCAGATTATAACCTATGCCAAAACTGTGTCTCTGCATTTATTATAGCTAGAGAATTCACGCAGGATTAGTGGGGAGTATATTGGACAAAGATCACCAGTGTGTCTTTAGAAATATTCCAAAGCAATGACTGTAACATAAGAATAAGAGGAAGAGGGGCGCCTGGGTGGCGCAGTCGGTTAAGCGTCCGACTTCAGACAGGTCACGATCTCGCGGTCTGTGAGTTCGAGCCCCGCGTCGGGCTCTGGGCTGATGGCCCGGAGCCTGGAGCCTGTTTCCGATTCTGTGTCTCCCTCTCTCTCTGCCCCTCCCCCGTTCATGCTCTGTCTCTCTCTGTCCCAAAAATAAATAAAAAACGTTGAAAAAAAATTAAAAAAAAAAAGAATAAGAGGAAGAGATATTCAAATATAATTATTATGATATTAATCTCAAAATAGTTATGAATGTTATTATTTATTCCTTTATTATCTAACATGTAGAAGAGACTGCACTAGGAAATGACAAAAACCATCATGGCTCTCAATTTTAAAATGTCTAACTAACATCTAGAAAGGGAAGATGTATGGATACAGATGGTCGTTATACACGTGGCGAGAACTATAAATGAATTATGTCTCAAGTGATTCTAGAAAAAACATATGAAATATGTTAACATGGGAAGTAGCTCTTCACAGAATAGATGATGTTTCAACAGGCATTAAGGATAAAAGAATGTTCCTTTCATCATCCATTTTTCTTGTAAAGAAGAGTACAATAAAACCTTGGATTGCAAGTAACTTGTTCTGTGAGTGTTCCACAAGATGAGCAAACATTTATAATAATTTAATTTGATAAATGAGTGATGTCTTGCAATGCAAGCAGTACATGATGCTGAAAGTAACATGATCACGAATAAGCCAAAGGATCTTCAATCTTTCTCTCTCTCTCTCTCTCACTGCGGGATTGTGGGTGATCGTCTCCCATGCTTGGATGCTCAGTCTCAGGCTCTTGTGCCTGGCAGAAATCAGTGATTTTTCAGAACGTTGGATGGAGCCCACAACTGGCGCTAGTGTATTTTTTGTCACTTCCAAGCACCTACGGATAGTCCTTTGCTTTTCCATACAAGACTAAGCTTGGGAATGTTTTGCTTCATTCTAGATCATTGGATAAGTTCTTTGTTAAAGTTGCAGGAAAATAAAAAGATTCCATTGAGCCAATAGATAGCAGTGGTTCCATTAGTTATAGTGAAAGTTGTCCCAGACAATAACCCTCCTGTCATTCATCTCCCTCACATCAACCAAGAAGGTTTTCAAAGGTAAATGCAGGTTAATTGTTTATTTGTCTTTATATTTTGTATTTTCTTTATTATTCTGTATTATATTACAGTATCGTAATTCATTTTTATATGAATATTTTGGAGTTTTACAACGAATGATCTGAGTTTCCATTATTTCTTACAGGGAAATTCACTTTGATAAACAAGTGCTTTAAATTACAGGCCTATTTCTGGAATGAATTATGCTTGCAAACGAAGGTTTTACTGCACTAGGAATGGCAAGAACAAAGTAGAGAAGCAAGGAAGGGCATGCTGTTATTGACAAGTGGAGACCAGTTTGATTAACTGAACCAATGGATGTCCACTGCTGGTAGAGAGAATTGAATGGAATTCCGATTATAAAAATATTAAGGGATGAGATTATAAAAGTTTACATACACTTTTAAATATAATTCATGCTTTACTTTTAATACAAAGTAAAATGGTTTGTCTGTACAAATGTCAGAATTTTGTGTGTTGTAGTGAAGCAAAACAATTGAGAAGAAAAGAGACCAGAAAATAAAGGAAATTGAGGTAAAGTTTTCTTTCCAGTCTAGTCTACTGCCTATTCTTTGGCTGCTCTGTTTTCAGACAGTAGTGCTTGGAAATGAATGGTTCTCAATATATATTATTGGAAGAGTGAATGAGTTAATTGAGATAGGCTCCTAAGGGAGTAGCAGTTGGACATAACCAAGAAAAGGGTGGAATGTGCACAGTCTTGCTTATTGATCAGGGTGGGAGGTGTTGCTTAGATCTGTTTATAGGTAAGTTGCTCATCTACTCAGATTAGTGAGATTGGTGATGGTGTGTGTTATGCTAGAGTGTAGCTTTTGGAACTGTGTTGTAACTACTAGTAAGTAGATCATGATTCCATTTTTAGAATCTTAACTGTAATATTTCAATTAATTAGAATAGAACAGATTCTTTGTTTAAAATATTTTTGGGGGGCGCCTGGGTGGCGCAGTCGGTTAAGCGTCCGACTTCAGCCAGGTCACAATCTCGCAGTCCGTGAGTTCGAGCCCTGCGTCGGGCCCTGGGCTGATGGCTCAGAACCTGGAGCCTGTTTCTGATTCTGTGTCTCCCTCTCTCTCTGCCCCTCCCGCGTTCATGCTCCGTCTCTCTCTGTCCCAAAAATAAATAAACGTTGAAAAAAAAAATTTTTAATATTTTTTGTATTTATATATTTTTCTATTTTTTTAAAATTTACATCCAAATTAGTTAGCATATAGTGCAGCAATGATTTCAGGAGTATATTCGTTAGTGTCCCTTACCCATTTACCCCATCCTCCCTCTCACAACCCCTCCAGTAACCCTCTGTTTGTTCTCCATATTTAAGAGTCTCTTATGTTTTGTCCTCCTCCCTGCTTCCCTTCCCTTATGTTCATGTGTTCTGTGTCTTAAAGTACTCATATGAGTGTAGTCGTATGATATTTGTCTTTCTCTGACTGACTAATTTCACTTAGCATAATACACTCTAGTTCCATCCACACAGTTGCAAATGGCAAGATTTCATTCTTTTTGATTGCTGAGGAATACTCCATTGTATACATATACCACATCTTCTTTATCCATTCATCCATCAATAGACATTTGGGCTTTTCCATACTTTGGTTATTATTGATAGTGCTGCAATAAACATTGGGTGCATGTGCCCCTTCGAAATAGCACACCTGTATCCAGTGATAAATGCCTAATAGTGCAATTGCGGGGTCATAGGGTAGTTCTATTTTTAGTTTTTTGAGGAACCTCCATACTGTTTTCTAGAGTGGCTGCACCAGCTTGCATTCCCACCAGCAATTCAAAAGAGATCCTCTTTCTCCACATCCTCACCAACATCTATTGTTGCCTGAGTTGTTAATGTTAGCCATTCTGACAGGTGTGAGGTGGTATCCCATTGTGATTTTGATTTGTATTTCCCTGATGATGAGTGATGTGGAGCATTTTCTCATGTGTCAGTTGGCCATCTGGATGTCTTCTTTGGTGAAGTGTCTATTCATGTTTTTTGCCCAGTTCTTCACCAGATTCTTTGTTTTTCGTGTGTTGAATTTGAGAAGTTCTTTATAGATTTTGGGTCTTAACTCTTCATCTGATATGTAGAACAGTTTCTATTCGAACACAAAAGAACATGCAAGGTAAGTGCATGCCAGGTAATGAGAGTATCATTCTGGATATATTTATTAATTTCATTGCCATCATGTAATAACTATTTATTTCTGTGGTTTGTGACACAAAAATGTTGAGTCTGAAAGCTAATAGTCTATAGAAAGATCTTTTATGAGCAGACCAATAAATAAAAATGTTATTTTATTGCCTCCCCCTCCCCCGTTTTTAGAGTGTGGTGGGAGAGGAGCAGAGGAAGAGAGAGAGAGAATGAATCTTAAGCCCTGAGCATGGAGCCCAACTCAGAGCTCAATCCACAATGCTGGGATCATGACCTGAGCCAAAATCAAGAGTTGGAAACTCAATCAACTGAGCCTCCAGGCACCCCATTATTTTCCCTTTCTCATTCCTTTCTCCTTTTAAAAAAACATTTTGCTTAGATTGACTTTCATTTTTAATATGAAAATTAGATATCTGGAATAGATGGGTTGCTAATTCTTATTTATCTCAATTTCCATCTTGCTGTAATTAGACATTAAAACTCCATGAATATTAATGTTTTAGAAAGGAACATACAATTTATTTATGATAAAATTAAAGTAAATAAGTATTTCTTAAAAGTTTTTACTTACCCCACAGTGTTTCCCAATACACATACTGATTGAAACAAACAAAAAATAACTAAAATGCATTTTTGGATAAGTTGAATAGTAGTTGTAAGAGCTACAAAAGAGCTATTAGTAAACTCTGGATAAAATTTGAAGAAACACAAGTTTTTATTAGATTTGTATATTTATTCCCTGTTTAATTTCCAGAGTGTATAAAGCAGTTTGTATGAGTTTATCTAAGAAAGATTTGTTTTCATTTCTCAGGTATAAAGATGAAACAGAGAGATAGAAGGAGAGAGAAAGAGGGAGACAGGGAGAGTGAGAGACAGTCAGAGAGAGAGGAGAGAAAGAGAGAGGGAGAAGAAAAGGAGAAGAGAAATGACATTTAACATTAACAGTATGAACACAGTTCTATAATTCTTATGCTTTCCTACAATAGATTTCCATAAATTATATTTAGATGTTCAATAGTTCAATTAGGAAAGTCAGTCAAAATGAATAAGAAAAATAAATATCCAACCTAAAGTAAGAAAATGAGGATGAATACAAAAACATAATTTAAATTTATATTTCCTTAATAAAAGGTAAAAAGAATTGAAAGAAACATAAATTGACTTATAAAGAGACATACATTTTCAAATCTCTTGGAAAGCAAATATCAGTTTATTTTCATTCGAAATATATTGTAAAATTTGTGAGGGTTCATTCCCTTGGATCATGTAGGTTCATGTTTCAGAGATAACGATGTGTGGGCAGTATGAAAGAAAGCAAAATTTGAAAATGATGAGATACGGTCTCCTGAGTTAAAAACATACGAGCGTGAAACCAAACTACCTATACTCAGACCAGTTATCTGCTTTTGTTTCAGGTGTTACTACTTCAGTTTCCTCTTCCTCGTGTGTAAAGTGGGCATTACAATATGGTTTTTACATAAAGGTCTAGCAAGATCAAATGAGACCAATAAACATCTCATTGTACCCTCTCTACCCATTTTTAGTATTTGAATTGTTAATATAACTATGAAGATTATTCTGCAACCTAGAAGGGACTTTAAGTGACAAATTATTAAAGTAAGATTAAAAAATACAAACTATTTTTCTGTCAGCTTTGGGACAACAATGTGGACTATTCCATGGGTCCCATCTTTCTATAGACAATGGATTTGAGAGAAGGGAAATATGCCTTTCCCGCATATATTTCTTTCTGTTCTCCATCTCATTCCCAGAATCACATTATGCTAACAATCACTATTTTGGCAACTAAACCTCTTCACAAGACAGTAAAGTATAAAATTACTACTCATAGGAGCAGCAACTTGAATTTAACTCTTTTCTCTGCTTTCCTATGCAGAAGCCTTGGAAAGATATGGCTCAGATAAATTGCACCCACGTAAAGGATTTTATTCTCACGGGCCTCACAGATCGAAAGGAATTAAAGACGCCCTTCTTTGTGGTTTTCTTATCTATCTACCTCTTCACAGTAGTTGGTAACCTCGGCTTGATCCTAGTCATTAGAACAGACTCAAGACTCAACACACCGATGTACTTCTTTCTTAGCAACCTGGCGTTTGTTGACTTTTGCTACTCTTCTGTCATTACACCCAAAATGCTTGGGAATTTCTTGTACAAACAAAATGTTATCTCCTTCAATGCATGTGCTGCTCAATTAGGCTGTTTCCTGGCCTTCATGACTGCTGAATGCTTGCTACTGGCTTCCATGGCCTATGACAGATACGTGGCCATTTGTAACCCTCTCCTCTACCTGGTTGTCATGTCCCCAGGAATCTGCATTCAGCTTGTGGTTGTCCCCTACAGCTATAGCTTCCTGGTTGCACTATTTCATACTATCCTCACATTTCGCCTCTCTTATTGCCACTCCAATGTCATCAATCATTTCTATTGTGATGACATGCCTCTCCTCAGGCTAACATGCTCAGACACTCACTCCAAACAGCTATGGATCTTTGTCTGTGCTGGGATCATGTTCATTTCTTCCCTTCTGGTCGTCTTTGTCTCCTACACGTACATTATTTCTGCCATCCTGAGGATGCGCTCAGCTGAGGGCAGGCGCAAGGCTTTCTCCACATGTGGCTCTCACATGCTGGCGGTCACCATATTCTATGGGACCCTTATCTTTATGTACTTACAGCCAAGCTCAAACCATTCCCTAGACACGGATAAGATGGCCTCAGTCTTCTATACAGTGATCATTCCTATGTTGAACCCTTTGATCTACAGCCTTAGGAACAAGGAGGTGAAAGATGCTCTGAAGAAAGTCATTGTCAATAGAAACCAGGCTTTGGTGTTCATTAAATTAAGGAAGTAACTTGAGTAAATCTAAACAGGCTTTTCTTCATGGTCTGCTCTTTAAAAACTATCAGAATGTCTGTTTTTAATATGCAACTTCTGCATATGTGTTCACTGTAGAATGAAATTTTCAAAATATTTTCATTTAAAATGAGATTTTAGATGTGAAAACAACTGTAAGAATTTATACCCATTCTCATTTTGTAATGGAAAATGTATTAAGAATAATTAATTTTTGGTCCATAGAGAAGTACTGATTTTCTCAATTCTCAAATAAATGAAAAAGCCTCTAATTATCTACATAACTAGTTGCAGGCAACACATGGACAAAAGTTCAGACTTTTCACCTCTCGGAAATTCCCAGTTCAGAAATCTTTGGCTACATTACCAGTATCCCACATAAAAAGCAATGATACATGGTATAAATATTCTTTTTCTGACTTGCTAATTTCTTAGAAAAAATATGACAATATAAAGCTGTTCCATATTATAATTTAGCATACTGCATTTATTAAAAAGAATAGTACTACATCCTAACTTTACTTTGTGACTGATTTAACACAACTTTCTACTGACCTGTAAGCCTGGCTTGGTCCCAAAAGACTCTTTTTGTAAAGAGCAGTAAACTGCTTTTTTTTAAGCCTATGAGAGCTCACTATATTTTTTCCAATTATCTAAATTAAAAAATAATAATAATTAGGCAGTTCAGGGATAGCATCCCAAGGGCATCATCCATTCCATATAAATTCCATATAAATATACTTAAAATAATGGAAACATCATAAACATTTGGCCAGTAGCAAGGATCATAGGATTCATAGTGGGCAAACCTTCAGTAAGTTGGTCCTTGTTAATCAAGGTATAGCTTAAAACAAAAGGAACCCATTGGACAATGTAGCCTGTATGTGGGCTTTCACTAGCTTATCAATTAAATGAGGACAATGATACTCATTTTGGAGTCTTCTTAAGGATTAAACAACATGAAAAGGGTAACCGTCAATAATGGGTACTTGTATATCTTCCTTCCTTCTATGAACCTAAAGACCTGAGTTCTAGTTCCAGCTGTACTGATGAACTTGAGGGGGCAATATATAAATAAGGATTACCACACACAACTGATAACTGTGATATAGATACATAGATATAGATACAGATGTATAGATTCTATAATATCTATATACAGATATTACATATAATATACAATAGATATAGATATAGATATGCATGCATCTGTTTCAAATAAATGCAACAATAATTTTATAATGTTTAATGACATAGAGAATGATTTTTAGTTTGCCACTCATGCAAATCATTAAATATTTTTTTTCAGTCTAGGGCTCATATTAATGCTTAATGACAAAAAACTAGGATGTTATTAAGAGCTAGAGAGAGATCATATTTAAACTTGCCTTAGGTCAGGGTTCACTTTTGATCTTACTATACATTTTGATGGATCATAGAGATACAGGGCTACTCTGATCCAAGGTTCTCAAAAGTTTCTTCCTTATCTTTTCATGAAACACATTCATCTACTATTTGAACATTTCAGTGGCTCCCTGTTTTTGTTTTGTTTTGTTTTGTTTTTTGTTTTACAAAACTCCTGCAGCAGACTGTGAGTCCATATTCTATATACCAAAAGCCTATCATTAACATCTTTGACTTCACAATCTCCTGCCTTGGCAAGCTGGTGCGTTCACTGTGCCACCACTGTGCTATTAAAAAGCATGGATTGAGGGAGCTAACTAGCTCAGTCAGTAGAGCATGTAACTCTTAATCTCATGGTTGTGAGTTCGGATCCCCATGTTGGGTGTAGAGTATACTAAAACAGAACCAAACAAAAAAAACAAAACAAAACAAAACAAACACGGATTCTTTGTAGTCTACAAACCCAAATGTGAATAGTGGGTCTAACATTTGCTGAATGAAAAGATCTTAGACAATTTAGTATGCTTACATATGCCTCAGTTTCCTCAGCAGTTAAGAAGATGAAAAAAGTATTGATGAATCAATCTATTACCATAGGATTTTAAAAGGCAAAGGATAAAAAAAATTCAGAATAAAAACCTTTTTAAACTGGCAATATTTAGATTTCCTACTCTTCTTTTTAAAATGTTAAACATTCAGAAAACTATATAAAGTGAAATTTAAGAACTTCAGATTAAAAGTGAAGATTTGTCATATAATTTTAATATGAGGAAAAATAGTTACCATGATTTTCACTTAGAATTTGATGATTTTGTAAATTAGTTTTGTCCTCTTTGAGGAGAAGTGTTTTTAATTTGTTAACAAATTATTCCACCGTGGCAACATATTATAATGAAATATTTCCCCCCAAAATGTGGGATTATGAAGGTATTTATAGTGGTAAATGATTAGAAACACTTCACACATCCAAATGGGCACCAGATAAACACAAATTACAGGAATAACTAATATGAAAAATTAAGTTGTCAGTCCTTAGAAACATGGAATGCATGGTAAAATGGAAACGTACATTTGAAATTGAAATCAAGTTTAATGAAGTAGTGTATAGTGCGAAATGTAAAGGATGGTCAAAATGAATAGGAAGGAAGAAAAGGCCACAATACCATCTCACAGATATAACCACTGTTAACATTGCGATATCTATGGTTTGCATAGTTTTCCTCCGTGTGTGAAGGATCTGTAGGTCATTATGTGATGTGTGTCTACAGAAATCACTTATGACTATATAACCTGTTTAGCACACTGCCCTCTTTTAACATTGTGAACACTTGTCAATATCACAGGGGGCGCCGGAGTGGCTCAGTCCGTTGAACGTCTGACTTTGGCTCAGGTCCTGATCTCACTCACAGTCGGTGGGTTTGAGCCCCGCATGGGGCTCTGTGCTGACAGCTCAGAGCCTGGAGCCTGTTTTGGATTCTGTGTCTCCCTCTCTCTGCCCCTCCCACACTGACCCTCTGTCTCTCAAAAATGAATAAATGTTAAAAAAATTTAAAAAAAATAATAAATCCAGGTTTGTTTCAACTTTTGAATGGCTACCTAATATTTTACTGAGATGTGCAGTAACTGAGTAACTATCAGAGTATTGACAACTTTCGTGTTTTGGGAAGTAAAAATGAAACCATTCATATACTTGCATACTTTTATTATTCCACTAATTGCCTAGCACTAAAACCATTGTATCAATCAATGGCAGGACTAATTTAAAAAATTTTGATGCTTACTATTACACTACCTTCTAGAAAGATGAACACAAATTTCACCTCCCTTGGTTGTGCAAGGCTATATTTGTTTGCTCACATCTTTACCAACCGCGGATAGTATCATCTTTTAATTTGGTCAACCAAACAAACAATTTATTGCTGGCTGATTCTTTCATATTTGGTAAAATGAACTTTTTCTCTTTGAAATTAATCAATATAAGCATATGAGTGTAAGTGACACTTATAATTATAGATAGAAATGCATTATGAAAAGAGACTCATCATTGATTTGAGTATTTCTTTAGCATATGGTATAATATGCATGTGTTTTATTAAATGATATTTTCTATGATTTTGCTTATAATACCAACTTATTTTTGTATAACTACCACTCTCTCTTAACAGCTTGCAAAAGCTGTAATCTGAATTTATTTCCCAACTCCAGGTTCCGTGACTTTAACTTTGTAGCCTGAAGTCAGCAATAGTCGGAATATTTATACCTCAGAAATCAGAAAAACAACAGATGCTATAAATCTGTTTGAACGCCAGTTGACAAACATTCACTGGTCTGGCAGAGTCCCACTCTATTTTACATTCTATAGCTTATAACACAGTTTACTATTTGTAGGGATAAATAAGTCTTCATTACATTTTAGAGAAATGTCCAGGGGCACCTGAGCGGCTCTCTTGGTTAAGCATATGACCAATTTTAGCTCAGGTCACGATCTCATGGTTTGTGAGCTTGAGCCCCACAGTTGGGCTCTACATTGGTGGTACAGAGCCTACTTGGGATTCTTTCTCTCTCTTTCTCTGTGTGTGTGTGTGTGTGTGTGTGTGTGTGTGTGTCTGTCCCCTGCTCACACTCTATCAAAGGAAGAAAGAAAGAAAGAAAGAAAGAAAGAAAGAAAGAAAGAAAGAAAATGAAAGAAAGGAAGAAAGGAAGAAAGAAAGAAAACTCCAGACTGTTCTTATAGCTTTATTTAGTAGATTTATGGGTTACCCACCATGCATTACATATCTGAGTTAACTTGTAAGGCTTTTCTCCTTTCCCAAATACCATTCAACTAATAAATATGTGAAACTATGAATTTATTGAGCTCAAACGTAAACAACAGGAACATATAAGGCGAACACTGTGCGAGGTTAAATATTAAATTAAACACTAGGCTTTAAATTTATTATTTAAAATGAAATCTTAAAAACTATATTTTCACATTTATTGAAAGTTACATTTTTTATTATAGCATCATTTTCATTATATTTATAACAGAAGACTTTTCCACAATCATAATAAATATATATTTCCAATGAACTGGTACAGATACAATATCGTGTACTTTATAAGTAATATTTTTACCCCTTCCTTTATTGCATTGGCTAGCATACTAAGAATAATGTCTAGTCAGATTTATAATTGTTTTCTTGGTGGAGTTGAAATGTTTAGTATTTAATCTTAATATATTACTCTGAAATGTGCCCCCATTTCTTTTATCGTTGATAAAATGATATGCCTATAATACTGGGTTTTCATTGTATATGAGATTCCACATTTTAATTCAAGACATTCGTCTTCAACAATTCCCTACATCACTAAACATGTTAGAATTTCTGCCTGGAGCAAATCTGTTGAAGTTAAAAACAGGTGGTATTGAAACCTGAGAATGGCCCACAGGACCAGTGAGGATTATCTTTCCAATCCGGTCACCATAAAATAAGTATGAGTTAAGTTCTTAATGGCAGAAGTGGAAGATTATCCAGCATGAATGTTCCACAGATAAGAATATGAAATGCTTCTACACGTATTCCATGGCTGAAAGCAATAATTCGGAAGTGACTGAATTCATCCTCTTGGGACTCACACAAAGTCCAGAGCTTTGAGCCCTTCTTTTCGGGATCTTGCTAGTGATCTACTTAATTAGTGTCATAGGTAATCTTGGGTTAATTATGCTAATTTATACCCGTTCTCAGCTTCACACACCCATGTATTCTTTTCTCAGCAATCTAGCTTTTGTTGCTTTTTGCTACACCTCCTCTGTCACCCCTAACACCCTGGTGAACTTCCTCTAAGAAATTAAGAGAATATCCTTACCTGCTTGTACCACTCAGTTGTGTTGCTTTATCATGTTTGTGGTCTGTGAAGTGTATATGCTCTCAATCATGGCGTATGATAGGTATGTAGCCATTTCTAAACCTTTACTCTATACCGTTATCATGAACAGAAGGGTCTGTATTCAAATGGTGGTCACTACACATTTGTATGGCTTTTCTGTGGGACTCCTCCAGGCAATTCTGACATTCCACTTACTTTTCTGTAATTCAAACATAATAAATCACTTCTACTGTGATGATGTTCCCTGGTTGGTCTGGCCTGCCGTAAAACCCATTATAAAGATATCAAAGAACTGATATTGTTCACACTTGCTGCTTTCAATACCCTTTTCTCTCTCTTTATCGTCCTCATCTCCTGCATAGTCATTCTATTTGCCATTCTGAGGATTAATTCAACAGAAGGCCGACAAAAGGCATTTTCTACTTGTGCCTCCCACCTGATTTCGTCACCATATTTTATGGTACCGTCATCTTCATGTATATGCAGCCGAAACAAGCCATTCTCTGGATACTAACAAAATAGCTTCTGTTTTCTATGTTGTGGTAATCCCCACGATGAATCCTTTAATATACAGCCTGAGGAACCAGGAAGTCAAAATGCTTTGAAGAGAATTATAGAAAAGGTTTGCTTTACTATAAAATAAAAGACCTATGGTCTAACTGAAAGCCCTCAGAGTCGGGATGCGAAACAAAAACAAAAACAAAAGAAACAACGTTAAAAAAAACAGTTCTCGGGTGTTCTGCATTAGCATACTATTAGTAACATGCTTTCCTATAGATATAGAGTGTACAGTAATTTTCTGATTTTATTTTCTATTATTATGAAAATTATGACTCCCGAAATTATTGAAAGATAAGAAAATAAAATGAATTCAATTGTAAATAGTGGGTTAAATTTAGTTCCATAGATCATTGAAAATAAATTTCTTTTCCATAGAGGAATTTTTCCATAGAGGAACACTCCAACTCATGGCATTGGTAAAAACCACATCTATTTCAGATCACTAAAGCAATTAAAGTTATTAACATTACCTAAAAAATACACACGCACACACACACACACATGTACGTGCACATGCACACACACACACACACGTACATGCACATGCATGCACACACACACGTACTCCCAGTAAGATGAATCTGAAAAAAATTGTTGGTTCTGATGACCTTACAGGGACAATGACATCAATGCTGGTGGAACACCTAAATGACTAAAAGAGAGGGGAGGCCTGGGCAGCTAAGTCAGTTAAGTCTGACTTCAGCTAAGATCATGATCTCACCATTCCTGAGTTCGATCCCTGAGTCAGGCTCTGTGCTGACAACTTAGAGCCTGGAGCCTGCTTCAGATTCTGTTATCTCCCTCTCTCTCTGCCCCCCCCCACTCACACTCTGTCTCTCAAAAATAAAATAAAAGCATAAAAAATAATTTAAAAAAAGACTAAAAGAGCAAACTCAAATTTTTGCAAATGAGACAAGTCCTTCAGAGCAGAATAAGGTCTGTGGTTTAAATAGTAATGCTGTGCCAATGTTAACTTGCCTGTTTTTATAATAGGACCATCGTCATTTAAGAATACCCCTGCTTTTAGTAAATATAGACAAATAAGTATATATGAAAATGAAGCATTACGTCTTCAACTGGTTATTAAACAGTTAAGGATAAAAAGTGTGGTAAAATGTTAACATTTGGGGAAATCTGGGTCAAGCATGTACAAGAATTCTTCGTAAAATGTAAGCATCTTTTCTGTAATTCTGAAATTATGTCAAAATAAAAAGTTAAAATGAAAAAAAGACCTCAGAATTTATTATTTAATTTTAGTCTTTAGTTGATTGGTATCTTTTAACACATTTCTCATTTTGGTGTTTCAGTTTCAGATTCTTTGTAAATCTTATAAAACTCTAACTTTGTGCCAATAATACAAACATTTTGATGGAAGTTTATTCATTTTAAGAGTGGGAAGAGAAAACTTTATTAATGACCTTCTGATTTGGAGACCTCTGTATTCTGGCCAAGAGAAAAATTACCCATTAAATTCACACACAGCTGCCACTTTTAATCAGTCGGCAACAGGCCATTGCAAAATTTTGTCACATGCAGTATGTCGAGGAAGACAAGCAAATTTCATGCTCGTGAATATATTTCATGCTTCATTTTTTATAAAGTAAACTTCTTGCTCAGAAGCTATGTTGCTCAGAATATTTTAATAGTAAAGACAACACTCCCCTAACTTGCCTGTTTTATCAGAAGCATGGCGAGCAGGAAAGGGAAATCCCTAATCACAATAAGGGTCCATTCTGGTGATGACACACTGTTGTTTCTTCTATATTTGAAGTGGCTAATAGAACAAGTTTGCCACTAGAAGCCTGGCTGGCTCCTGTGTGGACATTGTCAAACTGGACACAGAGTTTATTCTCTACTATTGACAGGTTGAGTACCGAGTGGTGCATGTACAGGAATCAGCCAAAGAGAATACAGAGTCTTTTACTGAGCCAAAGAATGACCACTATCCATCCTGCCATGGCTACCTTATTTAAGAGCGCATCGCATCAGGATGCAGGTGGCTCAGTATAACAATGGACTACATGCTCAGTATTATGTTTATAGTTGCTGACTATGAAACAGCTTCTCTGGTAAAAGTAACTTAAGTGACTATTCCATGAACATATATACCTCCCCGCATCGGTACATTCAGAAAAATCTCTCCCCATATCGCTTATCTAGAACTACTTGTGTGAAGTTTTTATTTTCTTACTTCCAAATCCCTGATCCTCAAGCCAAACTTTTAGCCACTACTCATGAAGTACAGTCATACTTCTGGATATCCCTTCTGTGGGGAAAGTCAACAACCAAGTGCATTGCTTGGAATTAAGTTCTTACAGGGCGTTTTTCTTCTCCAATGTCTTTTATGGCTACCCTTGAATAGAGCTATATAACTGTCAAAGAATGTCAAGGGTGTGAAATTTTGTCCCACTTCTAGCCAACAAGTTAGTCTTCTATAGTTCACAGATTCTGGCACAAGACCCAAGACACCAAAGTGACAGAGGACTTTACTACTCATGACTCAGCAAGCTCCATGAGTTCCATGTTTGTATCTGTTACCCTTGTCCCCCAAAGTCTCAAGCGGATGTTGTAGAGCAGCCCAGGTTGATGGTGGACACGAAGCAAGATTATGTCACTGCCGAGAAACCCTGAACTCAGGGTTTTGTATAGTGTTGTGTAATGTAAAGAAGACTGCTTAAAATATTCCCCGAAGGGAGAAATTATCTTTAATAAGTTGCACAGTAAAACAAAACTTTCCTCCCCTCAAAGAAAGACATCATTTCTATTTTCCAAAGTTATTTCATACATAAACATGCTTACACAATATTCTGGAATAAAGGGTGTCTGCTTAAAAGACAGTCAGAAACAGGGGCGCCTGGGTGACTCGGTCGGTTAAGTGTCCAACTGTGGCTCAGGTCATGATCTCATGCTTCATGAGTTCGAGTCCTGTATCAGGCTCTATGCTGACAGCTCAGAGCCTGGATGCTTTGGATTCTGTCTCCCTCTCTCTCTACCCTCCTCTGCTTACAGTCCATCTTTCTCTCTCAAAAATAAATAAACATTAAAAAGTAAAAATAAATAAAAGACAGAAACATAAGAAACGCATGAAGAATTGTCTGTCTACATCCACCCTTCATTTCTACATGGGCTTGGCTTCTGGACAATTTACCCAAGAATATGCCGTTTCATAGCCAATCTGACAGGGGTTGAAACCAAATATGTTCAAATTTCCCAATACAGTTTAATTAAGGTAACTCTCAACAGGACTCCAAGAAACAGGATAAGGTCAACCTGTGGTATTAGTCGCAACCAGACTTATCAGAATCCCAGACACAGGCAGGTGAACGAACCCCATTAATCATGGTATTTTGAGAAAAGTAGGTGTCTTTCTCCTGATGCTTCTGCAATGACTTGTCCCCTTATCCCAACACATTAATTCAGGTACAGCAGGATGTACTAGTAATTGCATGGACTCCATCTTAACCCATTTGGATAAAGTCTAAGACGAATTTATCAGCAATCGCTATTTGCTTCCACTATTTACGGCCACAAAGAAGGATGTCTTGAATTTACCAGCAGGCGGTCTAATTTACCATTTAAACAGCTAGGCCATCGCCAATAGCCCAAGAACCAGACACATAACATATATACCAAGGTTCATCAAGGGAAGTATTATTCAGAATTAGTATCTTGAGCTCTGCTTACTGAGCACAGTAACCTCATCTGTTTTCTGTTCTGCTTAGGTGCTGCTGAGGCTAAACGGCCACTGCAGCCCTGTGGACACAACCGGTTTTCAACTAAAGCACATTTAGTTAGAGAGGTTCATTAGTTTCCGTGGCGTGACTACAACAAAGTATCAACTGACCTATGATTGGTGTGCCTTTGGTCTCCTAGAGACTAGAGAGGAAGATGCACATTCTTTTAAATTAATCTTTGCAGTTGTACTGAAATATCAATCATAACCACAATTTGAGACACTAATCTCAGAAGAAAGGTTTCAATGTGACTAATTGGGAAATTCATTTTTGTCTGATGGCTTTCAAAAGCTGCTACTAAATAGAAGACCATGAACTGGATGTTTATTTTTTTAAAAAAATCATAATTTTACTATGAAACCAATGTGACACAAATTAAAGCAGAGATAGCAATTAATCAAACTGTTTTCCCAAAAGAGATAATTAAAATGTTCTTCTACCCTAGATTCTTTCATTAACTAATAACCTAGAAAGTGATATACCATTTCAAGGGAAATAACTTTGTCCCTAAACCCTAAATATAAAATAATTGTCTGCTCTTGAATATATATAATTATATTGTTTTTCAATGTTTGCTAAAAATAATTTAATACCCAAAAAAAGCTTCCTGGGGGACCACACACACATAATAGAAAGTTATCTCATAATATCCAGGTAATTTTAAATTTTACTGGCTTCACAAAGATTTCTTTCGGGTGCACGGGTACACTAGACTGGACTACTTGAGGGTTTGCGGTTGAACTGAATAGCAGTGTATTGAATATTGAAAAATATCAGATCATAGGAAAAATATGTTCTATCTTAGTGAGAAAGCCTTTGGACTTATATATCTATAGCTTTTATTCACTTAATCATTGAAAAGAGTTACTGATCATCTTCTTTGTATTAGATACTATAAAAGGTAGGTGATTCGCTTGGGCACAAAATACAAATATTAGTGCTTAACAATATCAGTTTCAAGTTTAGGATGTGTTACAGACATGTTAACCGTTGGTTACCATATAGTGTGGCAAGTGCTACAAAGAAGAAATCAATGGATGAAAAACCTATAGATGGGAGACACTTATTCTACCCTGAAAAGTCAGGAAAGCCTCCTAGAAGAAGAAGCACAACAGGGTACTGGAAGTTTAGTGGGAGGAAAGTCAGACAAAGGGAATGATGGCAAAGGGAAAGTGTTCTGTGCAGAGATTAGAAACGTGTATAAAATTGGGGCACCTGGGTGGCTCACTCAGTCAAGGGTCCGGCTTCCGCTCAGGTCATGATCTCATGGCTCTTGGGTTTGAGCCCCGCGGCGGACTCTGTGCTGACAGTTAAGAACCTGGAGCCTGCTTCGGATTCTGTGCCTCCCTCTCTCTCTGCCCCCCACTTCTCTCTCTCTCTCTCTCTCTCTCTCTCTCTCTCTCTCTCTTTCTCTCTCTCTCTCTCAAAAATAAATAGACATTTTTAAACAAGTGTATAAAACTCTGGCTTACATTCGAATAGCAATGGTGGCTTGGAATACCTGTGACATAAACACTATAGGAAGAGAACCACAAAAGATGAGCCTGATCTGAGATGTAGGAACTGGATTTTCAAGAGTTATGTCAGCCATGTGGAAGAAAGGCTTTTACCTTGAGAAGAATAGGAAGACATTGAAGAAGCACACCAGGAGAACATAAAAATGAAGTTCGTGTCTATAAAAGTTTACATACGCCAAACTGTGAGGAACAGAGAGACACAGGAAAGATTGGAGGCAAGAATAAAAATTCAGGGTCAGTTGTAACCAAATAACAAGTCATTGTGGTTGGATCAAGGAACCGATATCAGTGAAAAGATATGTAAAGTGTGTAAAGTATGAAATAGGTATCAGGGACAAATTGAATATTGGCATGGGAAATAGGAAAGCAAAGTAAAAGATAATTGGTCTGATTTGGAAAACTGAATGGATAATGGCACTGTTAGTTGAAGATGTAAAATATATACTTCAGGTCTGAGTATTAGGTTCAATGCGCAGAGATACCAAGTTATTTTCTACATGTGATACTCTTGATGACCGTCTAGAATATATAAGTGGGAATTTCTGGGAGGCATTTAGATGTATATAGAACATAGAAAATAAATGAGGGATAGAAATACCTATTTGTGCTTAAGCAATGTATAGGTGTCTACTGAGAACATAGGATTGGATAAAATCACCGAACACGAAGGTATAAAAGGGAAAGGCTCAAGGCTTTGATGAAAGCATGAATAACATGTTGTCTAAATAGAAGCAGAGACTCCAAGGTAGAAAATCAGAATGGACAAATAATAAACACAGAGACTGCTCTGTTTGGGAAACCAAAGGTGTATTCAATAGGGGTCAGTGCTACAAAGCTGCCAAGGTAAAAAGAGCTTTATTGGATTTGGGAATAGGGAAGATGATAGTAAACTTGATGAGGGGATTCCTCGGTTTAATGGAAAAGGAAGGTAGGTTATATTTGGTTAAGTCATAAATACGATTGAGAAATCAGGGGTAGATGCTTTTCCTAAGGTATATGGTTGAAAAGTGCTAAAGAGGAGAGAAAAAATAAAATAGTAACCCACATAAAGTTTCCAAGTGGATATTAATCAGAATTTAAGGGGACAAAGTGCTTTTTATATTTTACTATCTTTTACTTGTCTTGACCATCATGTGCATGCGAAGTAACCTGAGACAATGTGGTGATAAAGGAAAATCAAATTAACTTATCCTCTGCTATGCTTGAGAAAGGAGGGGGGATGATTTCAATTCTGCTAGCTAGCATGCATTCAGAGACCAGCCTGGGTTTATGGAAGTGTTCTGTAACACTTAGTTGTTCTAAAAGTTGCTTCACTTCTATTCACCTTGGGCCATTTAGATACCTGAAGAAGGAAGGTAAAATAATGTCTCCGAATCATTGAAAGCTGTTTGAAATTTGGAAAACTATTCTCTTGAAATTTGGCCAATTATTCTCTGGTGTGCATTTTGCCAAAAGACAAAGCCAGAAAAATCACAGTCCTATATTTCCTTGAAATCAATATTATGGGTGTATTGGAAAAAAAAAGACAATGGATATAAGTAAAAAGAAGAAAATTTAAAGATTATACCAAACAGGATGCCTATAAATAATAGTATTCATATTTTGTTTCTTTCATTTTATATGTTCTGCACTTGATTTTGGTAATTTTTAATATTCTTATAAAATAAAGAATTTGTAATAATTTCATGAGATAAACTTACAACTTAAATCATTTTTATATACGCTGCCAAAGCCACTTACATTCTTTTTTTTTAATGTTTATTTATTTTTGAGAGAGAGAAAGACAGAACATGCATGGGAGAGAGGTAGAGAGAGGGAGACACAGAATCTGTAGCAGGCTCCAGGCTGTGAGCTGTCAGCACAGAGCCCAACACGGGGCTCAAACCCACAAACCAGGAGATCATGACCTGAGCCGAGGTCGGATGCTCAACCAACTGAGCCACCCAGGTGCCCCAAGTCACTTACATTCTTAATGTCCCTTTTTATTTCTTTATATTTAAAGAAAAGTAGAACAAAAATTTTGCCATTTTCTTGATTATAACATTTTAATTGAAATGCTCTCTTTCTACTTATACAGCTCCCTGGTGGATTTTTGTATCACAGAATTTTTCCTGGACCAAATCCTTCACACTGAAAGCATAAGAGAAATCCACACATAATTCTGAGTGCTTATCAATATTCTTCTTTGGCCGAATTTAACATAACACCTTGATGAGCCAGGACTCTCTTCTCACAATTGAATTGATTATTCCTTAAAAGTAAAGATTATTCAGAGCCTGTGCTCTAGATGAGTTTATTGTAGATTTGTTGTTTATTGTTTATTGTTCATCTCTTTCATGGCAAAAGGCAATCAGTCAGCAGTCACTGAGTTTATTCTCTTGGGCCTCACAGATAATCCAGAGTTTCAGGCCATTCTCTTTTGTGTATTCCTATTGATTTACTCAGTTACTGTCCTGGGTAATCTTGGCTTGATTGTGTTAATCCAAATAAGTCCCCAGCTTCACACACCCATGTATTTTTTCCTCTGTCATCTGGCTTTTGTTGATTTTTATGGTGCCTCCACCATCACTCCAAACACCCTTGCAAACTCATTACGTGAAATTAAAAGTATGCCATTTTATGCATGTGCCACTCAAGTGTGTTGCTTTATCACATTTTCAGTTTGGGAATTATTAATGCTGTCTGTCATGGCCTATGATCGCTATGTGGCCATCTGCAACCCTTTACTCTACATCATTCTCATGCCCAGGAAACTCTGCCTCCAAATGGTCACTAGCTCTTATATTTATGGACTCACTGTAGGACTCGTACAAGCAGTGGCTACATTCCACATATCTTTCTGTGACTCTAATGTGGTCAACCAGTTCTACTGTGATGATGTCCCCTTGATTGCTCTGGCTTGCTCTGATACCCAAGTCAAAGAGTTGATGCTGTGGATCATTGCTGGGTTCAATGTGTTCTTTTCTCTTATCATTGTTCTCATATCCTATGTGTTCATTGTCTTCACCATCTTAAAGATCCATTCTGTTGCAGGAAGACATAAAGCCTTTTCCACCTGCGCTTCTCACCTGTTTTCTATTACCATGTATTATGGGACCCTCAGTTTTATGTACCTGCGCCCCAAGTCAAGCCACTCACTGGATAAAGACAAATTTGCCTCAGTGTTCTATGCAGTGGTGATTCCCATGTTAAACCCATTGATCTACAGCTTGAGGAATCAGGATGTAAAAAAGGCTTTCAAGAAAATCTTTGACAAAGCACATTCTGATAATAGATAATCAGTTGTGCTGTTCCTAAAGAAACGCTGGAAATTAGGAATTTTAAACGAAGGCTTGTGCACGGGACAGTGCCAGGAAGTGTAGAAAGCTTTGTCTTCTGAAGCTCAGTTCCCTGACTCTATTTCCTTGAAAATAGGCCTTTCTTGTTTCTGCTTACACATAGTAGACATTTTATAAATGTTTATTTGTTTAACTGTTGAATTCTAAAAAAAGAGATGAAAACAGCCCATTCTGTTTTTCCATGAGATGCTTCAACAATAGAGGTGAAGAATAAAGCACCTTAAAATCATAACTTGATCTTATTTCACTATGATATGGGGAATTTTAGGTTGTCTTCACAGACATCAACCATGCACATATGATTGAAAATACCAGGCAAGATTTTCCTCCATAGTTGAACCGAAGTGAAAAAATAACAAGGTGTTCGGTTGAAGGGTTTGGGTTTGAAAATGCCTGAAAAGTGACCTTTCTCTTTACTTTAAATGTCCCTGTTGATACGGTTGAACGTTTTTCATAAGACCTCATTTTTTTAGAGCAGTTTTAGTTTTACCACAAACTGTAGGTCTGAATTTCCTTACCTACAAACGAAGGATGGTTTTGATGTTTTTATGTGTTTTGTACGTGACATGTGAGAATGTATCCATCCGTATAGATACACCCACCAGGAAAAGTGTGGTGAATAGAAACACCACACTGCTCTGTCAAACCTACTTTAAAAATATAAGATTTCATGCAACTCACAAAGTTCTCTAGCACCTCAAAGAGCATGTCTGCACTATGTTCACATTAAGTGCAGAAGGGGAAATAATCATCTGCATGACAGGTTGCATTCTATATAATTACTGCAACTATCACAATTTCCTTCTAAAGTGGAAAAATAAGAAGATAATATTAAGAAACCAGGGGCTCCTGGGTGGTTTAGTCGGTTAGGCATCTGACTTCAGCTCAGGTCATGATCTCTGTGAGTTTGAACCCCGTGTCGGGCTCTGTGCTGACAGCTCAGAGCCTGGAGCCTGCTTTGGATTCTGTGTCTCCCTCTCTCTGCCCCTCCCCTGTTCATGACTCTGTCTGTCTGTCTGTCTCTGTCTCTGTCTCTCTCTCTCTCAAAAGTAAATAAAGATTTAGAAAAAAGAAACTAATTTAATTGCTTTTTGTGAATACTAAAATGATAAAATCTTACAAATTACTGTTTTCATTAAGTTTTATGGCATGATCCTATAACATTCATTGAATACATCACAGGCACACAGAAATAACCTTATAACTTAAGATTATTTCTATCTGAACAAATGTTCAGGTACACTGAACTTATTAATTCATTTAATAACATAATTTGTTGTAAACAAATACCTCCCATTATATTTAAAAATCAGAGGGGGTGCCTGGGTGGCTCAGTTGGTTAAGTGTCCGACTTCGGCTCAGGTCATCGCGGTCTGTGGGTTGCGAGGCTCGCGTCAGGCTCTGTGCTGACAGCTCAGAGCCTGGAGCCTGTTTCGGATTCTGTGTCTCCCTCTTTCTCTGACCCTCCCCTGTTCATGCTCTCTCTCTCTCTCTCTCTCTCTCTCTCTCTCTGTCTCAAAAATAAATAAATGTTAAAAAAAAATTTAAAAATCAGATAATGACCATTTAAGATTAGATCATCTGTATTGCAGTATCTTTCCTAACATCTACAATGTTAAGAAAGAAAAATGCAAATAAACTTACATTTGCATTTAGAATTGTCATATTACTAGTGATGTGAACTTAGGCACTTTACATATAACTGAGACCCAGAAGTAAACCCTCAGACATTTCTTAGGTTTATTTTATTGTATTAGGTAGGAGTGCTTGATTCAGTGCCTGGAAGCTAGTAGAAACCTGACCAGGCTTTGTCCTTCTTTCTTCAAGACTGATAAGCTTTTGAGAGCTCGGTGAATTAATCTTTAATTATATACAACAAACATTTATATAACAAACATATACATACCACTTGTTATCACAGGATATTTTTGTAAGCACTTCATAAATATTAACTCGTTTCATCTTTAAAACAAACCAATTAGTAGGGTCCTCTTATTTTCTAGAATTAGAAACAGAGACACAGTTTAAGCCGATTGTCCAAGGGGTCATAGTTAATAGAGGAAAGGCTTGGCATTCAAGCTCAGGCAGCCTTCCTTCCAGAATAGTAAGTTCTACCAAAGACACGCTGCTACCTTTGCTTGAGCTACACAAAGGTGTGTTTGAGGGTGTATTTGAACATAATTTCAGTGGTCTGTCAAGGCTGCAGTGGCCTGAACCAGACTCTTTGGATCATGCTGACTTCCCAGAATTGGCCTGGGTTCTTGTAGAAAAAGTCAAGGTTAGCTGAACTACAGTCACATTTTTAGTTGATTGGGAAAGAATTACAAGAAATATCAGGAGGAGGAAGTTTGATTTATTTACCCTCTTGTATTAAATTAAGCATTCATTATGCTTATTTTCTTAACTTTAACAGCTTTAAGGTTTCACAACCTTTATCCAAGGCTTTCCTTGAGGCATCTTTAACCTCTTTGTTCCTTAGACTATAGATCAGGGGGTTCAACATCGGGATCACCACCGTGTAAAATACAGACGCCATTTTGTCCGTGTCCAGGGAGTGATTTGATTTGGGCTGTAGGTACATAAAGATCAAGGTGCCGTAGAAAATAGTGACAGTCACCATATGGGAGCCACAGGTGGAAATGGCCTTGCGTCGCCCCTGAGTAGAGCGGATCCTTAAGATGGCAGCAATGATAAAGATGTAGGAGGTGAGAACAATGGAAGAGGAGCAGATCATATCAAAACCAGCAAAGGCAAAGATCAGAATTTCCTTCACGTGTGTGTCTGAGCAGGCCAGAACCAAGAGAGGAAGGTCATCACAGTAGAAATGGTTAATTACATTGGGGCCACAGTAAGTTAGATGGAAGGTGATAATGGTATGGAATAGGGCAACCAGAAAGCTGTATATATACGGAACTGCCACTAATTGAATGCAGAGTCTTTTTGACATCAGGGTTGAATAGTGCAGGGGACTACAGATGGCCACGTAGCGATCATAGGCCATAGAAGCCAACAGGAAACACTCGGTGATCATGAAGGTGAGAAAGCAGCCCAGTTGTGTTGCACAAGCATAGAAAGGAATAGTGTTGATTTCCACAACAAAATTCACCATCATCTTTGGTGTGATAGCAGAGGAGTAGCAAAGGTCAACAAAGGCCAAGTGACTGAGGAAATAGTACATAGGCGAGTGGAGTCGAGCATCAATCCTGATTAAAGTTATCAACCCCAGGTTGCCCAGCACTGTGACCAGATAGATGATGAAAAACACCACAAAGCATGGGGCCTGAAGCTCTGGTTGGTCTGTGATTCCCTGGAGAATGAATTCAGTGACATGGGTGATATTGGTCTCAGCCATTTATTTAAGTGAATTTTACTGATTTCACTCCAAGTTGAAGAATAAAAATGGCACTTCTCATGGCCCCTGCCAATGTTGGCAAAAGGTGATCGCTAGTGTCGTCTTGCCTTGAATTGTGTTTTCTTGTGGGCAAAAATTACACCTTATATCTTGAATAACAAGCAGAGGACTCTTGCCTCAGGGAGAGGAGTCCTTTACTCTCACAATAGCCTTCTTAAATGTTGTTTTGCCTTGTAATTTTAGAAAATATGGAACGGTGCTGGTTAAAATTGTAATGCTACCTGAAAGAAAACACTTGAGACAATAAACACTAACATTTCAGCATTTTTGCTGCCACTATCTTTTCTCTGTATTTATAAATATGGCAGCACAAAAATGTGTAACTCATAAATGAAGCTATTTTAACTTTTTTCAACATATTTGCATGTTTCCACAGTCTTAAAAAACATCAAAATAATCTACTATGACTTACTTGCTTTCCTATATCCCCTCCTTCACTTACATAGACTAAGTACTTGAGGCTGTAGAAACTAGAAGAAAATTAATCAGAAATATAGAAGAAACATGCAATTTTATTTGTATAGCAATTAGGGACTCATTATTTTTTTCCAATTCAAAATTCACAACATTCTAATGTTTCTTGTCCAAAGAATTGACATTAATTAAGTAATCTATCATATAACTTGTTAAACTACAGGGAGATAGCCATCTTTCCCCGTAAACATGTGTCTGTATACTCCAAGGGTTTAAAATATCAAAGCACTTACTCTATTAGGTTCTAGACATATCAACAACATAGCCTGAGGAAATAATCAGCGGCAAGCAGAGTTTAATAGAAACATGTATAGCTAGGTGGAGTTCTTAATGCATGCTTCAAAATAATTGCAACTCTTTCTAGTTCTACCAGCCTTAAAAAGAGGACTAATCTCATTAAGCTCAATATTAGCCTATTTGAATTTAGTTTTGTCCTTTGCTTTATATTCTACAGAATATAACTACAAAATATTAATAAAGAAAGGCACCTTGAGAAATTCATCATGTCTACTGCCTTCATATTTCAAATTTTATTTTTTTCTACTGTCATTATGTACCTGCTGCCACTGAAGGCTGTTCTTATCAGATACTCTATTTTTTGTCATACATGAATTAACTTATGCCAGTCTCTTGCTAATGCTATGACAAAGGTTCTATCCCAACATCCCTGATTGACATTTGCAAAAACCCAGGCTTATGGCTGTGGTCAGAATAGGTGGTATAATGTGAGTGTGGCTGGGTTTGTTTGAAAGCAGAGCCCAGGGGGTGCCTGGGTGGCTCAGTAGGTTAAGCAGAGGACTCTTGATGTTGACTCAGGTCATGATCTCATGGTTGGAGAGATCAAGCCCCGTGTTGGGCTCTGTGCTGACAGAATGGAGTCTGCTTGGGATTCTCTCCCCCCCACCCTTTCTCTGCCCCACTTCTCATTCACATGCATGCATGTGCTCTCTTCCTCTCTCTCTCAAAATAAATATAAACTTAAAAAAAAAAGCAGAGCCCATATTCCTAATTATCATGCTACGCTGCCCAAAGTGCATGGCTTGCTCTTTTACTTTAATCACTAGGATAGAATTTTAAATCTGGAAGACGTATTCATTTTTCTGTAATATCAAACAAAATGTTTCAAACTTGGAGAAGACAAATACGAAAATGGTATTTTTTTTTAAGAGTCCTGGGCTTTCTATGCAGTTTGCCAAAGTAAAATTGCAGGAATCTGAGCTTTGAAAAAGTTATCAAGTAATGCTGTCCATTCTGCTAAATAACTGTTTCATTCAAGAATATTCAGAATTAAGGCCTCTCTTACTTGCTTATAGGGCTTGAACGCATTGAACGTTTTCTCACAAAGTCTTTTATTTCAATTCCATATGTGAAGTTATAATGTCAAACTTAATTGAAAATAATTATAAGACTGCCATGAGATGTATAAGTAAAGGAGACCTTCACTGAAAAAAATGGTGTCAGAGGAAAAGACCCATTTATAATTTGATAATATTTTACATAAAACAGCAAAGTCCATCTGTGCATTAGAATTTCTTATATCATTGCTTTTATTAACTTGAGGATTTGTGGTGGTTACAAGGTGCATGTCAAACAAAATCAGAGGGAACCTTTTGAGAAGAAAAATGCATCAATTAAAGCATTAAGTATGGTGGTTATTTACTATTAATCAGAATATTTATGCACCACATTACTGCTAGAAGAACAAAGTTTACAGTGGAGGTGCCTATTAAGGAAGAGTTTTGGATTCCTAACTCAAGAAACTTAAATCACCTAGAAATAAAATTACTTATAAGCATCTGTTAAAGTTCTCATAAAATTCAGCATTTATGATTTTGTATCTACTTTAGAACTCTATGGGTTATTTTATCAATCCCCCTAATTTTTCAAAAGTAATTATTTTTCTCATAGCTTCCAATTACTCTCAGTAGGTTGTTCTGAAGCGACCACTATTTCAAAGTATTACTAATATTTCTGTCATTTCCACATCTCTGGAATAGGGAAGTCCTCAAAATCATTGATGTATTTCACCTAAAGATTTATTTAAGAAGCATTGTTGTTTCTTGTTTCATTGCATCCTTCCTGAAGTGGGTTTTTCCTGGAACTTTATGGCACATTGGAAATGCCTATGAAGTTTTTAACTCAATGTCCCGGTACCCCCCACCAATTTAACCAGAACATTTGGGCCGTACCCAGGCATCAGCATTTGCAAAGCCCCCTAGGTGGTTCCAATGTACAGACATGTTTGGGAATAAGTAGCCTGAAGAACGAATTTGTTAGAATGGCCAGCAGAGATCAACCATTCTTTGAAACTTAGTTTTACTTCTCTTTTGGGTTTGTTTGCCTGGCCTATGGCTGAATTAGTTTGAATACTAATGACTCCACCAATGCAGTGGAATTCAAACTGCAGTATGGCTGTTTCTACTGATGTGAAAAGACTCACCAAGGGTTATGTGGGCAAGAATACTTTGAAGAAAATTAATTTACAGGTCCTCCATTTTTTTTATCTGTTCCTTTCCAAATATCATTTGCCTGAGAAGGCACTTGTACTCTTGGTTTTTGTTTGTATCGTCCCTTTTCAAAACCCACACTTCTCACACTTGACAAATGAAAGGCATATCTCTCACCCATCTGGAATCCTATTATGTTTCGTGGCTCCAACATTTGGGCATTTAGATGATTCTTTTCAGATCAACCTATAAATATGCCCCTGGTTCTTAATAAATTCAATTTCAAATGAAAATTAAATATATATTGAATAATTATCCACCAACAATGGACGTATATAGATGATTTTAATCATTTAATTGTGATAATAACTCAAATAGAAATATTTTACCACAATAACATATAGAAGCTATAGAATCTATTATTACAAAAATTAAATTCTAATCAGTGTGTGTATATTTGAATTTCAGAGAAGCAAAGCAACCAGGGAAATAGTTACATTATATAATATAATAAAATACATTATTATGGTAAAAATTGAATGGACAAATGAATTGAAAGAGAAAAAAAAAGAAATGCTCTATTCTCTCTAATTGTACAAAGGAGTCTCTGTGTTTTCAATGGATGATGACAATTATTGGTTACAATAATATTACACTATTTTTAATGAATTTAACTTTATATAGACATATATATGTATGTATGTAAAAATTCATATATATAAATATACAATGCCAATATTTATAATATAAAATTATCTTTTGTACTTATTTAAACTATTGGTGAAACATTTTAGGTGTTTACTTAACTATATATAATGAGGCAAATACTTTTTATTTTTAGTTATTTGAGTACGAAGATTAATCAGTAATAATCATTTTTATTTCTTTCTGGTAGTTGACTACTTTGTTAACAACTAGCAACTTCATTTATTTGATTCTCCATCATCTGTCTTTGTAGATTCCATTTTGCCCATCCAGTTTCTCAAAACACCGTTGCAAAACAAATTAAATATTTCCTTTATACTAATTCTTAAAGGCTTTGCCTTGCTTATTAAGGATTAGGGATGTATCTCTGACGTTCTACACAGGCTTTGGCAATTAACACAATGGCAAGCTTTGCACAGAGAAAGTGTGAAAAGAAGAAGGAAATAGTTATTGGGAAACATCTTCTTTCCTATCCACAGCTCTATTAGTCAATAAATTGACTTGATTTACTTGGGGTCTCATCTTATCCAGGTCCTGCTCCCTGCTTTATAAGGGTCTGTATAGCTTTTCCAAGCCAAGCATCCTTCATCCTTCACCAAGCTTGGTTTCCTCCCCAGAGGTGACCATCTTACAAAGGCACACTGCACACCATCAGTGTACTGGGCATACAGATGTACATATTGGAGACATTGTCACTTCTTTAGCCATAAGATGCTACCTCTGTGTATCCCAAAACACGTACAACTGACATGGCATGACATGACATGACATGACAAGATGTGACGTGACGTGATGTGACATGACACGACATGAAAAAGGGTGAGGAAGCACTTGGTGTGAGTCTGACTGCCTTAAAGCCCTGCTTGAGGCCAAACACCTCTTCTGAGAAGGAATATTAGAAAAATGAAATACCAGGGGCACCTGGTTAAGCCAGGTTAAAGGTCCGACTTTGGTTCAGGTCACGATCTCACAGTTCCTGGGTTCCAGCCCGGAGTCAGTCTCTGTGCTGACAGCTCAGAGCCCAGAGCCTGCTTCAGATCCTGTCTCCCTCTCTCTCTCTGCCCTTCCCCCACTCATGTCCTGTCTTTCTCAAAAACAAATACACATTAAAAAAATTTAAAGTCAAATGAAATACTAGTGGATTTCTATTTTATTTCAGGTTTCAAAAATTACAGTGAGTATCCATTCTTTATTTAAAAGGGAAATTTTTACCATATATCTGGTGTTTTCCAAGAATAGAAAAACATTGTTACCATTACTTCAGTTTAGAAACATTCCTGGTCACCCACTCTTATAAGAGAATTTTAGACAAGAGAGCCACCTGCCTTTATATCTCTCCTCGGTTGGCCATATAACAACTAGCTTTTACGAGTACTGCTGTAGAGGAGAGGGTGGTTCTAGATGGCCTGGATAACTCAATATGAGGTCATTTAAGGAGTGTGTGTGTGAGAGAGAGAGAGAGAGAAAGAGAGAGAGAGAAGGGAGACAGAGAGGGGGCAGGAGGGAAGGGCAGGGAATTAGAGACAAAGTAGTATTTTAAGTACAAGTAGACATCCTTTAGAAAGTACTGGCAAACAGAGTATGGAACTAAGAAATGTAGTTAGGATGTTATAGGTGTCATCTCTAAAAGCATACTGATTCTGGGGCACCTGCATGGCTCAGGGTAGGTTAAGCATCCTACTCTTGACTTGGGCTCAGGTCATGGTCTTGTTGTTCATGAGTTCCAGCTGCATGTCTGGCTCTGCATTGACAGTGAGGAGCCTGCTTGGGATTCTTTCTCTCTCTCTCTCTTTCTGTCTCTCTCTCTATCTCTCTCAAAACAAATAAATAAACTTAAAAAAATATATTGAAAGCAGATGGATTCCATCAGATACCACAGCTTGCAAAGGGGAGAGGTTCCTAACAGGAAGCTAGGTTATGAGTGGAAGGTTGGCAATTCACTCCATGTACAAATTCCATGACTCACCTGCTTAGCCATGATCCTGGCTCTTAGTGAGCTCATTCTGAAGGTGTTTGGGTGATTTACTAGTTCCTGGATCCCTTCGGGTTTAAATTTGATCCTCTGGAGACATCAGAAAGCTGCAGTATTTATTTTCCTATTTTTCTCAAATTAAGATAAGCTGGACAAATTATATTGGGGAGTCAAAAAATGTTTAATTATCTGTATTCCTGAAGGAACAATTTCCATGAAGGTAAAGGTAGACTATACTACTAGAAACAACACAAAAAGACTGTAAACCTGGTTCATTTGAATAAAAATTCAAGTTTTTTGAGAGGAAAACATCAACCCTTAAATACTGAGTAACTCACTTATGAGACCTTGGACAATGTCCAAATTCTTTCTAAGCTTCAATTTCCTTAATTGTAACATTCAGTAAAAATGGTCCATATTTTATGATTTTGTGAGTATTGAATAAATTAATGTATGGGAAGGACTCAGTAAACTCTACAGTAAATATTAAGTGTTCAAAAGATATTTCCTTTGAAAAGTAAGAGGAGACAAAAAAATAAATGACACCAAAATAACCCAAAAACCTAGTTTCAGATTTTGTCTTTGTGAATCTATACAAGAAGGGAAATGTGTTTTTATGAATGGTGAAATTCAGTTTCTCACCAAATTTCAAACTAGAAAGCCATTTTCAGGTCTAATATACATCATATGTTACTAGATACATGTGCGCATAATACAAAACTCATAGCAGAAGCCAAAACCACTGGAAAATCTGCCTACTGCTTCCAATTTGCCCTGATCATTTGCCCCTTCCAATCCAGCTTTGCCCCCCACCACTGAAGCCGGTTCTTTGTAGCTTGTCTGCCTATCATCTCACTGGTAAATACAACGGACGCTTTTCAACTCTTTGTCGGATTTCCTCTGAAATCTGAAAACATTGTATATGGTCTCACTCCTTGTCATTTGTTAAGCCACACTTTTTTTTTCAGTTTTGTTTCTTTTTTTAATCATGGTAAAAGCACTTTTATATAATATCAAACCCCATAACAACATTGTAACTGCACAATACAGCACTGTCAGCTATAGACAAAATGTAGTACAGCAGAACTCTAGAACTTATTCATCTTACATAATTGACCTTTTCTATCCTTTAACATTCAACTCTTATCTCTCCCACCCCCCTCCTTGGAAACCACCATTCTACTCTTTCTATGAGTCTGACTATGTCAGATACCTCATATCTAACATATGAAGAATAGAATAATGCGGTACTCGTCCTTCTGTAACTGGCTTATTACACTTAGCATAATGTCCTCCAGGCTCATTCATGTTGGCACATATGCAGAATTCCCTTCTTTATTAAGGCTGTATGATATCCCATGGTAGATCCGTGCCACATTTTCTTTATTCGTCACCCATCAGTGGGCATTCAAGTTGTTGCCACCATGTGACTACTGTGAATAATGATGCAAGGAATATGAGGACTCAGATATCTCTTGCAGATATTGATTTCAATTTTGGGGGGATACATATCCAGAAGTGAGACTGATGAATGATACAGTAGTTCTGTTCCCACTTGTTGAGGAACGTCTGTAATGTGGTCAAGAGCATTGATACCATTTTATATTCCTACCAATCATATACAAGGCAATTTCTCTGCATCCTTACCAGCACCAGCCCTTGCTTGCAATTTCTCAAGGCTTTACAACGAATTATTTGCATCATCCTTGATACAAATATTTGAGGTCATCTAATTTGACATGATCATTTAAACAGATGAGGAAACTAAGGCTCCTCGACCTTAAGTAATTTTGTCTCTCAGTTTCCCCCTAAGAGCAAATAAAAGAGCGTCACAGTCGTCATTAACAATAATATCCACAAACTCCTATTTAAGGTCACTTTTATTGCTCCAGACTCCACTCTGTGTGTGTGTGTGTGTGTGTGTGTGTGTGTGACATATTTTATAAATATATTTTTATGTATTATATATAATTATATACAGCAGTACATTTACTTTTCACAACAATCCTGCGACATAAGTGCCGTTATTACTCCCATTTTAGAATGAGGAAACCAGACTACAGAGATTGGGCACCTTGCTCAAGGTCACCCGCTGAGTAAGTGGAAAAGCTGTGTTTTGACTGGCTGTAGAGTCATAACCACTAACTGACATTCCTCTTCCTTCCCTTCTCTGCTCTAAACACAAACAGATTGACTGCATCTCCCAGTCATGGGTGAGGGCTGGCTCTAACTGGATGCAGCCAAAAGGGAGTTGTGACAAGAGGTGAGACTGCACCAGGAGAGGAAGGGCAGGGCACTTGTCCCCTGCCCCTGCTCTCTCCTCGCTTTGGCACCATGTCTCAGACAGCAGATCAACCCTCTGTCCGGCTCCCTCCAGGAGCCCCACATCCACAACCTTGATCCCATCGGGCTCCTACGTCTCCCAAGTCCCTTCAGACCTTTCGGTGATGATGAGGTGGCACCGTTGTTAGGCTCTAGGTGTGTCACTAATCTTTCCTTATTGACGTCTCTTCATTTGAATTATATGGGTTGGTTCTCAAGATTCTGATCAACAATTCTCTAACTGCATTGCAATCAGGCTCATTTTGTGGTTGTTTTTGAAAACTAAATGCTTTGGGAATTTGTTAGGAAGCAAGATTACGTCTATTTATTTAAGTGAGAGTGCGTACATTCTAAGACCTTTGGAAAAATCAAACACTTCGGCCAGGACTTAAAGAACAGACACGATTACCATTCCTAGAAATAGGGAAATGATCTGTGAGGTGCATGGATCTTTACTATCTGCTTAAGATATGAACTCTTTACATTTTATCCATGTAATCAAAATTATTTATCTTAAGTGAGATCTGTATAGATATGAGGAAGAAAAAACATCTCTTGACAACTGCCAGGTGGGCCCTGATCTGGTACTAAAAGTTAAGCTGTACTATCATATCAATAATATTATTGATAATAATATTGCTAATAAATTAATATCAATAATACCAATAATATCACAAACACCAACATGAGAAAAGTTTACTTGGTAACAGTAATGAAACAAGACAAAAACAGGGTCACTCAGTAATAGTGTCAGAGATCTAGACAAAATCAAGAACACTGCCTAGACCACAAAAATGGTCCAACATTCTTTTCCTCTGGCTACTGTAAGGGACTGTTGCTTCATTACCAATTAAAGCTTTATCCCTACTCCAATTTGTCCGTGTTCTGTATAGGAACTATTAACGTATCAAATCATAAAAACGTGTCACTCCATGACAATACCCAATCCAGAGTGCCACCATGCTTTCTTGAACCCTACTCTAAATAACCTCACAGAGTGCAATCCCACAGCAAGCTTGATTCCCGTGGTGTACAACGTCCATTGTTAAAACACACAAAAGTAACACAACTTTTACCAGAGATTGTTCCTGGTGATCTTTGCCTGGAGCACACTGACAGATGAAATGGAGTGAATTCTGGGATTTATTTATTTGGAAATAAAGATATATTTATTTGGAAATAAAGATGTATTTATTTCCAAATAACTTTGGGGGCTAATGTATGAGGTAAGTAAGAAGTATGGATAACATATACCTGACCATTGGGCACCTGGGTGGCTCAGCCAGTTAAGCGGCTGACTTTGACTCAGGTAATGATCTCATGGTTGGTGAGTTCAAGCCCCATATTGGCCTCGCAAAGCCCACTTCAGATCCTCTGTCCCCTCTCTCTCTGCCCACCCTCACTCTCTCTCTCTCAAAAATAAACATTTCATATATATATATATATATATATATATATATATATATATATACCTTATCATGAATGGAGACACTGAAGCTGGACAATTGTTATTGGGGTAAGGATTATTGTATCAAATCTTCTCATTCTGTATATGTTTGAAAATGTCCATAATAAAAATGGTTATTAATAATAATTAGTCCATTTACTGAAAGGAGAAAAATGTTTTAAAAATTGTAAGTAGTCATATTAGTTGGGAGGGTTAAAATATCAGTACACATCTATTAAAAATATGATCATAGGGGTGCCTGGGTGGCTCAATTGGTTAAGCTTCCAACTCTTGATTTCAGCTCAGGTAATGATCTCAAGTTCATGGGCTTGAACCCCTTATGGGGCTCTGCACTGAGAGCATCTAACCAGCTTGAGATTCTCTCCATCCTTCTGTCTACCCCTCCCCCACTCACACTCTCTCTGTCTCTTTGAAGTATTATCACAGAGGCCAAAAAATCTGTAGAATGGGAAGATAGCAGACATAGATTTTTTTTAAAGAAAGAAATAAAAATATGTTTCACAAATAATGTGATCAGCAAAAACCAAGGAAATCAGTGAATCGGAATAATAAAATTTCACCAGAAATAGCACCTTTATATACTAGAAATGTGAAAAACACAATAGGAAAAGATTTATGAACAATATTGTGAGGTGTATTATGTATGTGTGTATTAGACTAATACATACATTAAAAATATTCACATAAAAAATCACTAAGGAAATACAATTTTTGCCTTAGAAATAATAATAATCTCCGATGTTGTTTCTTTTCTCTTAGATCATTTTTTCTAATAGTTCCATTATTTACTAAAAATTATTAAAATTATTTATTTTTTTATATTATTTTCCAAGTAGCTTAGAGTCCAATGAGAGAGACAGACATGGAAAATCTATATTATAATGTAGGATGAAAAATACAATAGTGACATAAAGAAGAAACGGAGTATCCTGCAAAATGATCATTCAACATTCTTCCCCCTTTGGGGAGAATCAGGTAAAGAGAAAATTGTGAATTGCCTGAAAATTTTACCGAGATGTTAACTGTGACGTTGTACTAGGAAGGTGAGAAGGTATTAGCCATTACAGACAGGAAAAGCTGTGGGAAAGTATTTCAGTGACGCAGGATATGCAGAGACAAGATGTGTAGCCACAGTCAAAGAAGGAGAGGCATTTTATAGTGGACAGTGAGAGAGAAAAAGCAGGGGAAATTAGAAAAGACAGCCAGGGCCATGAACACACAACATTGTAAATCATACTAAACAGTTTTGCCTGAACCTCATAACAGACACGATAGAAATGCCTTCTATACAAGATTGATATATCAGATGCATTTCAAAAGCTCCCTCAAAAAAAAAAAAAACATAATGGCTTAACATTATGGAATTACATGCAATGAATTTGAAAGGGCCTGGTATGTAGAAACATTAAAACTTGTGGAATTTGAAATAAATAAAAAAGAAAACGACATGTTGAAGCTGATGTGTACACCTCGAAAAATGAGAGAATTTAGGAGTGTGATTGATAGTTTACTATTCCCTGGGAGTGAGGCAAAATCCATTGTTTGAGTGAGATTCTTGTTTGGGGGAGAATAAGAGTTTCTTTTTGATCACTATGTATGTGGACCTTTTTAGTACCTTGCCAGGCACATAATAAGCACCAACAAATTCTCATCACTGTTATTATTATGATCATTATCATGCTACTCATAACCATTGCAACATCACCAACTTGCAGTTTGCAAAGCGATTTAATAGCCATTATGAGTTAACGCCCCAAAGTAGCCCTGTGCGACAAGTTAGTATTTTCATTTCTTAATTTAGGCTCGGAATTTATTTCCTTCCCAAGAGCACACAGGTAGGTAGTAGAAGGGCCTGTGTGCAAACGTAGATCTGGCTTCACATCCCCTTTTCTTCCCCCTACACTACTTCGTCTCCCGGAGGAGGGTGGTTTAAGGTAGAGGAAATGGCCATCCCTGAGGAATCAGATGATTAATTTCACACACTCACACTAAACTGTAGATTCATTCATCCTAGGCTGAAACTTTAAGTTTGCTGAGGTGGGTTTCAATTAAAACGTCCCCATGAAAAAGCTGAAACCTAGTCATTTTAATAAGGCCCCTTGAAACTGATTAGCAAGTAGTCTACTTGAAGCAATGCCCGTAGGGAATTGATTGCAACCAAGAGTTTTATAATAAGACACAGAGAGACAGTTTCATCATCAACGCTGAAGCAAACTCTGACTTGGTTTTTTTTCTTAATGACCACCAATTATTGAATTAAAATCACCAGATGAACAATGGTGGTGACAGAAGCTGACATTTTTCTTGACTTCTCAGATATGCAGAACCTTTGTAGCCTGAGTAAAAATGGAAATGCTAACTAATCACTTTCATATTCTGTAGTAGGGAGGGCAATAGGCCCTCTGGAACTTCTCGATCCTGTCAAGATACTGCATAGTCACCAGGAACATGTAACTTGGAAACATAATCAGTAATGGAAATCGTTCAAGTTCCGTGTCAAACTATTACTTTTTTCACAATTACCATTTTGACATGTGCTGTGACCAGACAGTCCTGCTAGAATGCACTGAAGGAAAATAGTGGCTATTAAATCCTTCAGTGAACAAAGAAAGCCAAAAGAGTCCACGAGGCAAAAGCCTACTCAAAAGAAGAGAAGATAGAAATATGAAATAGAAAACATGCATACTAGCGGTGAAGTGTGGGATATGAGACACGTGCACACTTGGGATGCAAGTGACCGTCTCTGAGCTGCAATAATTAGGTGAAGCCTTGGTTTCTGCAAACCTTCTGAATGTGCATTATAGGCTGAGCTATAAGAAGATACTCAGGGCTATGTCTGATCATTTTCTAGAAACAGAACAGGACCCAAAAACCTCATCAATGCAAACATTATATTAAAAGGTATCAAACTGTCACTCCATGAAAAACAAATAAACGTGCTTGGAGGAAGAAATCAAATTTGCGCTTTAAAAGTATCAGGCAAGGGGCACCTGACCTGGGTGGTTCAGTTGGTTAAGTATCTGACTCTTGAATTTGGCTCAGGTCATGATCCCAGGGTCATGGGGTTGAGCCTGAGGGCGCTGAGGGTGGAGGCTGCTTAAGACCCTCTCTCTCTCTCTTTGCTCCTCTCTCCCCTCTTGCACGCACGCATGCTCTCTCTCTAAAAAATAAAAATAATAAAAAATACAAGTATCAGGGGAGTAACAGCATAAGTGTGTGTATTTAAATAAAAACTGAAAAAAAAAAAAGAAAGACATGTGGAAGATTATTCATTAAGTGCCAAACTGGGTAAAGAAAAAAAAAAGGCTTATGTAAATTGAGTTAGGGATTAAAAATACAAGGAAAAAAGAACAAAACAGAAGTCTTGTTTTAGCTGTTTTTTCTTTTTCTGTAGTTCCTGACAAAAATAGGGACCTAATAAAGAATTATTGAACAATATAAATAAATCTCTCAGAAAATTTTTGGCAACTTGATCCTAGAAGTGGCAAGCTTATAATTTTAAAATGGTGTTTCCTCTTTTATTATATTTATTTAATCATTAGATTAAATAATGGATCTTATTGGTAAGTAATTGGATTTTACTCTGGTAAGATATAAATTTCTAATATTTACATATTATTAAATATTTAAAATATAAATGACTAATTTACATTTTACCAATGATTAAATAAATAAATAAATATAGAGTAAAACTTCGATTTGTGAGCACAACTTGTTCCAGAAACGAGCTTATAATCCAAAGCACTTGTATATGAAAGAGAATTTCGAGAACCATTGGCTCAGTTGTGATCATGTGACATTCGGCATCACGTACTACTTGTATCACATGACATCGCTTATTTATCAAATTAAAATTTATTAGAAACGTTTGCTTGTCCTGCAGAATACTTGCAGGTGCAATTCAAGGTTTTAATCCATATTTATTTAATCATAAAAGAGAAAACACCGTTTTTAAGGAGTGAATCAGGCAAAGTGATATATATAATATATATATATTATATATATATGTAATTATTAATGTTAGTGCAGAAACAATACAGCAGTGTTGGGAATCAAATTTACTGAGTTTCTAGTTAGTATCAGGAACTACAGATAAAGAGACCCGAATCTGCCCACACAATAAATAACAAAGAGATGACAAACTAACCAAGTAAAAATATTGTATGGTGATACATGATATTGAGAAAAATAAAGTAAATTGAAGAAAGGCAGCAGTAGTCGTGTCAATGTTTATAAAGCACATATGCTAATCCAAACACGATTCTAGGTCTTTTCACACTTTTATTCATTTAATTCTCAAGCAGCAGTTGAGGCAACTACTATTACCATTACATTTATTTATTTGTTTGGGGAGAGAGAGAATCCCAAGCAGGCTCCACACTGTCAGTTCAGAGCCCTACACAGGGCTCAAACTCAGGAACCATAAGACCATGATCCGAGCCAAAATTAAGAGTCAGACGCTTACCAACTGAATTACCCAGGCATCCCACTATTTTTGTTTCGAAGATGATGAAAACAAGACCCAGGATGTTACATGACCAAGTACTATAATGGCAGATTGAAGAGTTTAAGACCCAGATAATCTGATTCCAGTGTTCTCACACTTTACCACTGTGAAGGAGTGGAGGAGTAAGGCATCTAAAAGCACTGTAATACTGGAATAAAAACAAATTCCTAAGGCTGATGTGACCTGGGGTATTCCAAGCCAGTGTGGACAGAAAGATGGGAAGGGGATATAGGGATTAACATAGCTGAGGTTCAGAAAGCCAACAATGGCCAGATCATTCCTAGTCTTGCACACCCGTGTAAGAATTTTGGATTTTACTCCAGGTGAAATGGGCAACCATTGCGGGATTATGTGCCAGGGAGTGAAAGCACGTGGGATACTATTTAGAATAATTACTGTGTTGAAACACAACTGTAGAGGGAAAGGGTGACGGATGAGATGATGGAAGGGCAGAGTAACACAGTGGTTGGTAAAAAGATGTTGGATACATTGAATGTCACAGCAACCAGAATTCCTATCAGATTGGAGTAGGATAGGAGCAAGAGGAGTCAAGGATCACTCCAAGGATTTTTGCCTGGAGCAGCTAGAGAGAGAGAGAGAGAGAGAGAGAGAGAGAGAGAGAGAGAGTTGAAATAAGAAGAGCTATAGAGGAGAAGTCTTGTGGTGGAACTCAGTTTTGGACAATAAACCCAAGATGCTCGTACACATCCAAGTAAAGATGTCAAGTAGGCTGCTGAATGTTTGAATCTAGAAATCAGAGGAGTGTACTGGGGTGAAGACTCACACTGGGAGTCACTGACATACGGACACTCTTAGATGGAATAAGGCTGAGTGAAATTGGCAAGTAAAGGAAAATGTATAGATATAAACAGACAAAATGGCAAAGAACTGAACTTGTGACTTGCCAACACAGAGAGGTGAGGTGACAAGGAGGAACCAACCAGCCAGAGAAAGAACATCCAGGAGGAATATCAGAGGATATGGGAAACCAAGTGAAGAAAGCTAATCCAGGAATCATTAATTTGGCAAATATTGTTGATAAAAGTTGTTAACTACATAATATACTCTTGTTAAGGGGATTTTGGAAAGAATAACGGGGTGAAAGTCTACTGGAATGATTTGGAGAGAAGTAGGAGGATATAAATTGCAGGCAATGTGTAAACACAAACAGCTCTTTAAGGAACAGTGCCAGGAAAAAGAAAAAAAAAACAGCAATAAGCAAAAAGTTTTAAACTAGACATATCCTGTTATTCAGCATTTCTATTTTTTATCATTCTACCCTAAAATACTGGATCATTCTAAACAAATTTTGAATAAAAGAATTATTATTTTACTAATTAAAAATCATAAACTGTATAAATAGGAAGTGTTATATATATATATATAAGTGTTATATATATATATAAGTGTTATATATATATATATATATATATATATATATATATATAGCAGAAAACATGCTTTGGGAAGAAATTTGAATAGTATGTAAAATCTTGATGCACTGCTGGTAAAAAATGGTAATTATATGTAGTAAATTGTCATGCACTCTATGAGTCCAATTTAGTAAAATACATAAAAATATAAAGAAAAAAGTAAAGCAAAAGTCTCCCTAAACTTGAAGAACAGTTACCTCTGGTAGATGATATATATTTATATGTGACATTTTCTTTTACTAAAAAACATTTTTTATGCTTATTTATTTTTGAGAGAGAGAAAGAGAGAGAGAGAGAGAGAGAGAGCAAGCATGAGTGGGGGAGGGGCAGAGAGAGAGGGAGACAGAATCCGAAGCAGGCTCCAGGCTCTGAGCTGTCAGTGCAGAACCCCATGCAGAGCTTGAACCCACGAACCATGAGATCATGACCTGAGCCAAAGTCAGCCCCTTAACCAACTGAGCCACCCAGACACCCCGACATGTGTTTTTTTGTATTTGTATGTATATCTTCCTATATATAAAATTTCACAATCAGCATATATATGCATGTACTTTACATTATGCAAAAGATTTTCTTTTTTCTTTTTTTTTCAAAGAAAGTATATATGAAATATTTTTGATAGGTTTCTAAAACTCTAAGGTCTTTACTATAATCAGAAGCTGGTTGATTTTATTTCATTGTTTTAGTAAATAAAATGATATTTTCAAATTGTAAATTAATAAGAAAGACATGGATTCAATTAAATAACATCAGGGCAATTAGCTATTTGGACAACCTATTAGCTCAGGTTCTTGCCTCAGGTCATCAACTAATTAATGCTACATGACCTTAAAAAATTAAATGTCAACTCCCCAAAATATAAATAAAGAGGGTTTGTTATTATTTCAATGCCTACGCTCAGCAAAGAAAAAATAAACAGAATTGTTTGCTTAAACACTTAAAACATCTGGGTGTAAAACACATTCAGTTAGATAAGACAAATGATCAAGTCAGAATCCCTCTAAGGTCACAGGGACAGGAAGGGACAATTATAAATAAATGATGAAAACATTTCGGAAATGGTGGTGAGCTTTCAACTGCTTGCCATTTGGTTTTGATTTTCTTTGTTTTGTTTATACAAATTAGATTGGACATAGGTAACCAAAGACTAGTGATTTCATGGTGAGATCATTCTAGTTTGAATATGAACTAATGCTAACTTTGTTTTTATGGACTAATCTTTTTCTAATTAGAACTTTCTAATCGTAGTTGTCCCCTGGAGGGTCAGTGACCCTAGGGCAGTCATGTCTGGGGAAAACTGGGAATTAACTCTCTAGGGAATAAAGACTGTTGTCTAAAGGCCTATATCACACATTCACATACCCTTCCTATCTGAGCATCACTGAAAGGAGGCTTCTGCGAAAACCTTCAGGGGAACATTTTTTTCTACAACTAGGTAGGTTAAATAGGTACAGTTGGTCATTTGCACAGACTTCCTTCCCCAAGTCATCCTGTTTTCCCCACTAAAAAGAAAGTGGATGACCCTATCTAATTCTGCTCCAACTGGATGAAGCTGGCATTTATACACAAGAATGAGTGAAATAACCCTCCTAACACTCCCAAAATAAATTTATTTATTTATTTATCCCCCTCAATAGCTCCCTGAGACTCAGGCTTCCTTTAAAAGAAAACATGTTTTATCTGATGATAAAATTTCAGAAGCCAGTGCCTGTAGAAGACAAGCATTTGTAGGTGAGAGTTGCCTTTCTCTCAGGAGAAAAAAAAATGTGTATCAAAAAGACATTCATAAGTGAAGGTAATACATAAAATCGGGAGTGGACCTTTTCAAAATTTGGAATTGATGGAAGTGTGGGTTTTGAAGGTTCCCCCCCCCTTTTTTTTAATGGATGTACAAGGAAAGAAAATCAGCCTGATTCCAGTATGTGTGTGCAAAGAAAAGTAACCCAATACCAAAACTTACACCTCTCAAACATCAAAGGCATCCCATGTCTCGAAGTGGGGAATGCTGACCATATCTGTCCACATCTGTACTTTCTCTTTTCCTTTTTTTAAAATTTGTTTCTTTGTTTGTTTGTTTGTTTATGGAGGGAGGGGATGTGCAAGGAGAAAGGGAGAGAGAGAATCCCAAGCAGGCCCCGCAATGCGGGCTCAATCTCGTGAGCCATGAGATCATGTCCTGAGCCAAAATCAAGAGTTGGACGCTTAATCGACTGAGCCACCAAGGTGCCCTTTCCACTTTTCCTTTTGTTCCACATCTAGAACAGGGAACTCTAGCACTAACAGCTGTGGTAAGACTGCAGCTCAGAAAGGCAAAGTATTCAAAAATTCTCTCTCAAAAACAAAATTCTCTCTCAAAAACACCTCTCACAAGGTGAGTTTTGCTTCTATGGAGGAGAAAGTAAATGGATGAGACAGAAAACTGTTTTCATGTCAGATTTTATGTATGCAGGCATGTATGTGTTGTGTGTGCTTGTAGGCATACATATATATGTGTTTATCTACATCTGTACACATTACATATATGTCTGTATGAATGCATAAATGTATTTGTGTGTATATATATATACGTGTATGCATACATATACATTTAATCTGGAGAATGTATTAGGTATCATTTACAGTATTAAGCTGAATTAAGAAATGAAGAAGATAAAATTTGAAAGGCTATTTTTCTGACTACTCATACAAAACTGTTAAAAAAAAGCTTCTCTTGGGTTAATGTGTTTGGGGAGGAAAGGAGATTATTCTATTTCCCACACTTTTGTGTGTTTTAGCTTCAGAATGTACAGTTCATTGAGGTGAAATATGAGAAGAAATAAACACATCCCATTTCAAATCTCCTTTCTAGCTATCATAATTTTATGAGACCAAAAATTGAAGGCCCATTAGAATTAAAGAATTAATCTTATTTCTTTGTATGTGACTCGTCTATGGTTATCATAACCTATGTGGTGTGGTTATTGGGAGTTATATGCCTCTTTCCACCTCTGAGACTGTCAATGCTAACTTTAATTTTGGGAGGAAAGTGAAAGATAAAAAATTCTCACCATATTAAATACATACCTACCTACCTACATACATACGTACATATAATTTTTTTCTTTGTTATTTTTACTACATAGCCATCAATTGATTTTTTTATTGGCCCTCATTCTTTGGCCTCATAAAATTATGATAGCTAGACAGGAGAGTTTGAAATGGGATGTGTTTACTTGTTCTCATATTCCACCTCAATGAACTATAATTTCTGAAGCGAAAACATAAGAGTTGGCATCTGGTGACAATTCCTTGACCTAATAACTTGTCTCTGACTCTATTTTGTCTTTTTTCAGCAGCCAAGAGACTGGAATAAATGGTTGAAAGGAATAACACCAGGGTGACAGAATTCATTCTTTTGGGCTTTTCTGTCCATAGAGAGATTGAAATCACTCTCTTTTTTCTCATTTCAGTAGTATATACTCTAACTTTGGTAGGGAACCTTGGGATGATTTCATTAATACGATTGGATTCTCGACTTCACACACCCATGTACTTTTTTCTCAGCAATCTGGCCTTTGTAGACCTCTGTTACTCTTCGTCAGTAGCCCCCAAGTTCCTGCAGACCCTCCTGACCAAGCACAGGTCTATATCTTTCTATGCATGTGCAACACAGTTGGGCTTTTTCCTGAACTTCTTGATTTCAGAGATGCTCCTTCTTGCAGTGATGGCTTATGACCGCTATGTGGCCATCTGCAATCCTCTTCTCTACATGGTGAGCATGTCCCCAAAAGTGTGTATGCAACTAGTAACAGGCCCCTACTTATACAGCTTTTCTGTTGCTTTGCTCCACACAGCCGTTACTTTCCAACTGATTTATTGTGGCCCAAATATCATCAATCACTTTTATTGTGATGATGTCCCTTTGATGGCCCTTGCCTGCTCAGACACCAGTCTCAAAGAAATCTTGATTTTCATCTTTGCGGGTTTCAACATGATCAGCTCTTTGACCACTGTTCTTATTTCTTACTTATACATCGTGGCTGCCATCTTGAAAATCCAATCTACAGAAGGAAGGTTCAGAGCTTTCTCAACCTGTGCGTCTCATCTGACTGCTGTGACTATATTCTATGGGACTCTGATCTTCATGTATCTGCAGCCAAAATCAAACCATTCCCTTGACACAGACAAAATGGCCTCTGTGTTCTACACAATTGTAATTCCTATGCTGAACCCAATGATCTATAGCTTGAGGAACAAAGAGGTGAAAAATGCCTTGAGGAAGTTAATTGACAAATGTTATATCCTGCTTCTAACAAACTTTAAAAAATGACTCGGGGCAGTGTCTGACTTGGGGTAATGCCACATGTAGATATATTATTTTTATAATCTTTTCAGTCTTTTGATGGAGTAAGTTCATTTTATCATCCTTTATGGGAGTGAAATTATTTTGTACATGAATTCCATTTTTAATACCGTCTTTACTAAGATGAAATATTTAAAGGAGTAGAATTTAGACTTCTAGTAAATTCCAACTGTTTAGGTGTAGGACACTGAGAGCCCTTCCTGTTCCACTGATAGTAAGAATCAACAGTTTCTTTCAAAAGTGTTTCTGCTTTGTATGCTGGTGGAGGACCGAGAAAGGGGCAAGGAAGAGGGTGAAGTAAATTTTTTGTCCATCCCCATGTCATTTTGTGCAAAAGCCTGTCCCCAACTGTATCTGGTCTGCTAACCATCACTCCTCACTCTGCCTCTGACTACCACTAGTTCACTACTGGCCATTCCCTGGTATGACCCAATTATCATGCCCTTTGAAAAGATGCCATTTTTTGCTATGTAAATCTGTGGATCAAGAGTACCTTTTAGAAAGCTATACTCCCCTTGCTAACCCTATCAAAGCAAAAATGTAGACCTATCCCGAAATTCCCTAAGCAAAGCTGTACTTTCCAAAGTTTCTCTGAAGTTTTGGGGATATGGAGACTTTACAAAGTGCTGGGGGACAGGCAGGGGTAGCTTAAAACAACATGATAATTACGGTTGTTGTCACATTTCAAGAATATAGTTCTATGTTGGGTTAATCATGCATAAAGCAAAATAATCCAAAACCACTTAAACTGTCAACTGTAATGTCATAGATTTGTGCTTTTTTTTTTCACTCAAAAATTCAAATGTATAATGTCTACTGTCTGCTTCATGTTGTGAGCTAAAACAAACACATTCCCTGCCTGATAGGGCTGAACAGTCTGGAAGAGGAGACAAACGTCAATCAAATAACTACAAAAACAAATGTTTACTTTTGATATGAGTTCGGCTCAGAGGGAGTCAAAGGATCAGAAAAAAACGGTGATTAAGTCCATTAATGGGCGACCAAGGCAAAATTCCAGCAGCATGAGCAACTAGCCATAAGTGCCTTGAGAGGTCTGTTGAGTGTGGGAGCACTGTATTCATGTTCTCCTTGGAAAATAAGGGCACATGTAGGATAAGAAGGTCCCAGTAGGGAAAACAAGTATTCTAAGCCTGTTGAAAAGAAATAAAGGACAAATGATCAGTCCTGATTGTTTTTGGCGAAGCCCACCAGACTCCAGTACAAAAATCCCTTCCACTTTGCTCATCTGCCAGTATGTTATGACATGTTTGGGTCTGGCTCAGACATATAGTTTAGGCTTTCATTCTGGCATGCTCGATACCCAGGATTTGGTGGGATGAATTTATCTTCTACAATGTATCGCTCTTGTCAGATACAACCCCCATAACTACTCTGAATGGTGGTGGCGGCAGGAGGAGGGGGGGAGTGGAGTGAATGAATGAGTGGGTAAACAAAAGAATCGCAGTATAGACTGCTTTCCTACCTACAAAAGCCCTGTCCCCTCTGAAAATCTCCTTCACAGAGGCGTAATGTGACAACGGTCCAACGGTCGTTGCACTAGTAGACCTACCCCATAAGCACAGTACCTGGGAGTGATCACATGACTGAGGATAAGCCAATCAGATGTCTTTCAAGGGACTTTGACATAATTCTGTAATTCCAGTGAGAGTCAACTGATCACTTAATCTTAGGTTAAGTGAATTTTGGAGCTGGGGTTGCCAGTGTGACTTCCCCATGCACTGAGAAACAGAAAACTGGTCTGTAGAGAAAGAAAAATAAGAAATCCAAACAAGAGAAATCTTTGTTCTTATCTTTCAAGGCCCAAGTACTTGTTTTTTGTGAAACCTGGTTACATTCTCTGGTCTTGAGTTTCATAAAATACCATGGTGATTTTACTTAAAAACAAAACACACTTCCTTGTTATTTATTTTTATTAAGATACTTTGGGTGGTTTCTGTGGCTTTAAACTGAAACAATTTTTTTATAAGTGTTAATTCCTAACCTTGGGAGTTTCCTTGGTGAAACCTGGAACTGGCCCCATTACACAAGGGCAAAAAGAGACCAAAGAAAGAGGCAGAGCACCTCAGATTGGTAAGTGTCAGTTTTATACAAGGAAACTTACATGTGAGGCTTGTCTTGGGTGGCCATAAGACAAGTAAATGTCCACTGTCACCTGCCAGAATCTTAAAAGTTTATGTGGAGGCCTTAATGGGTTTCAGTCATGTATATGTTGAGATGGTCTTCAACAACAACTTGCTCTTTCCAGTCTGTATCCTTGAAAATGAATCCTACTGTGGGAGAACATTCCAAGGACAGGAGGAGTGAGGAGCCTCCCATTGCCCAGGTCCAGCTCAATGATCAACTGGCAGTCGTGTCCTCTCAATGACCTCCCCCATTTATTCTAAATAAATCAGTCTGCTGAATTATAAGACTGTGCCCTTCTGACCTATGTACTGTAGCATGTGTTAGAATGGATCTAATGGCCCAGGCAATATATTTTGTTCATTCAATAATGAAGTTAGGAACAATTAACAGTGAATAAAGTGAACAAACAACAAACAAAATGAAGTTCGTTATCAAATGAACAAAATAAAGCCAAGGTAACATATAAGTGCTTACCTTCCATGAGCTGATTCCCCTTTTTATTCTCTGTCATCCCTGTTTTCATCTCAAGAGCCTTGCAATTCAAACCAAGGCATGACCAGAAATCAAAATCTGTCAGCCTTCAAGCTATAGAATCTTAGTAAAACAATAGTCACTTCCTGGAATATTATGGGCTTCAAACCTGTTTTACCATTTGTAACTAAGTGACATTGGATAATATCTCTGACTTCTATCAAATGGGCTTCTCAGAACCTTAAGATGAAAAGTTGCTTTAACATTTTTAAGTTCTGACTTCACGGTGCTTATGAAACTCAGAAACTCAGAGCTGGTTTTGTCCTAAGGCAGATGCCCTAAGGCATTGTTCATTGAACAATGTGGGAAGCATACTGGATACCCGAGTTCTTTTCAGTGCTGTTCGAATATTATATGACTAAAATTAAAGAATGGTATAACTACAGATTTACTGGATTTTGTCTTATTTGAACAACTTAAAAAAAAAGAAATCGGTGACAACAAGATTAACTTAAGTTATCCCAAGTTATCTTAGTACAGATTTCATAGTTAACTTTAGACTTGAGATTTATGTGAAAATATCAATACTGTCATATTAAGGTACATGTTTTTAAAATTATTTTTATATTTGCCTCATACAACCCAACACCATTATTAAAACAGCCATAATGTGTTCTAAGTGACTGTAAATGGTACAGATTCTGGAGAGAAAGCAATAAATTAGAATTATGACTTTCAAACTCTTAAACTTTTGGAGGGAGGATGCGACAGCTGAGAAATTAATCTTGGGAATTATGACTCTCAATTGTCAAGGGTAAGAACTCAACGGAGGGAGATATCTTTGTTGTTGGTTTTGTTTTGGTTGTTATAATATTAAATAGCTAAAATCTTGTACAGTGAACTGGAGAGTGGGAGAGAACTCGTAACAACGAAAGAGTCTTTTTTTTTTTTTCCCACAAGCAGTAAGAGCTTAACCTGAGACTGGCAATGTGAGGAGAATTTAAAGGTGAGTGAATCATTGCAAAGAAGCTGCCCCATCCTCTGGGTAGCATACCAGATTCGGGTGAGGTTGCTACAAAAACACACAGCTACTGAAGCTAAGTTCAGTGAGTTTGAAGCGCTCCCAGAGCAGAAAGTATGATAGCTTACCTTCCCAGGGTAGAGCCTGGGAGACTAAAAAAAGCCTCATAGAAAAACCAGAGTTCCAACACGGCAGCAACAAAACATAGAGTTTTTTCAGTGCGTTTAAGCAACCTACGTGGCTTAAAACAACAAAAATTTATTTCTTACCATTCTGGAGTCTAAAGTCTGAAATCAAGGAATCGGCAGGGCCTTGCTCCCAGGAAGTTCTGAGGGAGGATCTGTTCTTGCCTCTTGCTTCTTCTAGTAGCCCCAGTGTTTCTTGACTTATGGCCGCATCACTCCAATCTCTGCCTCTCTTCATATGGCCATCTTCTGTCTATGCCTGTGTCCGTATTTCCTTCTTATAAGGATACCAGTCATACCGGATTAAGGGTCCACCCTACTCCAAGGTGACCGTATCTTAGCTAATTATATATGCAGTGACCCTATCTGCAAATGTTATTCTGAGGTACCTAGGATTAGGACAGCAGCATATATTTTGGGGGAACAAAATTCAATCCACAGTAAGTAACAGTATGTGTTGGCTAAAATGACTGATGGAAGATCACTCAGTCTATACCTACAAACACAGGGCAGATGAAACAGCTGAGAATTCCTGGGCCCAAGAAAGAAACTTGTATATGAAAATGCCAGGGGAGAAAAGTGGCCTAGAAGTTGGAACAAAATGGATTTATAACCAACTAATGTGACCATTGGAGGCCGTGACAAGTCCAAGGACTCATCAAGCAGTGAGGGGAAGAGGATACAACCTAATATCTAAGACAGCGGGGTTAAGTTTTTGCTTTTTTCTGGTTAGGATAGAGGATCAGATGCGCTTCACCCAATACCAGAATATGCAAGAATCTTAGGAGACTCAACTATCTTCAAAGGAAAAATTCCCTAGGAAGTAGTAATAGGCAGAGATGAGACACTAAAGATCATGTTTCTGGAAAGTATTATTGGAACACTTGGAAAGAGGCTTAGGATACTGACTAAGTCGTATAACTAGTGAACCCTCAAAATAACCAGAGGATTTTAGTCTTTTCTCTGGCAATTGTGTGAATCAGGGGTTTGAGTAAGGCAATTATTCCCTGAATATAGGGCTTCTATGTCTGGCTGTGGAGCAACCATTTCAGTGGCAACGTTTTTGAGTGCGAAGGGAGAGGAAAAAATTCAGGTCTGGTGGCTTTGACCTTGAAAAGATGACCCTTAGGTTTTGCACATAAATTTCTACTGACGGCTCATTGGTAAAATTGATAACACGGTTGCATACCTGGCTAATAAGGAAAGATGGAAACTGTGGTCAAGAGTTTTCTAGATGCCAAGAGTTTTATTCCTACAACACAGAATAAAACAGTAGGGATATGTCTGTCATAAAGATCACAGAAAATATGGTCTTAGAATATTGCCAACATCTGTGAAAGTTGTTCTTTGAGCAGCCCTCATTTTTATACTTGACACAAATTCCTTTTAGAAGCAAAACCGGGTGGTCTAAAATATAAAGCCAAAAACAAAGAAACAAAAACCCTTTATTGACATGGTTTCTGGTGCCAACCAATGGAACTCTTTCCTCCTGTTCAGAGTCTAATGTTACCAAAGAGAACTCCACGACCCCTGCCATCTTCCTTTCCTCCAATCCATTCTGAAGGACAGTGGCCCATGGTTAATTAGTAAGTTAGCCCAAGTAATAATACTCTCTTCTGTGCTTGAATTAGTCCACGTTGGTGGTGGTATTACCACAGCTATATGTTATTGCTCATTCTGCGAGTCCACCTGTGCACGTTCAATTGTGCACACCTTTTAATTGGATTAGCACTTACACAAGAATAATCTCACTCACCAGGAATCGTTTATATTTCCCATTTTCCTCTACGCTGGTAAATCAGCAAAGTTGTCAAAGGTAGACAGAATCTATTCTACCTGCAGCCAGAATGGAATATAGACTAAGTAGGCTATAGGTGCATCAATCAAGATAAATTGAATAGTGAGCTTTTGAGGATGTTTAACCAGGTTCAATGGGGTACCATTTTAAATGCTATTGATCAAGTTTGAATGCACACTTCGTGCAATAGCATTTGGTTAAACAGTGCTTTGGTATGACTGATCCATCTAGGCACTGAAACCTTGACTTAAGCTGCTAAATACAGAGCCAAAGAATGTAATATTAGTGGCAAGAAACTAGGATCCAACAATAATTCCAAATCATAGCAACCGAAGATTTAATAAGACAAAGTCTGGAGGCCAAAAGTCAGATTGTATATTGCAGAATATTCACACTGTCTCTTTTTTCCATTATGATTAGGGACACAAAATTCCGTTATGATTAGGGACACATCAGGATATTTATATCAGATCCCAAACTAAGGAGTAGAGTTAGAGTAATTGAAACAGCTTATGGAAGCAGGAACATTGTTAGCTATCAAACAACCCATACCTAAGGACAGACCTTATGATCGTACTGAGACACGGGTTGAAGATCGTGAATGCAATTCCATTTGCAAAAGTCCATGTATGGGGCGCCTGGGTGGCTCAGTCGGTTAAGCGGCCGACTTCGGCTCAGGTCACGATCTCACCGTCCGTGAGTTTGAGCCCCACGTCGGGCTCTGGGCTGACGGCTCAGAGCCTGGAGCCTGCTTCAGATTCTGTGTCTCCCTCTCTCTGACCCTCCCCTGTTCATGCTCTGTCTCTCTCTGTCTCCAAAAAAAAAAAAAAAAAAAAAGTCCATGTATCCATAAACATTATAGAACACTTTTTTTTTTTTTTTGGTAAATCAGGGACCACTAACATCCTGAAGGTCATGAAAAAGACATGAATTCTTACTCTTTTTCTTATGAAATTATAAATTTCATATGAAACGTAGGTAGAGAAGTATGTGTATGGAGAAAAAACCCTAGGAAACCATGTTTGACTCTAATAAGGGCACATACAAATTAACTTATAATTAATTAACTTATCAACTTATTTACGAGTTCCTCCAATGACTACACTTATCCCAATTTTATATACACTGTGAATTACACCAATATGTCAGTTTGTCAGATGGTTGTAAACACAAAATAAAGCAGGTTTAGCAGTTAGAGTCCATTCATGGAGTAAAACATCACCGTGTTAGATTGGACCTTTTCTTGTATATAAGAGTCACCTTTAGAAAATCCTTGTTGCATTGGGACTTTTATGCCTGGACATTTATAACAGGTAGCAACATACCACAAAAAATATTTTTTGCCAGTTTCACTGCCCCACATTTGCCTTGGCAATTGCTTTGTTGACTGCCTCTCTCACATCCTTGTTCCTCAGACTGTAGATCATGGGATTCAGCATGGGGATCACTGTGGTATAGAACACGGCCACCATTTTCCCCTGCTCCACGGACTCTTCAGTGGGACGCCTGAGGTACATGAATATAAGAGTCCCATAAAACAGGGTCATAGCTGTCAAGTGGGACCCACAGGTGGAGAACGCCTTCTTCCTGCCCTCAGCAGAGTGCATCCGTAGCACGGTGACTACAATGAGGGTGTAGGACGTGAGGACCACAGAGAGAGAATATGTGAAGTTTATTCCAGCAATTACAATCATCGTGTATTCTTTGATGTGGACCCCCCCCCCAGGCAATCTTGATGAGAGGAGGGTCTGCACAATAGAAGTGGTTGATTTCAAAGTTTCCACAGAAGTACAATCCATATGTCCAGAGGGTACATATTAAGCTAACAGAGAATCCATAGACATAAGGCACAGAGATAAGTCGAACACAGACAATCCTGGACATTCTACTGCCATAAAGCAAAGGCTTGCAGATGGCCATGTAGTGATCAAAGGCCATCACTGCCAAGATATAGACCTCCACGTGGACAAGGGCAATGAAAAAGTAGCACTGCACCAAACACCCCACATAGGAAATAGTTTTTGTCTCTGATAATAAATTTTCCAGCATTTTGGGGGTGACATTGGAAGAGAACCACACATCGACAAAAGACAAATGGCTCAAGAAAAAGTACATAGGGCTCTGAAGCTGAGGACTGATGCTGATCAGAATGATCATGCCAACGTTCCCTAAAAGAGTGATCATGTAAACTACTAGGAATATCACAAAAAAGAGAACTTGAAATTCCTAACGACTGGCCAAGCCCAGAAGAACAAATTCTGTCACATCCGTGAAATTTGGCATTGTCCTAACACAGAGCCAGTCTGTAGTGCCTATGGAGAGGAAAAAAAAAAAGAATGGATCTGTTTTTTTCTTGAAACTTTTGAGTCATATATATCTTTATTCTAATTCAAATCATTTAAAAATCGATGCAAATATTGTGCCATGTGCAAGATAAGAATATGAAGGCATCATCAGTTCCTGTAGTAGATCTTATAGGTAATGGCCATCAATATTTGTTAGTTATTTATCAGTAAAATAGACAACTACCTACATTGGTATCATATATTATTAAAAATGGACATTTATATTTTGCTAGAGCAGTATAATAATGTTAAAATCACAAGGCACACATATGATTCAAGTCAGACGGAAGGTTGTCAGGGAATGGCTAAAGCCTATTCAACTTACGAACTTACACATTGGTGTTACAATCTAGTTACTGACATATTTGCCCTACCTTATGTCAGCATATGATTTATTCCTGCAACATATGAAATTCCTGGTTATATTTTATTTTGTTTGGCTAAACACCGTGCTTGTTTGAGTGTGGCACCCCCTATTAAAATTCTGTTAACAGATAAATATCATGAAGTGAAGTTTAGGTGACATGTTATTTCAGATTCCACTGGTTTTCAGAACAAAGCAATTCTACATCTTCTTATTCATTTTTCGCAGCTAATGTTATCACAGGGGAAAGTTTCCCCAAACAATATTTTTCCCATTTACTACACTTGCCCAGCTTACTTCTCTCAACAAGTAAAAACTTGCCATAAGTTCTCAAGGATGTATCTGTAGGCTTCGCACCATCTTGGGAGTTTAAGCTCCCCATAGTAATAATGGTTTGAAGGGCATATTACTGGTTTACCAATGGACCTTTGCTTATAATTGCTTATCCTAATTTATTCACAAACATCAAAGCCAATTATATGGCTGATATATTTGTCATATCTAGAAGAGTTCTAAATTCTGGAAATCTGAGGGTGAACGAGATGTACAAGATTCTGGCTTGCCTCGTACTTTATTCTCATGGAAAAGGAGTAAGCAATACACAAGGATACCAGCAAGAGACTCCAGGGAGTGGACATGCTGTGACAAAAGTGCCACATGCTAGGGAGATAAGAAATAAGAGGAGGCAGGGCACAGACATACAGAGTGAGCAGAGATTTCTCTGAGGAGGTGACTTCTGAGTTGGTGAGGAACAGTGTGGAAATATGAAATGAAGGGCATGACGTGCAAAAGCTCAAAAGGAGAAGTATTTGCTTGGCATGTTGAAAAAGGGTGTTGCTAGAGACATCCTTTTATATATTGAAAAAATGTACAAGCTCTGTGATCACATTATGGCCCCTGCTATTAGTAACAGGATAAATTTAAGTGTGTTACTCTCTAAGAACTATTTCTTGCTCTTAAAATGTTTAATACTGGAATTAAAGATGCTATGGATTGGGCACATAACATAATAAGCATCGAAGGGTTTCTAATTATTAATTTTATGTTTTATTTAATTTAATTTCCTTTGACAGAGAGAGCGTCCATGAGAGGGAGGGATGGGCCGAAGGAGAGAGAGAGAGAATTTTAAGCAGACTCCACACTCAGTGCAGAGCCCAATGTGGTGCTCGATCTCATGACGCTGAGATCATGACCTGAGCAAAAATCAAGAGGCAGACAACCAACTGAGCCACCCAAGCACCCTGATAAGCACCAAGGTTTCAATTCTAAGTCTCCCCTTACTATGTATTCCATGATTGTAACCCATCTTTTGTACCTTTCGAGTGTGAAAATACTGAGTCAGATGACAGCTGCAGACTGGTTGGGGACTAGAGGTAAGGGCAGGGATTTCCCTATGTAAAAACTCCTGACCCTACTTGATGCACCTATGATTCTCTAATTAACAGAGTCAACTTGTGTTAATGGACCTACTATCTTTCTTGAAGTATAAAACACAGGGGCACCTGGATGGCTCAGTCAGTTAAGTGTCCATCTCTTGATTTGGGCTCAGTTCATGACCTCACAGTTGGTGGGTTCAAGCCCCACATTGGGCTGGACTCTGTGCTGACAGCATGGAGCCTGCTTGGGATTCTCTCTGTCCCTCTCTCTCTCTCTCTCTACTTCTCCCCTGCTCTCTCTCTCTGTCTCTCTCTGTCTCAAAAATAAATAAAAAGTGAACATCAAAAGTAAATAAAGTATAAAACATGTAAAAAAGCATCAAGGTATCTAAGATGTATAAATTAATACTACTTCTCCAATTTTTAGTCCCTTCCTGTGTGTGCATTTCTTCTCCTCTGTACAAAATCATCAGCTCTGTGGTTGTAATTGCCCAGCTTGGATGTTACATATAACTAATACTCAGGAATGTTCACACTTACCATTTTTTTTTACGGTGCCGTGATCTCCAAGTCAGCTTTATAGAATACATTACAGTATTCTAATATTATAAAAACTCTTCAAGACAGATTCTTCTAGAGACAACAGTCTCAGCTTTATAACATCAGTAAGAATAGTGAACTGTTACCGAGTGCTTACCGAACGTTTTGCATGCAAAGGTCCTATGAGACAGGTTCTATCAGCAACATCACTTTGCAATGAGGAAACCAAAGCACCGAGGCTGAGTACATCTCCCTGGTCAGACAACCACTAACTGACCATATTAGGATGCAAACCAATGAATTTAACTCCAGTGTTGTCCCCTCAATGACCTTATATTGCTGCCTCTTTGATGACCTATTCTATTATCTTATTTCTTTACATTTAAAAGTTAGCTTGATTATCCTTCAAGACATAACCAAGTTATCCTTTTAACGGCCCATCCTCGATAAACTAGAAGAACTTTGTATGACCCTGGAGCAGGCTGAACCACAAAGATAGCAGACCATGGACTGCTTCTTTCTCCTCCTCAAAGTTTGAGAGATCCCACAGATCTGGGATGAGATGATCAAATGACTTCTTGGAAAAAGCCAGTTGATTGCCCGAGTGCATCATCTGTCAGAACAATTGAGAAGATAAAATGTGTAGTTTACCAAAAAAAAAAATGTATTAACCTTTTAGGAATTTCCCATGAAGAAAGATAATAGAGGTATAGTTACGAGTCGAATCATTCCCACTGACATAATATTCTGACCTCCATTCAAATATTTTTTAAAACAACAGTGCGTGGGGCGCCTGGGTGGCGCAGTCGGTTGGGCGTCCGACTTCAGCCAGGTCACGATCTCGCGGTCCGTGAGTTCGAGCCCCGCGTCGGGCTCTGGGCTGATGGCTCAGAGCCTGGAGCCTGTTTCCGATTCTGTGTCTCCCTCTCTCTCTGTCCCTCCCCCGTTCATGCTCTGTCTCTCTGTCCCAAAAACAAATAAACGTTGAAAAAAAAATTAAAAACAAAAAAACAGTGCGAAGGAGGCACCTGCGTGGCAACTAAGCATCTGACTCTTGATTTCAGCTCAGGACATGATCTCATGGTTCCTGAGATCGAGCTCTGTGTTCAGCTCTCTGCTATTGTAGAGACTGCTTGGGAGTCTCTCTCTTTCTCTGTCTGCCTTCCCCCCCAACCAAAATATCAATCAATCAATCAATCAATCAATAAATGCACAAGCAAGCAAGCGAACAAACTTTAAAAATTAAAAATAAATACAACAATGGGAAAATCAATGGTACTTGTAGAGAAGAGTAATGGGTAAAAAATGAGAATAAAATGTTATAAATCCCCATTGTAATGAGCTCCCTATGATGTTTTGAATGGATAGAGATAAGAATATTTCCCCATAATATAATTTCAAAAAATAAAGTACCGTGATAACAAATAAGTCTGCAAAGAAAGTCTCAGTGGTATGTTCAAGACAGAGACAAAAATGAGAAGATTTGACTGCATTAATCTGTGTTGCAAAAATACACAATCTGCAGACCTACCTTCAGCAGAGAACAACAAAGGACAGTTTCCCAGTGTTTATAATAGAATTTTGAACACTGAGAGCATTGAGAGCATTTCCCCAAGGAGCTGCCCAGGTAATCATAAAAGGAATAATGATTAAAAGTCTGGAAGTATCTCAGGAGGGAGAAGTTAAGGACCGTTAATGAGAAGGGTAGTCTTTGTAGTAAAATTAAGAAATCAAAATTCTTGATAACATGATGTAACTTTTCCACCATCACATGGGTTCTGCCTTCTTTCACTCAAACTTGGCAGTTATGCATCTCAGGAAAATATTCTTCTTCTTTTTTCTTTAATCTTTTAATGATTTATTCTTGAGACAGGGAGAGAGACAGAGCATGAGAGGGAGAAGGCGGAGAGAGGGAGACACAGAATCTTTAGCAGGCTCCAGGCTCTGAGCTGTCAGCACAGAGCCCAACGTGGGGCTCAAACCCATGAACCGTGAGATCATGACCTAAGCTGAAGTTGGACACTTACCTAACTGAGCCACCCACACACCCCTCGGGAAAATATTCTTGGTTTGCATCATGACAAAGAGAGATAAATACACTTTATGTTAGAGCTGCTTAAATATAATGAGGCTGACAGATACAGAAATAAATGTAATACTAAGATTTATTTTTAAAGTATTTTACAAAGATATCTTGAATTCTCAGCAAATGGCAAAATTGCTTTAAGTTCTGTTAACGAAACTAGAATCATAGATATTATTAGCCCAAGACCTTTGAAGTTAATGACTATCACCTTAAATTAACAGGCAAATCATAAAAAATGATTTATCCAAGGTGACTAACAAACTGCTTTGAAATTTGCAAACTCAAGCAGGAGCATCATTTGACCTTTGACCTCAATGTCCTCACTCTTTGTATAACACTAAACTAACTCTCCAAAAAAGTAAACAGGGAAATCTTTTCATTTTTGAAAAAAAAAAACACAAAAAAACAAAAAACAGGTAACAAAGATCCAGACCCACCTGCTCACAGACTACAAAGTATCAAAATACTTTAAAACCACACTTTGAAATTTATTAGTAATCAACAACTAATTTGGCACATCAAGAGCTCTCTAAATGTGGAAAATAAATGGTTGTACTGACAAAGCTCCTTTTAACTAACCCCACAAGTAACATTGTGCTAAATATTACAGTCTTTAGGGTGTTTAAATTTTGCAACCAAAGAGACAGTGATACAGTATTATAATTTAATCCAAATTAGTAATTTGTATAAGTAGGAGTATTTTTTTTCCTAATGTTTATTTATTTTTGAGAAGCGAGAGAGACGGAGCATGACTGGGGGAGGGAATGTTTATTCTCATACACATCAATCTCATGTTATATTTATATCTTTGAAGGTAAATTTATAATTATTTACATGTATAATTTAAGTGTGTATTACATTGTTATAGTTATGTATTTTCTACATCAAAACAGCAGTTTGTTTGTTTGTTTATTCATTTACCAAGAGACTTTAAGAAAGTCCAAGGTTTGGGGTTTTTTGGGGGGTTTGTTTGTTATCTGTTTGTTTTTAATGTTTATCTATTTTGAGAGAGCAGGAGAGAAAGAGAGCATGAGCCAGGGAGGGACAGAGAGGGAGAGAGATAATCTCAACCAGGCTCAGAACCCAACTCGAGGCTCTATCCCATGAACCATGAAATCATGACCTGAGCCAAAATCAAGGGTCAGACACTCAACTGACTAAGCCACCCAGGTGCCCCAACAAAGTCCAAGTGTTAACGTCATTGTCTCATGCTTGTGTTTTGTGAAATGAAATATGAGAAATACCAAATTATGTTAACACTATCATGGTGGGACATGTTATTAGCAACAAATAGACTACCTAAATACTTTATGTCTTTCAGATACAAAAATTATTTCAAACTACTTAGCTACCTTATCTTAGTCACAGATGTACCAAGTGTTCCCCAGGAATATCAGTTTAATTTTTTAAGTGAACTCTAGAGAGCTGTGCTTTCAAAAATACACAACCATTCACCGATTCTACCCAGTCTTCAGTCAGATTGAAGACACTGTCAGGGGCATGTGAGAAGTACAGTCTGGTCACTGACCACCTTGGCATTGAAATACAGCAGTTATTGGAATCTGTAAAGGAGAGACACTTACTATGTTGTATCTCTCTTAAACACCAAAAAAAATCTAAAAGGGATTAACTACAATAGGATAGCTATTTTCAATGGGGTAGTCTCGGAAAAGACCCACCCTTCATCTTGAAAAAAGCATTTGTTCTCACACGGTCTCACCACTGTAAGCCAGACCACCATTTTGATGTCATCATACTAGAAAACTAAGTGAAATATACTATTTTTTGGCCCCAATTTACTCTCTAAATAGGCAAACTGATAAATATATCCCAAACTCATCCATTGCATTTTTTTTAAGTAAGAAAAACAAAATCTTTTCATTGTAGCTAAGTATTTGAACAATTGCAATTAGTGTACCAGGGGACTTTGGCTCAAATAACCTTTTCAATGAATTAATTTATTAAATTTTAATTAATCCTCACTACTTACATCAACAGGGATAGATCTATCTCCTTTTTTTTTCTGAATTCAAGACTTCCTCTTTTTTAATTTTTAATTTTTTTTTTACTTTTTAAAAGTTTATTTATTTAAGAGAGTGCATGTGCACCCGTGAGTGAGTGGGGGAGGGGCAGAGAGAGTGAGAGTGAGAGACATAGAGAGAGAGAATCCCAAGCAAGCCCCACACTCAGCACAGAGCCCCACATGTGTCTGGGTCCCCATGACCCTGGGATCAAGACCTGAGCCAAAATCAAAAGTTCGACGCTTAACCAACTGAGCCACAAGGCACTTCCTCTTTTTTTCTTTTTTTAATTTTTAATGAACAAAATCGTTAGCTTTTGTGAAAAGTCTTTAAGCGATGTGCTGAACAACAACCTGTTGGCTAATGCTTATGAAAACACAGGAGATACTATCAACTGAATTTTATTTTGTTAAGCATGTTCTGCTGGCCACTTTGCTCATGGCTTCTTTCACATCCTTGTTCCTCAAACTGTAGATCATGGGATTCAGCATGGGGATCACTGTGGTATAAAACACAGCCACCATTTTCCCCTGCTCCACGGACTCTTCTGTGGGACGCCTGAGATACATGAATATGAGAGTCCCATAAAATATGACGACAGCGGTCAAGTGGGACCCACAGGTGGAAAAGGCCTTCCGCCTCCCTTCGGCTGAGTGCATCCGTAGAATGGCAATGAGAATGAACAGATAAGAAATGGTGACGACAGTCAGAGAATATGTGAAGTTAATGCCTGCAAGTATGATCATCGTATATTCTTTTACGAAGGTCCCAGCGCACGCCATTTTGATGAGAGGTGGGTCTGCACAGTAGAAGTGGTTGATCTCAATTCTCCCACAAAAGTACAAGCCGTATGTCCAGAGGGTTGCTGCCAGACTAGTCAGAAAACCATATATGTAAGGGAAAGAAATCAGTCGAATACAGACAGCTCTAGACATTTTGCTGTCATAGAGCAGAGGGTTCCCAATTGCCATATACCTATCAAAGGCCATCACAGCAAGAATAAAAATTTCTACATGGACAAGGGCAATGAAAAAGAAACATTGCACCAAACAACCAGCATAGGAAATAGTTTTTGTCTCTGATAACAGATTTTCCAGCATTTTAGGGGTGACATTGGAGGAAAACCACACATCAACAAATGACAAATGACTGAGAAAAAAGTACATGGGGCTGTTAAGCTGTGGACTGATCTTAATTAACATAATCATGCCAATGTTGCCCACCACGGTGACAATATAGACCGCAAGAAAAATGACGAAGAACAGAAACTGCCATTCCTGATGACTGGTTAATCCCAAAAGAATAAACTCTGTCACATCGGTGAAATTGAGCATTTTCTGAATTCTAATCAATATTGTTATAAATCTCAGCGATAACTAGAAGGAAATAAATTTAAAAATCACATATGGTTTGTTTAGTAATTTGTTATCTTCCTTTATGCAATATCTATGACTACACTTTGCCATTCTTTACAGCAAATTTTTCTTCTGGGCACTTGGTATGTAACAGGCTTTGAAAGTTACTGAGGTGAATAAATAAACAGGACCTGACAGTTGTACCAAAATATTGTGATTGAAACATACTAGTACTAAATATTGTGCTTAGCCAAATTTCTAAGACTACTTCTTAAACATCTCTTATTTCCAATACTGGTGTATTTTGTAGTTTCGTAGTTTAACATATTTATGAAGGGCTATAGTTCTCCTTTTAACCCAACTCCAAAATAGTTTTTTACCTTATCACTTTTTCACCATAAGCATAAAACATGTTCTCCGTGATTAGGTATGGAAGCCACTTAATCAAATAATTCACCAGCCCTAAGTGTCAGATAAAAAAAGTATTTTTAAGCTAACCTCATACTTGCACTCATTTATGTTCAAGAGGGACAAACTTATGCACATGCATATATTTATACATATTCCCTGGGTGTGGACTCTTTTGCATATCTAATATGTAATTACAATCTACTAAATATTATTGACTATAATGTTCTGGAGATAAAAAATATGTAAAACAAAGATGTTAACATCACAATTTACAGTGGTATTTATGCAAATAAGCTTTCTAAAACTATGATATATTTTTACAGAGTTATAGTAGAGTCAGAAATTGGGGATTGTTTCACTCTACTTTGGAAATCCAGTGGAGCTCTGGAAAAGCATCTTGGATATTTTGAAACTTATTTTCAATTTATTCATTTTCAATTTTTTTTTTTTGAGAGAGAGAGAGCAAGAGATCAAGCAAGGGAAGGGCAGAGGGAAACAGAGAGGGAATCTTAAGCAGGTTCCACAATGAGCGCAGAACCCAAGAAGTGGCTGGTTCTCATAAGAGTGAGATCATGACCTTAGCTGAAATCAAGAGTTGGTTGCTTAACTGATGGAGCCACCCACGCTCTCCTCAATTTATTTATTTTCAAATTTTTATTTGACAAATGTAGAGGTTGTTTCATATAAACCTTTTCCCAGAACAATATCACCCAAATTATTTTCCTGAGAAAACACTACCATGATGTTAATAGGTATTATGGAGAAAAATCTACAAGTGCTCATTTAACAAATAATAATGAGAAATCTTTATATCCTATCCAATCTCTTAGCGATACACAATCTACCTACTAAAGGTAGACTGTGAGAAGTCCTGTGGGAAAGAATTCTGTTATACTGACCATAGCCAGCATTTACTTAGCTTGAAAATGATAAAGATAAAGAGAGAGAGAAAATGAGAGAGAGAGAGATTCCACCAGCATCAATGAACATTCATGTTCTGTAGGACACAAAGTGCACTTCTATTTAATAAGAATCCTGAGATAGCTTTTCAACAGGACACTGAATTTGTTGGAGATGGTATTGTATCATGCCCTCCGAAGGCTAAATGTCATTTTTAGGGCAAATGATGTTTCCAAGACCTTTGTTTTAATTCCAGCATTACACTGTGTTCCACTACAGTTTGACGGACCCTATCCATTGTTATCACCAGAAGAGATAAGAGCAGGCATGAAGATACATTTCTGGCCATAATGGAATAAACAGACTCTTATCCACAAAGGTAACTTCCACCCACCCCTCTTGGAAAGAAAAATTTTGTTGGGAGAAAAGAGAAAGCTACCAGCCAAAGTTGATGAGATTGGGACTATATAACTCCAGAGTCTCAGGCGAACTAATGAAAACCTGAGATGTTAACTAATGGCTTAAAGATTTTAAAGAATAGTAATAGTCAAAGTTGTCTAAAATTGGATGAACTGTTTTGAAATACATCTGTCACAGATTTAATAATTTTATCTCTAAAATTCTTTGTTTTATTATATACAGAGTGTCACCCTTTCTATATAACTTCTGTGTCTTCTCCCCATCTACCCCCAGCCCCAAGGCTTCATGCTCCCTTTATGGGGCTCATTCTCCCCTAGAATAGTTTTCCAGTGGCCAGTTTGACATGATCATTTAGATTTAAGCATGCATAGATACACAGAGATAAACTACAGCTTTGAGAATGAATGTGATTGCATTGAATTAGACTTGAGCATCAGACTACTATGCATAATGCAGTTTCCTTTAACTTACATTAAAGAATAACCAGCTACACTTGCTGTGTTATTGGTCAGCTCACTAGTCACAGCATGTGTGCTAATACGTTGGTCAAAATTATTTACCTACCAATTTATCATTCTTGTCACAAAAGTTAAATTACCATGTTAAAGGAATATATTTGCGATGTAATAAGTAAAAGATGACATCAAATCCGGGTAGAAAGCAGTAATATGGAAATATATTTTGTTTGGGGTTTTTTATCACAATTTTTTTCCAATATGCACAGTAACGGTGCATAGCACTTAATGCAACTTCCATAAAGCTAAACGACACAAATAAAATGATAAATCATCTGCATTACGACTAGCAATTAAGTGAATATGATGGATGGTGTTGCTTTTCTCTGGACAGGGTGATATAAATGTGTTGCAAACTGTTATTATCTATTACCTATGATGGCTGAGTTCTTCCTGCCATTACTTTTCCTTTTTTGAATTTCCGTGCAATTGTTCCCACATAAACATAAACTTCATTTTAAACTAATCTTAAACATTGAAATCCACTAACATTATAAACTGTTTTTTTTTTTAGCCTTGTCTTCCAGCCTTAAAAAAAAAATTGTGTTCATTTTGGGAAGAAAAGGTTATTATCAGGCAGGAAGAAAACGTAACAAAATATTTCCCCCCATTTATTGGATGCACTTTTCATTGCGTTGCTATGTTCTCAGGTTTGGAGATACTCTTTGAAGGTCTGGGTGGGGGAGAAAATGTGTGTTGAGTATTTATCTCAAATGTGCTGCAGCATTATTGTGAGCTCCTGTCATCACGTGCAGTCCATGGGAACAGAAGCAAAAGAGTCCCTCAACAAGAAGAAATTGCCTTTTGAAAGTTTTCAACAGATGTACTGGTATCCGAATCAACAGAATATGCCTGTGGCTACCTTTACACCCTTATGCGTTTTCCAAAGGTTAGTAATGGAGGAATTCTTCCTTGGAAAGTCAGAGCCGAGGGCCTGGTGTTAAGGATGAATCGGCACAACAAAATGCTATAAAAGATGGCGGTGGCCGTACTTCTCAAAAGCTGAGTACATGAAAACCTGACAGGTGGTTAGCCAGGTAATAGATAGCAATGGTGAATTCATGGGAAAGTTGGCTCGATTTTAAAAAGAATGAGGTCTGAAAAAAGTAGGGGCGCTTAGCGACCTCATTAGCACTTCGAGGACTGTCCTCACCATCTAAAGGCAAAAACGCATGCACAGACTTCCCATATTGTGTCACTCTGTATTTCAAATTAAATTACCAATAAATATGCATTTTTCCCCAAAGACCAGGTATGAGGAAACACTAAGTATTCCAGTTAAAGAATTCTGTTTCTGGTGTCAAACTTTGGTTGAATTCTGGTGCCATGACTTATTAACTTGGACTGGTTTCATACTTGTTTTGTTTGGTCTTTAATTTCTCTATGCCTTAATATGATGTAACAGTAATAATGATAATACTCTTCTCGTTGTTTTATTATGAGTATGAAAAGAGATATTACATATTAACGCATAATAAATACACAAGGCACAATTATTATTAAATGCGCTCTGAGAAATTATAGCTTCCATTAATAGTTTGTAGTAGTCAAATAATCAACTCTCTATGGGAAATTCTCTCTCTCTCTCTTTCTGTCACTTTCCTTCCTCCCACCCTCCCATTTCTCTGTCTCTTCCACGTGCACAGATAAACACCAACACACACACATAACGTGCATGGGATAATTCATGGTGATTACAAACAGTAAAGGAGATAAAATATGAGATGAAAATTTAACCTGACAATTCCAGATACATTTTTATACCAACCTGAGAACAAAGAGAAATATTCCCGGTAAGAATACAGAAGTGAAAAGCGAATGCTACTTGAGAGATGATGAACAATGTACACCAGGCAAGAGATAAACTGGAAGCCCACAAGAGAAACCTCCCTTAAATGTTTGCCTTAGGGGGAAAAAAAAAGAACCAATTAAGTTTTGTCTACAAACAACCCTGGGGGAAGTACGTCTCTAGAGGAAGAGTCCACTGTTAAGGTTTGTTGTTTTAAGAGATTTGCACAATTGTATTGTTCACCAAACTCAAGTTATTTTGAATGTGTCCTGGGATCAGATTAAGAAAAATTTTCTTTGGGTTTGCATCATGCTAAACTTAGTGATGGTGTCACTCAATCTGCACAAGGCAGTCTTGCGTTCTGCACTCCATACTCTGTGCCATTTGGCTTTTCCAGTGAAAGATGAAGCAAGTATCATTATTCCCTACAACTAAACCTATAGTACATCAAATCAGGAAAAATGTATGTGTGTCAAATCCTTTGTTTTATAAATAAGGAAAGTGAGAGATTTAATAATAGCAACAATACGGCGTATATTGAAGTTAGCACATGCCAATTTAACTTAATTCTCCTAATTACCTCTTGAGGTCATTATTATTATTTCCATTTTGTAGACAAGAAACTCAGAGCTTAGGGAGTTCCAACGACTTGGTTAAAGTCACACTTAAAATACATCAGGGACTAGATTCTTGATTCCGGACTTTGATTCCAGAATTTGTACTGCTATTCATCTCATCCTATAGCCCCAAAGTAACTATTAATTGGACAGATCAAAAGTCCCAACTTCTGATTCCAAATAACTTTTATTTCCATGACACGATTGGTGTATACCATATATTCTGTACAATATATTCTATCACAGTCTTAATGAACTTGAAGGAACAAAAATATGTTCTTTGTATAGCAAAAAAATGTGGATAATTTCAGCGGTATATGCATTTGATCACATGAATTGAGTCCTCTGGCAATTTATGCCCTCAAACTTGTTCCCTCTTCTGGCCTGACCACTGTACTCATATGGCCTCACTTCAGTTCATGCAACAAGAGTCTATTTCTGCTTACTGAGACCACTGAAGGAAATTGATAGTGTCCTCAAAAGTCTATTCTTCTCCCATTGCAAATAAGATTTTCAGTAGAGCAATTGCCTTGTTCATAGCCCTACCCAGGACCTATAATACTACTGGGCACACAGTAGATGTTCAAGAAATCTTTGTCGACTGAAGAAAATGACTAACTGATTATATTTTCAATAGGTGAACTATACAGGCAAGAGAGGTACAAATCTATTACTTAGATGTTTCTCAGAATAAGTTTGAGAATCTCCAGGTTTACCATGAAGCCACACTTTGGAATTGAGGAGTGTTGATTAAGCATATGTAAATTACAGCTCTGTGTGGATCTTGAGAGAATAATTGCTACCTTGAGAGCATAATTGTGTTACTTAGAACTAAGTGTTTACCAGCAACAGAGGTCTTAGTCCTTGCATCAGAAACAGGAACTTACCACGGACCCAGAATTTCTTTTAATGACAAGTTAATTATTTTTTATTCCCTCAAATACTGTGCTGGATTTAATTTTTAAGGCCAGCTGCTACAAGACACTAAATAGCCTCATGTAATTCCTCTGGATTTTATGTTGAAAGGTGGTTCTCAGTGCAAGGAGTCATAAGAACGACTCATTTAGCACAGAGAAATCCAGATAAGACAACGTTCGCAGAGCAAGAAGGTGAATTTTTATTATTCTAGTTAGAGTTCTCTCCAGACCACAAAGTTTGCTTCATCCAATTATCTACCTATATGGGCCATGAAAAAATTACTTTCCCTTTAAACACTTCCTTGGGGGTCCCAGTATAAAATTATAATTTCCTCCTCCGTATTTGCACAGCACTCAGTTGGTATTGTTTATGCAGTAATTATCATTTTGTATCTCGTGTAGTCTTAAGTGCATGTTTCATAATGCTTGATGATGAAGAGCTTGAAACAAGACACTCTCTGACTCATCATTGCACCCTTAATAATTGTGCAATACCAAGTATTTTGCTAGGTGCACATGCCATGTGCAGTGAAATATTCACAGGTTCAGGGATTGGGATGCAGACATCTTTGGGAGCCATGTTTCTGCCAACCACAGAGTATTGGCTTTTTTTCCTCTTCCACCTTCCAAACTTCTCATGAGATCCTCTTTTTGTCAATCTAATTTGGATTCAAAGGAGGAAGGGATTCTGCAATCCATAGTTATCTTCCTTAATCAAGGTGACACATGCAATCTAAGGCAAATTCCTTTTTTCCCTTATGATAGGAAGTTATTACAGAACAATAAAGCTTCATTGGACTTTGTCATTGAGGCACGTGGAATGTTTCCTTTTAAAGTGTGAAAGAAGGAACAAGTGAATAAAGGAAAGAAAATGATGAAGAATAAGAACACACTACTATCTTCAACCTAATGATGTTTTTCTTCAGAAGCCCAAGCATCAAAATAGCAAAAATGAAGGAGTTAACAGGATGAAGATTTACCCACAGCTACATTTAAACGTGATGTGTGTAGGCCAAATAAGTTGGTTCCAGCCTCACTTCAATGCATGTTCAAGAGGGCATCATGAAACAAACTGAGGACAATCACTGGGGGCTCTTTAGCTGTGAGAAAATTGTATGGATGTTTCCTCAATATTTGACCCCAAAATAAATAGAGACATTGTAGGATAATAACCAAAGCATAACAAAACATGGGATATGTTTGCGTTTCTCCCTGAAAACTCATTGCCCCAAATGATGACAACTGCCATGTAAATTAATTGATTGAAGTGTTTCAATTGTGTACAGTGGGAGATAACAAAATAAAAGTTTTTTTCTACTGTTGATGTACCTAAAATTCAGCAAGATTAAAAGTCACAGGGCAAGTGAATTCAAATACAAAGAAAGTAGAGACGATAGTGCCTTGGACTGCAAGTAACTTGTTCTGTGAGTGTTCTGCAAGATAAGCAAACACTTCTAATAAATCTTAACTTGATAGAAGACTGATGTCTTGCAATATGAGTAGTACATGACATCAAATGTCACATAATCACAACTCAGTCAATGGTGCTTCTCTCTCTCTCTCTCTCTCTCTCTCTCTCTGAGGGATTGTGGGTGATCATCTCCCATACTCAGATGCTTAGTCTCAGGCCATGGTGTTTGGCAGAAATCAGTGACTTCTCAGAACGTTTGAAGGTTACCACAACTGACACTAGTGTATTTTTTGTCACTTCAAAGTTCAGAAAGTTGGAAGGTGCCCACAACTGACACTAGTATATTTTCTGTCCCTTCAAAGCACCTATGGGCAGTCCTTTGCTTTTCCATACAAGAGTCAGGTGAGGAATGCTTTGCTTCATTCTAGGTCAGGCTGCCTGCGGATATAGACCCTTTCCTCTGCTGTCTTATTGCCAGTTACATTAAATACAGTATATGACAAAAGTTTATTAATACTGTACTGTGTCAACATCCCTGCAAGCACATACAATGGCTTCCATGCAGGAAAAGATTCCATTGAGCCAATAGATAGCAGTAATTCCATTAGTGATAGTGAAAGTCAGTCTACACAATAACCCTACTCTCCCTTGGCTCCCTCACACCAGCCATGAAGATTTTCAAAGGTAAGTGTAGGTTGATTTGTTTATTTTTCTTTATATTTTCTATTTTCCTTATTATTTTGTATTTTATTACAGTATAGTAATCATTTTTATATGAATACTTTGGGTTGTAGAGCAAATCATCTGAATTTCCATTATTTCTTATGAGTAAATTCACTTTGGATTGAAAACATGTTTCTGAAATGAACTATGTCCCCAAACCAAGGTTTATGAAAAAATGTAGAATTAACATGAAGCAAAGTAGAATTAAAGTGTATTTAATTAAAAATCATTAAACAAGAGGGAAAATATCCCTTAACTGATGAAAGGTATCATTATCATCCATAGTGAAGATATAATAATATATGTAACAGATGAATTATATACTATAAATAATTTAGAAGGATAATACTGGAAATTAAAATTAAATTTGCATCTTTAAAATATTTTAAGCTTTTACAAAAGCAAACAAAAATAAGAATGAATATATAGAAGGTATGAATAATAATTATATACATTTTTAATGCAGAAATCTAGGCCAATCAGAAGGCATATAAAAAAACAACTTTTGAATATTTGTGAAAATTCCTAGTGGAAAAGCACAAAAATAATATAATAACATCTAAAACATATGAAAGAGTACAAGGTTTTTAAAAAAATAACAAAGAATACATCTTTAATTTTTTTTAATATTTTTATTTATTTTTGAGACAGAGAGAGACAGAGTATGAGCAGGGGAGGGGCAGAGAGAGAGGGAGACACAGAATCGGAAGCAGGCTCCAGGCTCTGACCTCTGAGCTGTCAGCACAGAGCCTGACGTGGGTCTCGAACTCACAGACTGTGAGATCATGACCTGAGCTGAAGTTGGACGCTTAACCGACTGAGCCACCCAGGCGCCCCAAAGAATACATCTTTAAAATAACATTAATTAATTAAAAGAATTTATAAACTAAGATATATACTTATATAATTCTTAGCTCTAAGGAGAAATCAAAGCCAGAATTAAATTTAAAGCATAACATAATAGGAATGATGCATTTCAAAATATATGATATGGTCCAAATCTGAAATAAAAACTTAAATGGTTATCATCACTTAATAAGAAAAACATGTAAATTGATCAGTTAAGCATTTGATTCCAAATGTTTGAAAAATTGAATAGTAAATATAAAGATAGTTAACCATGAGATTCATAAACATAAAGGCAAAAATTGATAAAGGAAACAGGATTGATTTTTTAAAAACTCAGCTAATTCTTGAGAATCTGGGGTTGGGCATTTGCACATATGGGCAAATTACTAGCTAGTATCAGCAAAACAAAGAGAAAGTATGAAACATATAATATTAGGAATATAACGTTGGCAAACAGGTGTTCCAGATCATAGCTGAGGGTTCTGTTTCATGCTGTCATTCAGGATCTCCAGTTGACAGGTCCTCTGCCCTCAACAAAGTCACTTTAAGCATCTATCCTCAGCTACCAGATGTTGGAGGAATGATGGGGAAGCCATCCATACTTTTAAAACACCTCGGTCTGGAGCTTTCATGTATAAATTATAGTTGCACTTGATTGGTGACAACCAGTCACCAGAGTTTGCGGTGGCCTTGCACTTCCAAGCAACAACCCCAGCAAGAGATCTATACGGAACATATTTCCAGAATCTGAGGACCTCTCACCACCTTTACTGCTCTGCCATCATCCTAGCAATCAGCTCTCTTGACCGAATTATGGAACTTCCCCCTGCCCGAGTGCCTCTACACTCCCAAGTTCAAAAACTGAAGTGGGCCTTTTAAAACACAAGTCACTTTATATTGCACCTTAGCTTGGAGCCCTCCCACATCTTCCAATTTTTCTCAAAGTAAAAACCTTTCAACAGTTCACCCATCTTAAATAATTGGCCACTAAGGCCCTATTATGCCTCTGACTTCATAGTCCATTAATTTTCTCATTGTCCTGGGCTCCAGTGCAATGGTTTCCAATCTGTCTTTGAAACATTCTTTTTTCCTTTTTTTTTAAGTTTTATTTTATTTAGACAGAGAGAGAGAGGGCATGCACACATGGGGGAGGGGCAGAGATAGAAGCAGAGAGAGAGAGAGAGAGAGAGAGAGATTGAGAGAGAACCCCAAGTAGGCTCTGCACTGTCAGCACAGAGCCCGATACAGGGCTCAAACCCATGAACTGTGAGATTATGACCTGAGCTGAAATCAAGAGTCAGACGCTTAACCAACTGAGCCACCCAGACACCCCCGAAACATTCCTTGAATGCTTGCATTATAAGCCCTTTACACTAGCTATTCCCATACCTAGGGCACTGCCCCCCGTAACTGGTGTGGCTAATGTCTAGACCACTTTCATAACGTTTTTGCTTACTATCACCTTCTCAATTAAATCTACCCTCATTCTCATGCCTCTCAAGCCAGAGACACTCCTGTGCTCCTTTATACTACAATAATTTTTTTCTGAGTTTGTCATACAATAACTAACATATTACATGATTCACTTGTGTATTATGATAATAGTTTATGTATGTCTAACACCACCAGAATATAAGCCTCATGAAAACAAAGATTTATTTTTCTGTTTGGTTTGTTGATAACAAATAACGAAAACAATGCCTACTACATAATAGACACTCAGCTAATACTTCTTACATGAATGGGCGAACTGATCAACTAAACAGCAATTTAGAATGCTAAGAAATAGACTAAAAGAAATATAAACAAGTTTATGTATAATATTATTGGCATTTTACAATTTGTGGAGAGAGGTGGTTTTTTTTTAATATTTATTTAGAGAGAGAGAACACAGAGAATGGGCAGACAGAGAGGGAGACAGAAAATCCCAAGCAGGCTCTGCACTGTCAGCGCAGAAGCCAATGTGGGGTTTGAACTCACGAACTGTGAGATCACGACCTGAGCCGAGAGTAGGACACTTAACCAACTGAGCCGTGCAGGCACCCAAGAATCAGTCTGCTGTTGGAGATAACACCTATAACGTCCTAACTCCATTTCTTAGTTTTAACCATGAATAAACTACATTGAGATAAATTTCTGGGACTCCTGAGGAGCTCAGTAAGTTAAGCATCTGACTCTTGATTTTGGCTCGGGTCATGATCTCACGGTTCATGAGATCGAGACCTACGTTGCGACCTGTGCTGACAGCATGGAGACTGCTTGGGATTCTCTCTCTGTCTCTCTCTCAAATAAATAAATAAACTTAAAAAAAGAAAACTACCTAGAGCTAAATTTCCAATTTGTCTTTTTTTGTGTGGAAATTTGGGACAGTAGACCACTAAGGCAAATGGAAAACACAAAAGAATATTATTTGAGATCAATTATAGTGAAACATCTGCTGGAGATCCATATTATGGAATTCTACCAGCATGACTCAAAGACACTGGTAATATGATAAAAAGAGAAAGACAGAGTTCAGTGAGAATCCTATAGATTTTCTGTCATGGAAAATGCATTTTCTGTGCCAGTTTCCTCTAAAACTACCTATTTCAACACATCGGTATCTAAAAAGCATGCAATTTAATGAGGAGAACACATAAATTAATAGATATTAGAAATGAATATGCAACACAGTTCCTCTCCTACCTATGAAAATTAGAGCTTCTTAATGACCCCACAGGTCAAATTCTGGCCAGTGCTATGGGATTTATATTTTACCCAAGTTACTGACATCAGCATTTATCTCAGAAGAATCCCCAAATGTTTCAAGAAGAATCAGTTAGAAGTGTAATCTCAGTGGAGAACATCCTTAGAGGGAGAAAAACTAACGGGTAGCACTATACTCTCTCAAAATAAGACTTTTTTGATCCGTATTTGATATTTCCCTGATTCAAACCAGTTGTCTGCAATGAATACTAGGGCAATACTTTAGGCAATGCTAAAGGCCAAATCTAAAATGCTCCGGGAACAAAACTTCTCATGAGCCAGAATTCAAGTAATCATTTTCAGAATTTCAAGATCTCTAAAATATTTTCTACATTCTTCTTTAAAAAAATCGCACAAAATAAGCACTAAGTGCAAAGCTCATGCTGTTTAATTTTCAGAATACAAATATGAAAACCGTGTCTTTCCCCTACAGGAGTTTGCACACTGATGGGATGCTTAAGATCTGAAAATAAATAATAGGAGGTATAAATGACAAATTTCCAGAAGAAAAACACCTAGAACATGAGTTGCAGAAGACATTGACAACAACAGTACCTGATATACACAATAATCAATAAGTATATGTCAAACATCCAAATGACTGAATAACATATTTAATTTATTGTTTCTATCATGCGTCTCGTGTTCAGAAAAGTTTCCTAGCAGTGAGTCTAAAATCGAACTCGGAGCACTCTTGCCTCAAATGTAATTGAGGAAAAGGCACCTGACAGATAATATTTGGTAGTCCAGCTGAACCCTTAAGCATACCCATCCAAAAAATAAATACTAAAACTGGGATCTACACTCGGGTCTCAATAACTTCCAAATTAAACCTTTTCCCACTACGATATTCTGTCACAACGTGAGAGACATTTTTTCAGGCAAGAAGTTGAAGACAATATTTTCTTGGGATAGTTGGTGATGAGAAAGCAGCACAGAATTGTCACTCCCCCTACCTTAAGGAGCGCCTGAATTTCTGCCCTGAGTCAATAATCAGGGCTTTCTTGGTGAGCTCAAGGGATAAGGAGCGTGAAGAGAGTATATTCTTTCCCAGGTTTGGAACTTTTCTGGTCTCAGCAAATGCCTGTTGTGATTTTCACCCAACATGCTCCTCGCCTGAGCAGCTGTGAAGGCTTTTCTGTCTATAAGCTGTTCCACAAATGTGTAATTATGAATGGATCGCAAGGAAGAGGCACTGTTACCAAGATTGCTCGGAATTAGTTCCCTTAAGTCCTTTCACTGTGATGTAGCATTCACTTTTATCTGTCTCTAGTGAATGACAATGCACATGTAATGTGCCATCATTCCTACCTGGTGCCAATAAATTTACAATCTTAGTTTCTGCTCAGAAAGAATTCCTCTCAATGGGCTTGTAGCAGGGCATTTATAATAAAGAACTTGAATACGACTTTACTAAACCAAAGTAACCATCTATTATTAAAGGGTAGGATGGGAGGAGAAGAAAGTATCACAGACCAAAATCTATAATTAACCAGGGAGACAGGGAAAGGCAGAAAGATCTTACTCTTTCAAAAAACATGACTTGGGCCTCATGTCTTTATCAGACACTTTGCTAAGGTCGTAAAGGTACAAAGATGAAAAGACATGGTCTCTTCCTTTAAGAACATCCTAGAATAGGGGCACCTGGATGGCTCAGTCGGTGAAGCTGCCGACTTCGGTTCAGGTCAGGATCTCACAGTTCGTGGGTTCGAGCCCCGCATCGGGCTCTGTGCTGACAGCTCGGAGCCTGGAGCCTGCTGTGAATTCTGCATCTCCCTCTCTCTCTGTTCCTCCCCTGCTCATGCTCTGTCTCTCTCACTCCTTCAAAAAAATAAAATAAAATAAAAACATTAATAATAACTTTCTAGAATAGTGGGAGAAACAGGTGTACACTATGCATATGATCATGGTACCATGCCGTAATGGTGCTGATAGAATTGTAAACTCATGACTGAACTATAATGTGGTACCTACACAGCCTGAACGTATTAGGGAAGAATGGCTAGAAGAGGTAATTCTTCAGCTAAGTCTTAAATTATAAGGGTAGAGGAAATGTGGAGGAAATCCGGGGCTGGAAGAAGAAAAGTCGATTACGTGTTCCATAAGATGATCTTTGCTAACTCAAAACAACAATAATTGAAAACCTAACCCAACAAAAACTTGATGAATCAACTACTACTTCTCATTCTGTCTAACCTGCGAGATTATTGCCACATATCACATGGCAACAACCCAAACGTGGACACAAAAGCAAAGTGTTGCAGTGTGTTTGCCTTGTCAACTCTGGGAGTCCACAGTGCCATCCAGTAAATAGGGGGGCCACTTTTCCAGGATCAACGTTTCCTATTGTTTCTCCCATTTATTAAGCTTCAGCCGCATGGCTTTTCCTTCTGTGGCTTCAACATGCCAGGCTTTATTCTGAAACTCTCTACTTGCTAGTGACTCTCCCGGTTGTAGTTCCCAAAGATCTGTCTGGGTTTGCCTTCTTCTGACCAATGAGGGTTCGATTCAAAGTGTCACCTTCTCCAAGAGTCCTTTCCCCTCCGCTGAAATTGACACATCAGCACCACCCTCACTTGCGATGATCCCGAGCCATTGTCTTTCTGATTGCCTCACTTTACCTTCTCCATAACACTAATACTTGAAATATTTGATTATCTGTTTGTGTGGATACTTTGCCATCAAAATAGCCCACCTGGAAAACATAATAAAGGACTTTTTCTGCCTTGTGTATTGTTGCATCTCTCAATTGTAGCATATGGTCCAGTAATCAACACAGAATCCAACAGAGGTTTAAAATGAATGCAACATTTTAAACCAAGAGTAGCAACCACAGTCTCCAGATAACAGTTCTGCAACATGTGTGGGGAGAAACCAGTACAGAATCCAATAAGGGGAGACAGAAAGCTTCCAGGGAGAAAATGTGTAAAATATAGGTCAGCTATCCATTTGTCCCTATAAGAGGTGCTTTATAGTTCTGTGGAAGTTTGGGGAAAAATAAATACACACACACACACACACACACACACACACACACACACACACAAGCAGGTAGCTAGTATAGTGACTCTGAAAATCAACTAATTATGCCAGAAGAGAATTATATTCATAGCATTACTCATAGTGTTGGTAATTAGTGTTCATAATGTTCACAGTATTACTCATCTTATGATTCAGGTATTACTAATAACATATTTGTAGTATTTTATATTTTTTAATGTTTATTTGATTTTGAGAGAGAGACAGAGCACGAGCATGGGAGGGGCAGAGAGGGAGGCACAGAATCCGAAGCAGGTTCCAGGCTCTGAGCTGTCAGCACAGAGTGCACATGGGGCTCAAACTCACAAACCCTGAGATCATGATCTGAGCCAAAGTCGGACACTTAACCGACTGAGCCACCCAGACACCCCGTATTTGTAGTATTCTAACAATAAAATATCAATTTAAGAAAAATTCAAATGTGACCCTGTTATAAATATGAGGAGAAAGAGCTGATAGGGATGCAGGGTTTGGTGGAAGAATTTTAATATTTTATCTTTAGTAAAAAGATGCCAGTGAATTGTATGTGTGTTCAAAAATCAATAAAAATAGCCATATAAACATATAATTTAAAATAAGTTACTACCATATAAAATAACAAGATGATGTTGTCTATGGGAAGATAGGGTAAGGAAGAAGTAACACAGGAATTCGTATAACCCTATAATATTATTTGACTTTTAAAAAAGCATATATGCTTTATATGAGTAATTTTAAACAATAATTACAGTAAGTAATTTTAACTACAAACATGAGTATATGTAAAAACAGAAAATCCTAGAAAAATAAAATCTCAAATGTGATTTATTTTAGAGTTGTGGTATTTAACTTCTGTTATATGCATTCACGAGTTTGAATTTTGTGTAATTAATATTCTATCTGTAAGAAGAGGTTACTTGTTGACATGGTAACAAGCAATTCAACATAATATAGTAGCTTATAACAAAGGGAACTTCACACCCATTCTATATTTCTGTTGTGAGTTGGTGGAGGGCACTTTCCGTGTTTCCTCACTCAAGAACCCATGTTTAAAACTTACATTGTAAATATTGCTGGTCACCCTGGCAAACAAAACAAAACAAAACAAAAATGCTGAAAGATTTTCTCACAATTGAATGCTCAACTGAGAAGGGACACATATGAATTCTAATAAATTCTAATAAAACTCATGGTCCAGACATAGTCACACCCTTCTACCTAAATCCAAAACAGAGAGATGTAATGCTACCATGTGTTCAATAAAGCAAAGAAATTGAAATAACTAGTAAGAAAAATGAATGGCAAGTACAAACACACAAACTTTTGTAATGGAAATTGTACTATTTGTGCTTGGATTTTTAAAAAATTATTAAAACTTCTGAAAATGTAATGTTCCCCCTTTGCTGTACCCTATTTCTCATTCCATCATCAATTCCATCCTGTAACTACAGAAAAAAAGGTTGAGAAAAAATTGCGACCCCAAAGAATAGTGATAGCTTTTAAGAAAATCTTTTTTTTCTTAACTCTTTGGTTAATGCTTCTTTCACGTCTTTATTCCTAAGGCTATAAATCATGGGGTTCAACATGGGAATTACCGTTGTATAAAATACAGCAACCATTTTTCCCTGTTCCACAGATTCCTTTGAAGGGGGTCTAAGATACATGAAGAAAAGAGTTGCATAGAATATGGTGACAGCTATCAGATGGGAGCCACAGGTGGAAAAAGCTTTGTGCCTGCCTTCTGTGGAACGAATCCTCAGGATAGCAGGAAAAATATAAAGGTAGGAAATCAGGATGATGAGGAGAGAAAAGGAGAGGTTACATCCAGCCACAACAAACATGGACAGCTCTTTGTTGGAAGTGTCAGAACAAGCCAGCTTAATCAGTGGTGGGTCAGCACAGTAGAAGTGGTTAATTTCATTGGGGCCACAGAAGGCTAGGTTGTAAGTCCACATGGTTTCCATGAGGCCAGTGAGCGCTCCATACACATAAGGCCCGGTGATGAGGGATGTGCACACACTCTTGGACATCTTGCTGCCATAAAGCAGAGGGTTGCAGATGGCCATGTACCGATCAAAGGCCATCACAGCCAGGATGTAGATTTCCACGTGGACCAAGGCAATAAAAAAGTAACACTGCACCAGACATGCAGGGTAAGAAATAGTTTTCTTCTCCGACAAGAAAATCTCCAGCATCTTTGGAGTCACATTGGAAGAGAAACACAGATCCACAAAGGATAAGTGGCTCAGAAAAAAGTACATGGGTTTGTGCAGCCGGGCATTGACCTGGATGAGTACAATCATGCCAAGATTCCCTGCGACTGTGGCCGTGTAAATGGCCAGAAACAGCAGGAAGAGGAGAATCTGTAATTCCAGGTGACTGGTCAGTCCAAGAAGAATGAACTCATTCACTGAGGTGAAATTTCTTCTCATAATTTCCTTCAACAGGACATGAGAACTTTGGGTCAGTACAGAACATTTTTTAAAGGTAAAAAAAAAAATATTTTCTTAGAACGACATTTTGGATTTTTTACATGCTTTTTCTCTCCCTTTCTATGACTTTTGGCCCCAGGAGACACTAGAAATAGTGGTTTAATTGAAACAGTATCCAATTAAATCTTAGCAAACACACTTAAACCTCGGGGTCCCAGTCACTAGCGGGCTTTAAGTCTTTTTCTTTGATAAATATCCCTCTTGTTTCTCTTTGTCCATTTACCTTTTTGGTTTCTGTCAAGACATTTCTTACCCATCTGCATTTCTACTTTGTCTGTTTTCAATATTTTACTTCACTTCACATCAATTTTTTTCATCCCAGATTTTGCTAACCAATGCCAATGAACAAGCATCTACCACGTATCTAAATGAATATACCCAATAATATAATTAGTGGTTGAGAACTTTGTAGCAGCAGTTCTTCTCCTGATACCAATTATTTTTCCTGACGATGCCGCCTCAACTCCTTAGGTTCTTTGTAAAAGAGAACTGAGGGCTACATTTAAATATGCATCTTCATTCATTCTTTGTAAGATAGAAGAAATCAACACTTCTCATTTTAGAATGACTAGATTCTAGTTGGAGGGAAAGATGGAAGAAAAGAGACACCTTTGAAAAACTGAGTGATGATAAAATGTTTTACCACGTGTGGTTACTGGCATAACGCGCTGGCAAGCTTTCAAAAAGTCTTTTAGCATTTTTACAGGCAATCCGATAGGTTTGCAGAGGCTAATTTTTCAGTCCATCAGATCTGAACTGGACCAGAGAATGACTTGGTCCGGTATGTTCGTCTACGTTTGAGAAAACAGACGGGAGAGCAAAGCGAGAGCCCCGAGCCACAGACAGATTTGACAAAGCCTGGGCGGCAGCAGTACCCGCCCCACACCCATGTCAGTTACTCCTAGGAGCCATAGTTGATCTTTATGCAACCGTGCTAAGACAAAACAAGCAAAACAACCGCAAAACTTCCCTTCTCGTTGTTTATTCTCAGACTACATTTTCTACGGTCAAAGAGCAGATCCTAGGCAAGAGAATGTGATGAAAGAGAAGTGTGCAATTATTCGCCATCCCCTTACACCATAGGTTAGCCCTTCCCTCCCTCCTTTCTGCCTCCCGCTGGCAGCTCCTGTGGACACAGTGCGGAGCTACCTTGGATCACATGGATGAGCTGGCAGAAAAGTGAGTGATTAAGGCACAACGACTGAATCGTTGACGGAGCTGAACCGACATACCAGCTCAGAACTTTATATGAAAGAGAAGTAAACTTCTAACTTAACTATTGTTTTGTTTCACCCTTGCGGGAAGGGAACTCATTATTCCAACTAATCTAAACTTCCAGGATGGCTGTAAGTCTCTGTAGAACTCATCCTGATCTTCAGATTTGCCTTTACCATGGCTTCTTTCCTATAGGTTTTCAAGATACAGGCAATCGAGAATCAATACTCTTGGTGGGCCAAACAGTTAAAATCTGCGACAAACACATGGGGCACCTGGGTGGCTCAGTCAGTTAAGCGGCTGACTTCGGCCCAGGTCATGATCTCACAGTGTGTGGGTTTGAGCCCCACTCAGGCTCTGTGCTGGCAGCTCAGAGCCGGGGAGCCTGCTTCTGATTCTGTGTCTCCCTCTCTCTCTGCCCCTCCCCCACTCATGCTCGCTAGCTCTCTCTTTCTCTCTCTCTCTCAAAATTAAATAAACACTATTTTTTTTAAATCTGTGACAAACACAAACCCCTCAGGATATGGAATCTCAATCATTGCTAGTTTGATCCTAATTCATTAAAAAAAATTCCCCCTTCCACCTTAGAAAAAAATCTACTGATTAAGCTATAACTTAGAAGAGAAATATAGATCCCCAAAGAAAGATATATGTAATCTTGGATTTTATTTCCCACTCCATCAATAAGGTTCCTCTTGAAAAGAAGGAAGTTTTATCTATATCAGATAAAACTCTGCAGTGATAATTATTAGTTAGAATTTAATTAATTCCTCAGAGATTATGCCCAAAGACAAAGTTATGATTTAAAAATTGTGATGACAGTGTTTAAATAATCGCAGTGTAATCCTCTTGAGACCTTTTAAACATGCCGTAAACCTTCTTTTTTCATCCATTCTATGTTCACACACACACACACACACACACTGCAACTCTCCGTAATGCAGGGGAAAGATAATACAAAAATGGTTTAAAAATAAAATTTAGGGGCGCCTGGGTGGCGCAGTCGGTTGAGCGTCCGACTTCAGCCAGGTCACGATCTCGCAGTCCGTGAGTTCGAGCCCCGCATTGGGCTCTGGGCTGATGGCTCAGAGCCTGGAGCCTGTTTCCGATTCTGTGTCTCCCTCTCTCTCTGACCCTCCCCCGTTCATGCTCTGTCTCTCTCTGTCCCAAAAATAAATAAACGTTGAAAAAAAATTTTGTTTAAATAAATAAATAAATAAATAAATAATAAAATTTAACCATTAGTCATATTTATTCTTTAAATTCTCCTCCTCTACCCTAACCACAGAGGGTTTTTCCAGGAGCACTTAATCCCCAGCTTCATAACATATCTCTGTTTTTGTTTGTTTGTTTGTGTTTTATTTTTGTTTTTGTTTTCTTACCCACTAGTATTTCTCACCTTTATCTCTTCTTTCCTGGAATGACCTCAAGAACTCCATATTATCCTGAGCAGTTCACCTTTTGCTGGCTCTTATCCTCTAGCTCAGCTCTAGACCAACTGTTGCCTAGTGAACAAACTAAGATGTTTTGAAAAACTAAAAAGGTTTCTGTATAATAGGAACCATCATCTGTCCAAAAATGGTTATTTAATATATGGATCTCATGATCTTTTTCTTATCTCCTACTAGAGAGCACTGAAGCATCATGTTGCACCCTTCTATGTGCTCATGCCCTTTTCTTTCCTTCTTCCTTCCTTAAAAATAACCTAAGGTATATTTATGCTTTGCAAACCTTTAAAAATTATTTTGCGCTAAAATGTTTCCAGTATCCTTAATACTTATGTTCATCTCACAGGTTTTGCAACGGGCAGATTCGATATGAAAAAGTACAACTGTGCTGGCCCATTAGCTCGGTGATTACAGATATCTTAACCTTCATAAGCCTCAGTTTTCTCACATTTAAAATGTTGCTGCAGGATTTTTCTCTGATGATTTTAAAACTTACAGTGTATGTAAATATCTGACCATGTGTGAGACATATAAAACTACCACAAAAATTCTTAGCGTCTACCTTCCCTTTGTTTAATATTTAGAAGAATAAAAAAATACCCAGATTATGAGCATTGGTGCTGGTCATATGACTGGCTCTGATTTTTGTCTAGGTAGCCATGTACCCATTTCCAACCACACATCGATTCCTACCAAATAAGAAATTGGATTCCACGTATACATAGTAGCACCTTGGCTCATTCCTAACACACAAAATAGACAGCCCTACCTATAAGGAAGTAGGAAAACCAATGTGCCTTCAAAAATCAGTAAGGGAAACTGTTACTTGTGTTTATAAGGGTGATTATTTTTCCCTATGGTATTAAATCAAGATGAAGCATTCAATTCCGCCAATTAAAACTTTCCTGAAGACACAGCTCAAGGACTGTTAACATGGGAATTAGGGATGGCTTAAATTTCTCTCCTGTGTCTTCTTCGCCTCTGTCAGTAATGGTCTTACTGACTGCTTGCCATGCCTTGCTGGGCCCATCCCCCTCACTGCCTCCATCACTCAGCAGAAAGAGCTACATTCTAAAGAATTTCTTTCTTTAAAAACAAAAAAACATTTATTTATTATTGAGAGAAATAGACAGAGCATGAGCATGGGAGGGGCAGAGAGAGGGGAAGCCACAGAATCTGAGGCAGGCTCCAGGCTCTGAGCTGTCAGCACAGAGCCCGAGGCAGGACTCGAACTCACAAACCGGGAGATCATGACCTGAGCCGAAGTCAGATGTTTTACCAACTGAGCCACCCACGCACCCCCTTAAAGAATTTCTATTTCACTTGTCCACCAATGTGACAGAAGCATATTCTACCATATGGTATTATTGCAGTGATCATACATTCACTTGATAAAAAAGGGGTATTTTAGGAACGACTGGGTGGTTAAGTCGGTTAAGTGTCCGACTTCAGCTCTGGTCAGGATCTCGCGGTTCATGGATTCGAGCCCCGCGTTGGCCTTTGTGTTGACAGCTCAGAGCCTGGAGCTCCTTCGGAGTCTATGTGTCCCTCTCTCTCTGTCCCTCCCCTGCTTGTGCTCTCTCAAAAATAAATAAACGTTAAAAAAATTAAAAACTTTTTTTTTAAAGGGGAGTATTTTAGTCCTTTATTTTACTTGTTTTCTATTGTTTTGTTTTTAGAAAAGGCCAAGAGGAAATGAAAGCAATTGGAGACCCCTACATTATCCACATGATTGACAGTGTTTCCAACTCCTTATTTTTCTAGGCCATGGTGTACTTTGTACAGCTGTTGAATTTCTTAGTGGTTAAGGGTTTTTAATATATTTGATTAATAAAGTACCTAACCTTCATTAAATTTGACATACTGAACTCCTTTTTTCATATAAGATTTTGTCAAAAACTCACTTAAAAATCTCAGGCTAATATTATTTTTAAAAATTTTTTTCATGTTTATTTATTTGTGAGAGAGAGACAGAGTGCAAGCAGGGGAGGGGCAGAGAGAGGGAGAGACACAGAATCTGAAGCAGGCTCTGAGCTGTCAGCATAGAGCCCCACATGGGGCTCAAGCTCACAGACCGTGAGATCATGACTTGAGCCCAAAGTCAGATGCTCAACTGACTGAGCCACCCAGGTGCCCCTCGAGTTAGTATTATTAAACCCATTTTACAGTTGAAGGAACTGAGCCTTAGAAAAGACAATCACTTTTCTAAAAATCAGGTAAATGAACATGTGGCCACAAACATACAAAGATATTTCTGTCAGTTAAGCAAGAAACAACTTGTCCTCAACATAGTCTTGCCTCTGTGAAACCGGCTGTCATTAAGGTCATTAAATAGAGCAAGTCTTCTAGGAAAAAAAAATCATTTTATTATAATAGATCTCCCAACTCAAGATCATCAGAACAAGCAAAGATTTTAAATGTATTACAATCCCCAATTCAATGGATACTTTTACATGCGTTCTGAGTTCTTAAGCTCATTCATCAGAGCATCACATTATTTCTTAAGTGTTCCCTAACATTCATGAGAATTAATTCAACAATGAAAATGCTACTGGACACATACTTGTAGGATATGAGGCAGAAAAGATTTATAAAGAGAGGAATCAGTCTTCAAAGCCAAAGATTTGGAGTAAGTCACTTACCTAGCTACCATTCTCGACTCTTGATTGGACATTATTCGGACACTTACTCTACAAAATTTTTATTCTGTATGTATGTATTTATTTAAAATTTTAAATGTTTATTTATTTTGAGAGAGAGAGAGAGACAGGGAGACAAATAGACAGAGTGAGAGCAGGGGAGGGGCAGAGAGAGAGGGAGACGCAGAATCTGAAGCAGGCTCCAGGCTCTGAGCTGTCCGCATAAAGCCTGATGTAGGGCTTGAACCCACAAACTGTGAGATCATGACCTGAGCTGAAGTTGGACGCTTAACCGACTGAGCCACCCAGGCGCCCCAATTATGTTATTCATATAAGGAACCACTTTCTCTCAAGAAAGGCAAGCCAAAAAAAAATCATGTTTTTTCTTAATTTTTTGAAGAAAACATGGCTTTTACATTACATAATAACATAATATAAGTCTTTCAAATTATTCATCTGGTGATTTTTCAAGCTATGAATAACAGATTTATGTAGTAATTTCATCATATTTTCAAATATATTCTTTCTCTTGCTCTTTCTTATTTGGTGGTTCAAAAGAAGAGTCATGACATGTAAGAGAGACACTGTTTTAATTTTGCTACTCATTTTTTCGAGGAGGTGTCATTACCCAGCTACATTTGTAAGATTATATTCAAAAACAGAGAGGTTTATGTGGTTGACAATGACTGGAAAGATTGAAAATTTGTTGGCAAAAGTGAAAACTTGACACTCCCATATACTTCTAAGAATGTTCTGGAGTCTTCATATGGTTTATGGTAAAATCTAATTTTTACTGTTACTGTAGCTGCAGAGTGGCAGGATGTGATGATAATGTTCCATGTGGCCAGCTCTTGAGAAAACAAGTCTGATGTGACACAACTCTGTATGAAATCTAATATACAGGCAATGGCCGCCATGTAACAGTAGAACACTTTGGACCCAATATCGTAACTACGTGAAAAGCAAATGGTCGGGTCATATGGGTGGGATTGTCACAGACAGCATCAGGGACAAAACACTGAGTTAACACCAAGGTGATTATGTGACACTGTTCAAATAAATTGATCAACGACAAGACTTTTTCAATAAAAAAAAATTAACCAAAATGTGTGGCATTGGCAGATCGGTGAAAAATGGTATGAGCAGGTGATCCACAGAGTTAGGCTCAAGTTTTCCACAAGAAAGAGACACAAATAACTGTAGACAAGACAAAGAACAGTTGGCAACACTGGACAACTGGTCAACCTCAGGAAGCTAAATTTCTTCTTTCTCATCTGATTTACCCTGAACATTTCAAGAGAAATTCTGTTTAAGAAAATAAAAATAGACCAATTATGCGTGAATAAATTATACACAATTAAGATTCCATCAGTGCATCTCATATGTTTTCTAATTCCCATCACCTTATACAACTAATGTTGTAATTTCCAATTTGTAAACATTCGCTAATATCTATCTATCTATCATCTGTTTATTACCTATTTGGCTCTTAAGGGAGCATAGACTATGTACCAGGCTAAGCATTAGAAAAATAACTGCTTTCAAATTTTATATCTGACTTTGTGGCATTTACAAGATTATGGAGAACACAGATATTAATTAATTAACCAAAACTATAAGGGTCGTGTATATAAAGAATGATAAATGTAATAACAGAAAAATACAGAAAGCTATGAGAGGAAACAAAGTCTCGAATAGGTAAAGTAACTTTATAGTTAATAATAAAAATCAGGGGCTCCTGGGTGGCTCAGTCGGTTAAGCGTTGGACTTCAGCTCAGGCCATGATCTCACAGTCCGTGAGTTTGAGCCCCGCATCGGGCTCTGGGCTGATGGCTCAGAGCCTGGAGCCTGCTTCGGATTTTGTGTGTCTCTCTCTCTCTGCCCTTCCCCCGTTCATGCTCTGTCTCTCTCTGTCTCAAAAATAAATAAACGTTAAAAAATTAAAAAATAATAATAATAAAAATCAGTTCACTTTTATTGAGTGAATATTATGTATCATGCTTTGTACTAAGTACTTTATAGTTATTTTTAAAATGTTTTTATCTGAGTATAGTTGACACACAATGTTACCTTAATTTCAAGTGTACAACAAATATATTAATCCATTTTTTACGCAGGTTATTTATGAGAAAATACTATATGTATTTATCCTACAGAGGAGAAAATGAGGCAGAGAGGCTAAGTAACTTGCTCACTAAGACTGATTCCAAAGTTTATGTTCTTAACTATTTTTTAGCTGATAAACGATGGAATCAGGGTCTGTCTACAAAGCTCACTTTATTGAACAGATTGAATTTGTCTATACCTTATAAAATAGGATGTCTTTTCATAGTAGATTATATTATTCAGTGTGCATTCAGCTGTCAATTACCTGATCAACAATATTTTGGGGATACAGAAAATGAGTTTTGCTTCTTACATGACTTTCCCCTTCAAAAAGCTATAGTGAGACAAGAGAGCAACCAACTGGATTTCTGCTCAGGTCATGATCCCAGGGTCATGAGATTGAGCCCTGAATAATTCCCCATGCTGGGTGTGGAGCCTGCTTAAGATTCTTTCTCTCCCTCTGCCTTCCTCCCAACTCCTGTCTGAGCACTCTCTCTCTCAAAAAAAAAAAAAAGTATTGAGAAAAAAGCAGGGGTGGGAGTGTTCCAGGCCGGCTCAGTTGGTAGAGCATGCAACTCTTGATCTCAGGGTTGTAATTTCAAGCCCCACATTGGGTGTAGAGATTACTTAATTTTTTAAAAAAATGTATGTCATAGAAGGAAAAGTAAATGATAAATGTTGAAGCCAGACACATTTGGGCTTCTCAGCTATGTGATTTTCGGTAAGCAATTAATCTGTGGGTCTCTACTCATCTTTAAAATGGGGATAACAGCGCCTGGGTGGCTCAGTCGGTTAAAAGTCTGACTTTGACTCAGGTAATGATCTCAAGGTTCCGCATCGGGCTCTGTGCTGACAGCTGGGAGCCTGTTTTGGATTGTGTCTCCCTCTCTCTCTACCCCTCCCAGACTCACACTCCATCTCTCTTTCTCTCGCTCTCTCTCTCAAAACTAAATAAACATTTAAAAATTTAAACATAAATAACATGGGACTAACAATTCTGTAATCATAATATTAGTGGGCAGATTAAGTGAAACAACATACATTAAAACAGTACTTGAACTTTGGTGAGCATTGTTATTTCCTTCTCTCCCTCGTGTGTGTGTATGTGTGTGAGTGTGAAAATCTAAACTTTCTTCAGATGTCAGGAAATATATGATATATGAAAAAAAATGTTAGACTTAAAGCAATATCTTTCCCTGGACCATTTGTTTATTTTTTTTAAGTACACATGGATCAGACTTCCTTTAACACAGTACCAGTTGGATTCATGATCTCTTAGATAGGTGGGAAGCAAAGTGTAAAATACCCTGTAATTATTGATCCTTAAGGAAGTGTGGTAAATATTCTCTATTTTCACATAGGTTCCTCCATCACTGTGTTGCTTAAATCTGTTCAATAAATTAAAAGAAAGTTCAGAATTAACTTGCAAAGATGTAGAGTGAGAATTTAGGAGCTGTTGCCTCTTCATTTAGTGCCAAGCTAGGCTATAAAAATAGAGACAAGCACCCTGAAATCGGATAATTGGAATAAAGGAGCTTCTTTTAAATAATTGCATATGTGTGTCTGCTTAAACAGCAATAGCACTCTAGGCATCTGTTTAAGTAGAATCTGACACACTATTAACTAGATGTTAAAATTTACAAAAGTAGCGATTTGTTTAGCTGTGTGTTTTACCAGCATCCACAATTTGAATTTCAAGATAAAGATATTTAAAGAACATCTAGTAATAGAAAATTTGAAACAATTAAATGGGATAATATAGAATTAATAAATATGAAAATGTTACTTTGTAGAAAATATTGAGGAGAAATAAGCTCTCAGGTAGAAAAGAAGCTTTGAAATACGACTGAGAAAAACATGTCCATTGAGGGAGTGACTGATTACGGTTCCGTGGCTTTTCCTTTTTCATTGAAAGTAACATGTACATATGTGATCACGAATATTTTCTAATACCTATTTTGTTCAGATCCTGCCTGCTCTGACATAATATTGTACTAGGAGTTATAAGTATGCTGGAGCAGGTGCACAAAGAATGAACAAGTCCCCATCTTCTTCAATTATATAAGACCAACTTCGATTTACTCACAGTACATTCTTTTTTTTCTCTGCTGCATTAGCACTCCCATTTTCTTATACTATGTAGCACTTAACAAATTGCATTGATTTTTCTCTTTACAGAATTCTACAAAACCATGCAATCCTAGAGCTCCTTGGGGGTTCTTGCTTGGTATTGGAGCAGTACTTGGCTTATTATACGTACTCAGTAAACATTCCTCAGCTCTGCTTATGCTTTGTAGCTGCAAAGTCACCTGAAAGCTTAACCTTTTTAAAAATCAGCTTGTCTTTTGCATTCTTTAGCATTAAAATATTGACAAACAGGTTGGCAGGTTTAATAATAAAATTAGGTATATAATAACTAACTGTGGTAAAATACAATTGTGGATAAAATTTGAGCTACGATACAAATGAAAAATATCTGTCCCATCCTGAAAAAATCGATTAATAGACAAAAATGAAGGAAGGTACGAAAACCCCAGATCCCAGCAGGCTGGGATATCACTGATAAACTCTACCGAAGTTACAATTTCTTTTGAGGCAAGCTATGTATTTCTGTAAAAGATATTCATTCCCTACTTCAGGAGTTAATATCTAGAAGTTAATTGGAAGTCTTTGTATACTGTTATGGCAGAAGGAGGAAAGTGTCTTACTGAGAGTGGGGAGGAATAAATGGACATCAGGCATGGTCCTGGAGCTGTTATCTTGACTTTTCTGTCTCAGAGGTGACAGCAAGTCTCAATCAGCAGTGCTGATCACATTCCTTTAGATAATGGAATTAAACCCCTGCATAGCAATTAGTATAGTATTAAAAACTACTAAAAGTTAGCTCATGATAGTCAACTATGTGTGTATGTACATATATAGCCATACATTGGTTTGCAGATATAGAGAAATTTTCCAAAAACGTAAGAAACCAGTAATGGTGATAACTTTGAAAAGAGACAATGGAAGATCATGGTGGGGGGAAAAGGGAGGAAAATCTTTTATTTTGTACTCTTCTGTATAGATTGAATGTTTTACTATAAGAAGGAATAATTTTTACAGTGTGAAAGGAACATATGATGCTACAAATGTAAAAGTGTAAACGTATATAAGAGAAATTATCCACCCTACCTACATATCTAACCTCCAACCCTTTACACACTCAGTGCACACTCACACATCTCCTATACAACTGTAAATCTCCTGTACCTCTGTCTTTCGTGCTTTGCCATTAGATTGCAGATTTTCATTGTAGATTAAAAGTTGACTTTACTGTAAATGCAGTTAAAGTTGGATCCAGTTCTCATAAGTACATCTTTTCTATAATTTTTTTTTTGAGACAGAGAGAGACAGAATGAACGGGGGAGGGTCAGAGAGAGAGGGAGACACAGAATCTGAAACAGGCTCCAGGCTCTGAGCCGTCAGCACAGAGCCCGACGTGGGGCTCGAACTCACAGACCATGAGATCATGACCTGAGCCGAAGTCGGACACTTAACCGACTGAGCCACCCAGGCGCCCCTCTATAATTTATAAAGAAGGATACATTGTAACTTTATTTCAAAAGTACATTTCTTCTCATCAATTTCCAAAAAGCTTGCTTCACATTCTTGTTCCTCAGGCTATAAATGATGGGGTTCAACATAGGGCTTACAAAAGTGTAGAAAACAGCAATAATTTTAGACTGCTCCACTGACTTGTCCGTGGGAGGTCTAACATACATGCAGAAGAGTGTCCCGTAAAATACAGTCACTGCCACCAGATGGGAACCACACGTGGAAAAAGCTTTGTGCCTGCCTTCAGCAGAATGTATCCTCAGGATGGCAGTGAGAATGAAGATGTAAGAGATGACAATTATGAGGAGGGAGTTGGAGAGGTTAAATCCTGCTACCACAAACATGGACGTCTCTTTAATGAAAGTGTCAGAGCAGGACAGCTGGATGAGGGGGGGGTCAGTGCAGTAGAAGTGATTAATAATATTGGAGTCACAGAAGGTCAAGCGGTACGTCCACATGGTTTCCATCAGGCCACTAAGGAAGCCGTAGACATAGGGACCAGCAATCAGGCGAATACAGACCCCTCTGGACATCTTGCTGCTGTAAAGCAAAGGGTTACAGATGGCCACGTACCTGTCATAAGCCATTACAGCTAGCATGTAATACTCAGTAATCACCATGGCAATGAAAAAATAACACTGGGTTAAACAAGCAGCATAGGAAATGGTTTTCTTCTCTGATAAGAAGTTCGCCAGCATCTTGGGAGTCACATTCGTGGAATAACACAAATCCAAGCCAGACAAACTGGCAAGAAAGAAGTACATGGGGGTGTGGAGGCGTGAATCTATCCTGATCAATACCAACATCCCAAGGTTCCCCCCCACGGTGATCAAGTAGATCACCAGGAACAGCACAAAGAGGATGGGCTGAAGCTCTGGACGATCTGTTAATCCCAGGAGTACAAATTCGGTCACTAAGGTGGAATTTCCTCTGACCATTTTCTTAGCTGCCAGCATTGTTCACGTGGATGAATTAAAATAAAGTAAGAAGTGAATGAGAAGTCCATCATATATTTCTTCTCTCTCTTTCTCCCCTTCTCCTCCGTCTCACACTCTCAATCACTCTCACGCAGGACTATGATGAGCATCTGAGATTGCAGGAACTGAGACTTTCAAGAAGGTGGTGGCCCCTAGAAGCTAGGTGTGTAATGTGCAGATGGTCCCCAAGAGAATGGCTCATGTGACACCAGCTTGCTTCAGAATGGGGGCCTTATGACCCAAAGTCTGCCTAAAAATGGACTGAACCACCAACAGTTGCTTACCGTTCTCTATAAAATCACAGGTTTCATCATGGAGCTTGGGAATGGTTCCAGATGCAATGGTGACATGTGTTTGGAAACACTTCTGCAAGTCAACAGTGCATGCATATGTAGAAGTTCAACTTCTGAGAATTACACTCCCTATGGGTTGGAGGTGAAAACCCCAAATTACAGTGATTTAAAGGAAAGCGATCCTGTTTCACTGTGATATCAATAAAGTACAGGAAATTATGGCATTCATATGTGAATAGACCAAAGATAATGACCCCAAATATGAAAATAGCAAAGCCCTGCATCAATCACTAATGAAGGAACTTTTGTTCAGAAGCATTTGTATGACTAGAGAAAGGGAGACCTAGGTTGGGGGAAAAAAAGAAGTGGTCAAAGAAGTGGATTATGCTTGTGGATAAAATGATCAATTCAGATAATATCAATTATAATGAAAGAATAAAATGAGAAACTGTTTTTCCAGGAGTTGGGAGAATATATTTTCATCATGGATTCTCAATGTTGTCGTGTTATTGTACATGATAGACTGAATAAGATAAGGGATCAGAACTCAAATACCTCTCAGGGCCAGATAGTAAGGATGAGTGAAGTAGGCTAGGTATAAGGATGAGCAGAAATGAAGTAGAGAGTGACTCCCAGGTTAAAAAGCCAGCAGCCGGTCGGGCAAGATGGCGGCTTAGGAGGACGCTGGGCTCACCGCACGTCCTGCTGATCACTTAGATTCCATCTACATCTGCCTAAATAACCCAGAAAACCGCCAGAGGATTAGCAGAACGGAGTCGCCGGAGCCAAACGCAGACGAGAGGCCCACGGAAGAGGGTAGGAAGGGCGGCGAGGCGGTGCGCGCTCCACGGACTGGCGGGAGGGAGCCGGGGCGGAGGGGCGGCTCGCCGGCCAAGCACAGCCACCGAGTCTGGCTTGCAAAAGCGGAGGGGCCTGACGGACTGTGTTCCCACAACAAGCGCGACTTAGCGTCTGGGAGGTCATAAGTTAACAGCTCTGCTCAGAAAGCGGGAAGGCTGGAGGACAAAGGGAGGGAGAGCTGCTGAGCCCCCTGACAACAGAGCTCAGTTTGGTGGGGAACAAAGGCGCTCGCCAGCGCCATCTCCCCCGCCCATCCCCCAGCCGAAATCCCAAAGAGAACCTGTTCCTGCCGGGGAACTTGCTCGCTCCGCGCAAACACCCAACTCTGCGCTTCTGCGGAGCCAAACCTCCGGCAGCGGATCTGACTCCCTCCCGCTGCCACAGGGCCCCTCCTGAAGTGGATCACCTAAGGAGAAGCGATCTAAGCCTGCCCCTCCTGCCCCCGAGCACCTTGCCTACCCACCCCAGCTAATACGCCAGATCCCCAGCATCACAAGCCTGGCACGGTGCAAGTAGCCCAGACGAGCCACACCACCCCACAGTGAATCCCGCCCCTAGGAGAGGGGAAGAGAAGGCACAAACCAGTCTCACCGTGGCCCCAGCGGTGGGCTGGGGACAGACATCAGGTCTGACTGCGGCCCCGCCCACCAACTCCAGTTATACACTACAGCACAGGGGAAGTGCCCTGCAGGTCCGCACCACTCCAGGGACTATCCAAAATGACCAAGCGGAAGAACTCCCCTCAGAAGAATCTCCAGGAAATAACAACAGCTAATGAGCTGATCAAAAAGGATTTAAATAATATAACAGAAAGTGAATTTAGAATAATAGTCATAAAATTAATCGCTGGGCTTGAAAACAGTATACAGGACAGCAGAGAATCTCTTGCTACAGAGATCAAGGGACTAAGGAACAGTCACGAGGAGCTGAAAAACGCTTTAAACGAAATGCATAACAAAATGGAAACCACCACAGCTCGGCTTGAAGAGGCAGAGGAGAGAATAGGTGAACTAGAAGATAAAGTTATGGAAAAAGAGGAAGCTGAGAAAAAGAGAGATAAAAAAATCCAGGAGTATGAGGGGAAAATTAGAGAATTAAGTGATACACTAAAAAGAAATAATATACGCATAATTGGTATCCCAGAGGAGGAAGAGAGAGGGAAAGGTGCTGAAGGGGTACTTGAAGAAATAATAGCTGAGAACTTCCCTGAACTGGGGAAGGAAAAAGGCATTGAAATCCAAGAGGCACAGAGAACTCCCTTCAGACGTAACTTGAATCGATCTTCTGCACGACATATCATAGTGAAACTGGCAAAATACAAGGATAAAGAGAAAATTCTGAAAGCAGCAAGGGGTAAACGTGCCCTCACATATAAAGGGAGACCTATAAGACTCGTGACTGATCTCTCTTTTGAAACTTGGCAGGCCAGAAAGAATTGGCACGAGATTTTCAGGGTGCTAGACAGAAAAAATATGCAGCCGAGAATCCTTTATCCAGCAAGTCTGTCATTTAGAATAGAAGGAGAGATAAAGGTCTTCCCAAACAAACAAAAACTGAAGGAATTTGTCACCACTAAACCAGCCCTACAAGAGATCCTAAGGGGGACCCTGTGAGACAAAGTCCCAGAGACATCACTACAAGCATAAAACATACAGACATCACAATGACTCTAAACCCGTATCTTTCTATAATAACACTGAATGTAAATGGATTAAATGCGCCAACCAAAAGACATAGGGTATCAGAATGGATAAAAAAACAAGACCCATCTATTTGCTGTCTACAAGAGACTCATTTTAGACCTGAGGACACCTTTAGATTGAGAGTGAGGGGATGGAGAACTATTTATAATGCGACTGGAAACCAAAAGAAAGCTGGAGTAGCCATACTTATATCAGACAAACTAGACTTTAAATTAAAGGCTGTAACAAGAGATGAAGAAGGACATTATATAATAGTTACAGGGTCTATCCATCAGGAAGAGCTAACAATTCTAAGTGTCTATGCACCGAATACCGGAGCCCCCAAATATATAAAACAATTACTCATAAACATAAGCAACCTTATTGATAAGAATGTGGTAATTGCAGGGGACTTTAATACACCACTTACAGAAATGGATAGATCATCTAGACACACGGTCAATAAAGAAACAAGGGCCCTGAATGAGACATTGGATCAGATGGACTTGACAGATATATTTAGAACTCTGCATCCCAAAGCAACAGAATATACTTTCTTCTCGAGTGCACATGGAACATTCCCAAGATAGATCATATACTGGGTCACAAAACAGCCCTTCATAAGTTTACAAGAATTGAAATTATACCATGCTTACTTTCAGACCACAATGCTATGAAGCTTGAAATCAACCACAGAAAAAAGTCTGGAAAACCTCCAAAAGCATGGAGGTTAAAGAACACCCTACTAACGAATGAGTGGGTCAACCAGGCAATTAGAGAAGAAATTAAAAAATATATGGAAACAAATGAAAATGAAAATACAACAATCCAAACGCTTTGGGACGCAGCAAAGGCAGTCCTGAGAGGAAAATACATTGCAATCCAGGCCTATCTCAAGAAACAAGAAAAATCCCAAATACAAAATCTAACAGCACACCTAAAGGAACTAGAAGCAGAACAGCAAAGGCAGCCTAAGCCCAGCAGAAGAAGAGAAATAATAAAGATCAGGGCAGAAATAAACAATATAGAAACTAAAAAAACTGTAGAGCAGATCAACGAAACCAAGAGTTGGTTTTTTGAAAAAATAAACAAAATTGACAAACCTCTAGCCAGGCTTCTCAAAAAGAAAAGGGAGATGACCCAAATAGATAAAATCATGAATGAAAATGGAATTATTACAACCAATCCCTCAGAGATACAAACAATTATCAGGGAATACTATGAAAAATTATATGCCAACAAACTGGACAACCTGGAAGAAATGGACAAATTCCTGAACAACCACACTCTTCCAAAACTCAATCAGGAGGAAATAGAAAGCTTGAACAGACCCATAACCAGCGAAGAAATTGAATCGGTTATCAAAAATCTCCCAACAAATAAGAGTCCAGGACCAGATGGCTTCCCAGGGGAGTTCTACCAGACGTTTAAAGCAGAGATAATACCTATCCTTCTCAAGCTATTCCAAGAAATAGAAAGGGAAGGAAAACTTCCAGACTCATTCTATGAAGCCAGTATTACTTTGATTCCTAAACCAGACAGAGACCCAGTAAAAAAAGAGAACTACAGGCCAATATCCCTGATGAATATGGATGCAAAAATTCTCAATAAGGTACTAGCAAATCGAATTCAACGGCATATAAAAAGAATTATTCACCATGATCAAGTGGGATTCACTCCTGGGATGCAGGGCTGGTTCAACATTCGCAAATCAATCAACGTGATACATCACATTAACAAAAAAAAAGAGAAGAACCATATGATCCTGTCAATCGATGCAGAAAAGGCCTTCGACAAAATCCAGCACCCTTTCTTAATAAAAACCCTTGAGAAAGTCGGGATAGAAGGAACATACTTAAAGATCATAAAAGCCATTTATGAAAAGCCCACAGCTAACATCATCCTCAACGGGGAAAAACTGAGAGCTTTTTCCCTGAGATCAGGAACACGACAAGGATGCCCACTCTCACCGCTGCTGTTTAACATAGTGCTGGAAGTTCTAGCATCAGCAATCAGACAACAAAAGGAAATCAAAGGCATCAAAATTGGCAAAGATGAAGTCAAGCTTTCGCTTTTTGCAGATGACATGATATTATACATGGAAAATCCGATAGACTCCACCAAAAGTCTGCTAGAACTGATACAGGAATTCAGCAAAGTTGCAGGATACAAAATCAATGTACAGAAATCAGTTGCATTCTTATACACTAACAATGAAGCAACAGAAAGACAAATAAAGAAACTGATCCCATTCACAATTGCACCAAGAAGCATAAAATACCTAGGAATAAATCTAACCAAAGATGTAAAGGATCTGTATGCTGAAAATTATAGAAAGCTTATGAAGGAAATTGAAGAAGATTTAAAGAAATGGAAAGACATTCCCTGCTCATGGATTGGAAAAATAAATATTGTCAAAATGTCAATACTACCCAAAGCTATCTACACATTCAATGCAATCCCAATCAAAATTGCACCAGCATTCTTCTTGAAACTAGAACAAGCAATCCTAAAATTCATATGGAACCACAAAAGGCCCCGAATAGCCAAAGGAATTTTGAAGAAGAAGACCAAAGCAGGAGGCATCACAATCCCAGACTTTAGCCTCTACTACAAAGCTGTCATCATCAAGACAGCATGGTATTGGCACCAAAACAGACACATAGACCAATGGAATAGAATAGAAACCCCAGAACTAGACCCACAAACGTATGGCCAACTCATCTTTGACAAAGCAGGAAAGAACATCCAATGGAAAAAAGACAGCCTCTTTAACAAATGGTGCTGGGAGAACTGGACAGCAACATGCAGAAGGTTGAAACTAGACCACTTTCTCACACCATTCACAAAAATAAACTCAAAATGGATAAAGGACCTAAATGTGAGACAGGAAACCATCAAAACCTTAGAGGAGAAAGCAGGAAAAGACCTCTCTGACCTCAGCCGTAGCAATCTCTTACTCGACACATCCCCAAAGGCAAGGGAATTAAAAGCAAAAGTGAATTACTGGGACCTTATGAAGATAAAAAGCTTCTGCACAGCCAAGGAAACAACCAACAAAACTAAAAGGCAACCAACGGAATGGGAAAAGATATTCGCAAATGACATATCGGACAAAGGGCTAGTATCCAAAATCTATAAAGAGCTCACCAAACTCCACACCCGAAAAACAAATAACCCAGTGAAGAAATGGGCAGAAAACATGAATAGACACTTCTCTAAAGAAGACATCCGGATGGCCAACAGGCACATGAAAAGATGTTCAGCGTCGCTCCTTATCAGGGAAATACAAATCAAAACCACACTCAGGTATCACCTCACGCCAGTCAGAGTGGCCAAAATGAACAAATCCGGAGACTATAGATGCTGGAGAGGATGTGGAGAAACGGGAACCCTCTTGCACTGTTGGTGGGAATGCAAATTGGTGCAGCCGCTCTGGAAAGCAGTGTGGAGGTTCCTCAGAAAATTAAAAATAGACCTACCCTATGACCCAGCAATAGCACTGCTAGGAATTTATCCAAGGGATACAGGAGCGCTGATGCATAGGGCCACGTGTACCCCAATGTTCATAGCAGCACTCTCAACAATAGCCAAATTATGGAAAGAGCCTAAATGTCCATCAACTGATGAATGGATAAAGAAATTGTGGTTTATATACACAATGGAATATTACGTGGCAATGAGAAAAAATGAAATATGGCCTTTCGTAGCAACGTGGATGGAACTGGAGAGTGTGATGCTAAGTGAAATAAGCCATACAGAGAAAGACAGATACCATATGGTTTCACTCTTATGTGGATCCTGAGAAACTTCACAGGAACCCATGGGGGAGGGGAAGGAAAAAAAAAAAAAAAGAGGTTAGAATGGGAGAGAGCCAAAGCATAAGAGACTTAAAAACTGAGAACAAACTGAGGGTTGATGGGGGGTGGGAGGGAGGAGAGGGTGGGTGATGGGTATTGAGGAGGGCACCTTTTGGGATGAGCACTGGGTGTTGTATGGAAACCAATTTGTCAATAAATTTCATAAAAAAAAAAAAAGTTAAAATAAAATATTAAACCCAAAAAAAAAAAAAAAAAAGCCAGCAGCCACTCAGGCCAGTGGAATTTTTACTACACAATAATGGAAACCCTATGTTCCAAGATCTTAAGAACCAAGTACCCTCAAAAGTCAGCTACTTCGACTCAGTGATGTTTCCAGAATGTTGTATGATTTAGTCATTATAATAAGATAATCTTTGAGTACAAACCGCATTGGACACTGCATGTCTGTGAGTCACTTTCCTAAGGAAACAAAGGTGACTGGTAATAGTGCTTGTCTTGAGAGAGCTGGTTGGTATCTTCATAGTAAAAGGGACATAGGAAGAGAAAATTAAGATTATATGTGATAAGTTCAATAATAAATATTTGAACAAAGTTACTAATTAATTGTGTCCAGAAAGACGGGATAGCCTCAAAGAATGGCACCCTTTAACTGGGACTTACAGGATAACTAAGAATTTTCTAGAAATATGAGGGTAGGGAGGACTTTCAGACAGTGTGAACAGTACACACAGAGACAGGAGGCTTTCAAGAGAAATCAAAGATATTCCACGTAGACGCAGGGATAAATTTTCTACGGATTAATTCCACAACTTTGGTCTTTGAGAGCAAACTACAATAATTTGAGAATCAGGATAGGTGTAAATAGCAAAAGTGCTTTTTCCTCACTTGCCAGAAAGATGAGTCTATTTGGAGAATATTCACCTTAACGGTACATGTAAATCTCCCATTTCAATGGCATTAAGACATTCATCTCATCTTTAGATTTGGACAGCTATGCCCTAAATACTAGCACCTGGTTGCTCATCATATTACATTTGACAACTAATAAAAGCAATAAAAATATAAAAGAGAATTAGGAATTTAATTTGCCTGTTTCCTACTATCTCCTTTAAATAGGTTCAGCAAGCATGCTCTAAGATTTAAGGAGAGACTACATTTTGATTATAGTTCTTTCCATGCACACAGCCACATCAGTTTTACAAAGCAATGATGCTGTTCTGTTTTATTTTACCTCTAGAAGAACCTGCAACTAATACAGAGCGAGTACAATTAGGAAAGGGGGGGAATGGGGCACACAGAAACCTTCAACATGCTATCACCAGAGTTCTTAGATTAGTACTTTCAAAACTGTATGCACCAGATCAACGGGATATCAGGCAACAAAATAGGTCTATGGTAAAACTAAATTTGAAAACTGCTGAGTTTTTTTAAAATGTTTATTTATTTTTGAGAGAGAGAGAGAGAGAGACAGTACAAGATGGGGAGGAGCAGAGAGGGAGGGAGAAACAGAATCCGAAGCAGGCTCCAGGCTCTGAACTGTCAGCACAGAGTCTGATGCAGGGCTCGAACTCATGAACCGTGAGATCATAACTTGAGCTAAAGTTGGATGCTTAACCGACTGAGCCACCCAGGCACCCCAAAGAATGCTGTGTTTTGAAAAAGAGAAGGGAAAATGGGTTTCTCTGTTGCAGGAAGTCTCAGAGCCTTCTAGATGCCCGCATGTATTGTGAAGCTATATAAGGTGGGCAAGAATATGCAGCTTTTCCTAAGCTCACTTGTTCATAGAGCCTGAAGCATCTCTACTCTCGTTAGACTTAGAAACCCTAATTCCACACGAGCACCAGAGATTGCTAGAACCCTTGCATCTCAATAGCAAAACCAAACACAGGAACGTAAGATCTATCCTGCGCTACTTGGAAAATCACCTTCTTTAAGTAGTGCCACTGGTAGTATACTAAAGCACTTTTGAATTTATCATTGATACATGCTCTCAAAAAAAATTGTTTGGGGGAAATACAGAGCTTGGAAGAGGAGCCCTGTGAATGGGAAGGAATGGAAGCAAGCAGAAAATAGCAAAGAACTCCTAGGGAAATGGAAAGCTATGATATGACATCAGAGCTCTGTTTACCAATCAGAGGTGGACACAAGTCTTTTCTGCTCCCAAGCACATGATCTGTACAGCTGGACCCTAAACACTAGCCCCTGTTTGCACATCATATCATATCAAACAAATAATTATGGTTGCTTATTAAGTGTCTATTTGAGTTAAGGTATGTGCTAAATTACCATGTATGTGGATATAACATAGGTTCCACATATTGTAAATATTCTCATATAATTTCCACATATTTTAACTTATCTGTGTTGAAATTATTACATATTCTTTTTAAAATCATGCTTCCCTAGTTGCTTCTCCTCTGTCTTTTTACAGACCTATCTTGCAATCCATGACCCTGTTTCTAAAACCAATGAAATTGAGGGGCATGTGGGTGGCTCAGTCAGTTAAGCATCTGACTTCAGCTCAGGTCATGATCTCGCTATTTCTGAGTTCAAGCCCTGTGTCAGGCTCTGTGCTGACAGCTCAGAGCCTGAAGCCTGCTTCGGATTCTTTGTCTCCATCTCTCTCTGCCCCTCACCTGCCCACACTCTGTCCCTCTTTCTCTCAAAGATAAATAAACATAAAAATATTTAAAAATAAAATAAAACAAAACTGTCTAATTTGAGTTTCTTGCCTGATTCAAATTTTAAAGGCCAAAAGTGTTTGGAAACATGATTTCCAATATCTTTAAAAAAAAAAGATATTTGAGATCTGAAATGGGCATATGACAAATACTGTTGGTAAATGTTAAATATTTTTGGTAGCTCTCTATGATAATTCCAAACCAAACCTGCTGCATTAGAAGTAAAGCCTTTTATTCCACTGGAAATAAGTAGCTGAATAATTTTGGAATACTTAATATATTATTTTTATTTCTATAAGCAAAACTTGTAGAGTTTTCTTGCACTTCTGGGCTCATGTTTAATGGCTGTGGGAACTGCTCTTGAAAGCTCCCTATTTAAATTACGGTACCCAGCACTCCTTGTAGTTGGAAAGATTGCTCACTTATTTGATATTTATTTAAGGAATAGCAAAATTTATCCTCTGTTATTCTTATTTTCTAGCTTCTATATCAATATAGAATGCCAAGTAATTCATACTTAATTATTGGAGAGATTGCTGAACTGGTTTTATAATAGTCATGCACATTTTTCTCTCCATGTGAGAAATGCCACACAGAAAGATAATTAAATTTCAGTGAGGTGGGGAGCCAGATATCTTCCTAAAGATTTCCCTCTGGCTTTGGTGTCCAATTTGAAATTTCTGGGTAATAATAAGTCAGTGAAAGTAGCAATGAGTTGTTTTTTTTTTTTATCTATGTCCCTTATTTCAAGAAACATAAGAAAAATAAAATTCTCAACATAAGGTTTCACTGGTTCAATAATGTCAAATTGCTTTTCTCCGGATTGGAATGATCATAGATAAACAAGATAACAGAGAGACTACATAGATTTTTCATGCAGATGAACTTGACTCACAAGGATATTGATATGCATATATATTTGTTTCCTATTATGTAACAACGCAAGAAAACAAAACATTACTTTGTAATTTAGTAGGGATTATTGAGCAAAAAATAGGTGTCACATATGGTAAACCGGTACACGTGGTAAATATTTGGTGAAAATTTGGAGTTCCAAGATTTTACTTTCCCACTGAAAATCAGTCAATCAAACTGTGTAGCTCACTTCCAAAAGTGTCATTGATATCTCACACCCTGGTGGCTGAAATGTTCATTTGGGGAATAGTTTGCCCTCTTCAGGGTCCAGTTTAAAGGCACATGTTCAAAGTAACAGGATAACACTGACCTGTTTTCATTTTTGCTAACTATTCCATGTGCATAGGGTTGCCATTTCATACTCCTGTAAGATGGATTGAGTGGGAGACTCGGAGATATTGAAGCGAAGGATAGGGCCACACAAAATAGGAGGAAGGGTTATTGAAGTTTAGAGTCAGTAATCCGATAAGCATGCAAGCTCAACTGTTCATAAAGATGTAGATAAGCCCGCAAGAATAGCTAGAAAAAGAATGGTACTTTAAGGTAGGAAATGGCAAAACAAGTAAGTAATAGGTCATGTAGTTGGTGGAGCCATGCATCTCGTGTGAATATTAATTTCCCAGAAGGAGCACCTTCCCTGTCTACTCTGCCAAATAAACTCCAGTGTCTTCCCCTGTCTTAGTTTTCCATTCCATTGTCTCACAAATTTAAGAGCAGGGTGCATTACCTGGTTACAATGAATGAACCTGTTATAGATCTTGTTACACATTATGGCTTTGTACCAGCCAATGGTATCATAAAACCCCTTTTGAATCTTCGTTTAGAAAGCGATCTTTGAGGCACCTGGGTGGCTCAGTCTGTGAAGTGTCCAACTTCAGCTCAGGTCATGATCTCACAGCTAGTGAGTTTGAGCCCCGCATTGGGCTGTGTGCTGACAGCTCAGAGCCTGGATCCTATTCTGTGTCTCCCTCTCTGCCCCTCCTCTGTTCACACTCTGTCTCTCGATCTCTCTCAAAAATAAATGAAATTTTTAAATAAATAAATAAATAAATAAATAAATAAACATATAAACACTAATTTTTTTAATTTTTTTTAATTTAGGAAGCAATCATTTAACCTTGATATAGCGACTTTCTTTCTGTGAACTTGAGTCCTCATCTATTCAATATCATACTTTGGCTACATAATTTCTAAAATGCCCATCATTTATAACATTCTGATTCAGGATTTATGTAGTTACAAATCCTATACCCATTATTAGCCATGTGTCTCAGTTTAATTAAATTTACCCCAAACATTTCTCTCTCAAATAATTGAAAAAGAGATTTATTGAGTTCTATAAGAGTTTTATTTTTGCCAGAATGAATATAATAATTCTTTCTTGAATTTTTTCTCTTTTCAATTATTTGATTTTTTTGGAGGGGGGACTGTTCTTCCAACAGATATTATTCTTTTTTTTAATGTTTATTTATTTTTGAGGAAGAGAGAGAGAGCGTGGAGGGGCAGAGAGAAAGGGAGACAGAGGATCCCAAGCAGGCTCAGCACCATCAGCACAGAACCAGACATGGGCTCAAATCCACCAACCATGAGATCATGACCTGAGCCAAAACCAAGAGTCAGTTGCTCAACCAACTGGGCCATCTAGATGACCCAACAGATATTCTTTTAAAAATTATGAAACATCAGGTGCTCCCTCTCATATGGTTATTCAATATGTGTTAAACTATTGAATGGATGAAGAGAATGTTATTTGCAAAGTAAATTGATTAGTGTAAATGCATTAATTCCCATGAGAGTTTGATATTTTCTAGTGACCAATCTAAATAAAAATGCATACAAACTCATTGTAGCTGGCCAAGAAATTAAGCTAACATTGAAAGCTCCTTTCGTGGCCACCTAACTCCTATGGTGAAGATCCAAAAATAAAACAGGAAGAAAAACTGCAAGTGTAGAAGTCAGAATTGTCGCTCTTACCTGATCCCAGGAAAGATTCTTTCGGAGACACGAGTGGTCCAAATAATGAGGTGCCGGGAGTCATTTATACCCAAATTGTAATTTGAAGCTCCTATTCCTAAGATATTCTTCAACATATACTGAAAAAACAATGACAATATTACTAAAAGAGAAAACTCCCAGGAAATAGTAACTTAGGCAGACTTATACTAATTAGAGTCTTGGGATTTCCCCCTTGTGACTGAATCAGTTTGTAATCATTTTGAGCTGATTCCTATCAGTGGTTAGGAGTTTATTCTCATGGAATTTTTGCATTATGGACGACAATTTATTCTCATCAGATAAACAGAACAATGAATAACATCATAAAATAATGATTCAATTCATGGTCTTTGAGGTTTTTATGATTTTTCCTGTTCGAAATTGTGTTTTATCCATACAATTACTATTGAATGAATGTTTGCTGAAAGGACTTTCATATCCAGAATTAAGTGCTTAAATTATAACACCCAGTGAGTAAAATCATGTGGGCAGGATAGCATAATGAGTTGTGTAGAGTTCATTCAAGATGTTAAGTTCATTTCTTAACTGGGTTATTTGTTTTTTGGGTGCTAAACTTGATGATGTTTTTATAGATTCTGGATAATAATCCTGTAGCGGCCAGTTACATATAAAGAGTCGGGACACAGAGGCTTTTCTTTCCAGTAAGCAGCTTTTTTATTCGTGCTGGCATGAGCTTAGTGGGCTAAGACCCAAAAGGCTGAGCTCCGAGCACAGCGAGGGGTTGCCTTTTGTACAATTTTTGCTCCTTTGTCTCCCGTATATGGTATCATACAGTCTGAATGGGCAGTCTATGTTACAGAGTCATGAAGAATGCCATGTACATATACATAGCCAGGTTGCCTTCCCTTGTCTTGAGATTTTCACCACATTCCTTAAGGAGGCGTTGTACCACAACCCTTTATCAAATATGTCTTTTGCAAATATCTCCTCCCATTTTGCAGGCTGCTTTTTAGTTTTGTCAATTGTTTCCTTCACTGCGCAGAAGCTTTTTATGTTGATGAAGTCCCAATAGTTCATGTTTGCTTTTGTTTCCATTGCATTCTGTGATGCATCTAGAAAGAAGTTGCTCTGACCAGTGTCAAAGAGATTGCTGCCTGTATTCCCTAAGATTTTGATGGTTTCCTGGCTCCCATTTAGGTCTTTCATCCATTTTGAATTTATTTTTGTGTATGGTGTAAGAAAGTGGTCCAGTTTCATTCTTCTGCATGTCACCTTCCAGTTTTCCCAACACCATTTGTTGAATAGACTGTCTTTTTTCCACTGGCTATTCTTTCCTGCTTTGTCAAAGATGAGTTGACCATGTAGTTGTGAGTCTATTTCGGGGTTCTCTTTTCTGTTCCATTGATCTATGTGTCTGTTTTTCTGCCAGTACCATACTGTCTTGATGACTACAACTTTACGATATAGTTTGAAATCCAGGATCATGATGCCTCCAGTTTTGATTTGTGTTTTTTTTTTCAGGACTGTCTTGGCAGTTTCAGGTCCTTTGTGGTTCCATACTAATTTTAGAATTGTTTGATCTATCTATACAATGAATACTGTTTCCTTAAGATTTGTCTTCCCTTCCAGACTATTAATCCCAAGAGAATAAGAAACTAAAATTTTAATTCACTATATACACAACACTCTGCACAGTGACTAGAACATGCTAGTCATAAATACCTATTGAGTGACTTTATTGAAAAAAATAGAGTAGGATTTCACCCACAAATATCTTTTAGTTGACATGATGTTTTCAAATTGACACATTTTGCACTACTTGCAAGATCATGAAATTCTTCTAAAGATCAATATATTTTGAATTCACGTGGCTTGCATTCTAGTATGGAAGCGAATGATGAGACCTGAGTAGCAGCTTCATCCATTAAAAGGCAAATGCTCTATGGTTTTAGAAGACGTCTAAACTTATTATCTTCTAACCCATCATCCTAACTTCACAACCTAATTTCATTTGTTGGCCTTATGATTGAATGTAGTGTGAAAGGCACACAAATGTCAGTTACAAAGTAGAATAGGAACGTAATACAGAAAATGTTCACTTCTACCTGCAAAAAAGTCTGGCAAGATAACCTATATGTGATGACTTTATATTCATGGTGACTAGATCAAGGGAGGAAGAAATAAAAAAGAGGTCTTTCAAGGTAAAAGTCATGATTTTTAATTGTAATCACATCTGTTCCATGTGAGTTTATAACAGGTTGGTAGAAGAATTTTCTTTTGCCCTGGACATTACACTTTAATTAAGCCTGATACTGAAGACAGTCCAACACTTAATGAAACAACCCAAATTCTGATAACACATAGATGTATAAATAGTGGTACATTTTTAAAATGTAAAGCTACTCAATAACAGAAAATATATCAAATTATGGATCTATACATCAACTGGATGATTTTCCAAAATGTTTTGGCAACTCAGAGAATGTACACACAAAAGACTATATATGGTTTGATTATATTTATATGAATATAGCAAGAAAAAGGCATATCTGTGATCAGCAAAGGCGGGGTAAGCAGGGAAGTAATTGTCATAAAAGGGATAAAAAGGAAATTTGGGAAGTGATGAAATCCTGTATATGTCAATCAATAGTGGTGACAGTCCTATGGATACACATTTGGCAAAACACCCAAATAGTACTTAAAATGGACACATATGTGCCCATTACCTCTTATAGTTCACTGTCTCCACAGGGATCAGTTGTTTGTGAAAAAAAATAGATGCATCCATTAATAGAATAAAAGGTTAAAATTATATGGTCATCTCAATAGATGCAGAAAAACATTTGACAAAATTCAATGCCCTATCATGAAAACTCTCAACAAATTGGGTATAAAAAGAGCATACGTCAATATAATAAAGGCTATATATGACAAGCCCACAGCTAACATCTTACTCAATGGTGGAAAGGTGAAACCTTTCCTTTATGGTTAAAAACAAGACATAGGTGTCCACAATCACCACTCCCAGTGAACAAAATACTGGAAGTCCAAGCTAGAGCAATTAGGCAAAAAAAAAAAAGTATCCAAAATCTGAAAGAAATAAGTAAAATTATATTTGCAGACAATAGATCTTATACATAGGAAAACCTAAAGACACTACCAAATAACTGTTAGAGCTAATAAATAAATTCAGTAAGTTTATGCAGAATGCAAAATCAACAAGTAAAAAATAAGTTGCGTTTTTACATACTAATAATGTACTATTTGGGAAAGAAATAAAGAAAAAATCCAATAGCACCAAGATCAATAAAATACTTAGGAATGATTTTAACCAAAGCATGAAAAGATCTGTCCACTGGGGTGCCTGAGTAGATCAGTAGATTGAGTTCTTGGTTTCAGCTCGTGTCATGATCTCACAGCTCCTGAGTTCGAGTCCCACATCAGGCTCCTTGCTGACTGTGCAGTTGCTTAGAATTGTCTCTCTCCCTTTCCACCTCCCCCACTTGTATGCTCAGTTCTTCCTTCCTTTCTCTCTCTCTCTCTCTCTCTCTCTCTCTCTCTCTCTCTCTCAAAGTAAATAAATGAAGTAAAAAGAAATCTGTGCAAATCTAAAAACAAAAAGTCTTTGATGAAAGACATTGAAGAAGACATAAACAAAAATATACTCAGTGTTTATGGATTGAAAGAGAGTTAAAATTGTTAAAATGTGCATACTACCCAAAGCCATCTGTAGATTTAATGCAATTCCAATAAAAAACCCAATGACATTTTTCACTGTTAGAAGGCAAATAATCCTAAAATTCATATGGAACAACAACAACAACAAAAAGATCTTAAATAGCCAAAGCAATCATGAGAAAGGACAAAGCCAGAGGCATCACACTTCCTGATTTTAAATTACTTTACAAAGTTATACCAGTACAAACAAGACGGTATTGGTACCAAAAACAGACATATAGACCAAAGAAACAGAATTGAGAGACAAGAAATAAACCCGTGCGTATACGGTCAACTAATATTTGACAAGGGAGTTAAAAAATACTCCATGTGGAAAGGAGAGTTTCTTCGGTGAGTGGTGCTGGGAAGAGGATGACCACATGCAGAACAATTAAATTGGAGCTCTATTTTATACGACACATAAAAAATTAACTTGAAATAAATTAATAACTTAAGCATAAAACCTGCCATAGGAAAAATGTTCCTTGGTATTCGTCTTGGCAATGCCTTTTTGTATGTGAAATCAAAAGTACAAGCAAGAAAAGAAAAATTAGACTGCATCAAACTTAAAGCTTCTGCACAGCAAAAAAAAAAAAACTATCAACAAAATGAAAAGACAACCTATGGGTTGGGAGAGAATATTTGCAAACAATATATCAGAGAAGACATTAATATCCAAAATATATAAAAAAAAATACAGCTTAATACAAAAACAAATAAGCCTGTTTGGAAGTGGGCAAATGGCCTGAATAGAAATTTTTCCAAAGAAGACATACAAATGGCCAATAGGTAATGAAAAGCTGCTTATCGCGAAACATCATGGAAATGCAAAGGAAAACCACAGCACAATACAACTTCACAGCTATTAGGTGGCTATTACCAAACAGACAAGAGATAGTAAGTGCTGGAGAGGATGTGGAGAAAAAGGAACCCATGTGCGTTGCTGATGGGAACATAAATCTATATAGACAATATGGGAACAGTATGGAGCTTCTTCAAAAAATCAAAAATAAAACTATCATATGACCCAGTTAGCCCCCTTCTGGGGATATGTACAGCCGGTGGAAATGAAATCATTATCTTGAAGAGATCGGTGCACCTTCACGTTCATTGCAGCAAAATTCACAAGATTCAAGACACGGAAACAATGTTAGTGTCCATTTGCAGATGAATGATTAAGACGATGTGGTATTTATATACAACAGAATATTAATCCATCATTTAAAAAGTGGAAATTGCCATTTGTAATATTGGATGAGGGCACTATACTAAGTGAAATAAGTGAGATAGACTAAGACCGTATGATCTAACTTCTTTTTGAATGTGTTTATTTATTTTGAGAGAGAGAGAGAGCAGGAGCCAGGGGCAGAGGGAGAGAAAGAGAAAATCTCAAGCAGGATCCACACTCAACATGGAGCCTGACATAGGGTTCAATCCCATGACCAAGGGATCATGACTTGAGCTGAAAATAAAAGTTGAATGGTCAACTAACTGAACCACCTGGGTGCCCAGTATGATCTAACTTTTATGTGGAATCTAAGAAAGTCAGATTCACATAAACAGAGGGTACAGGGCTGGTTGTCAGGTGGGGGAGATGTGGGAAATGGGGAAATGTTGGTCAAAGGCTACAAGCCTTCAGTTATAAGATGAATAACCTCAAGGGAATCTAACGTACAACATGGTGACTGTAGTTAACAATACTGTACTGTATACATGAAAATGCTAAGAGAGAAGATCTTAAATGTTTCACCGTGACCACCACAGGAAAAAAAAATGTGTTTATGCGACATGATAGATGTGTTAACAAACAGTCTTGCAATAATCGTTTCGTAACGTATACATGTATCAAATCATTACAATTAACACCGTAAGCATACACAATGTTATATGTCAATTATCTCTCATTTTATAAATATAATTTATAAATTTACCTCATCTTATAAATAAAACACTAAACTTAGTAAATTTCCAAGATTAAAATCATAAGGCATATGTTCTCTGGCAACAGAACGAAATGACAAATATGTAACAATGAAATATCTTTTAAACTCTCAAATATACAATGATTAAGCACTATCTTCTATAATAGCTCAAAGGTTAAAGAAGAGGTGCTGGAAAAAAAAGAAAATAGTGCAAAATGAATGTAAAAATTACCAAAAATTGGCAGTTTTCAGCTAAAGTGGTGTTTAGGTAAAGGGTATAAATGTTTATATGAGAAAAAAGCAACACTCAAATCAATAATCCAAATTTTCACTTATAAACTAGAAATGAAGAAAAAGGACATTGCCCGGCATTTCTAAACTTTTCACATCCAAGTGATACTGAAAGCATTCTTTCTTTTCCTAGACCTGGGTGCGTAGATTCAGGCTTGCAGATCAGAGCGAAAAAGTAGGTCCCTATAGTTCAGAGGTCATAGACTGGATCCACAAACTCAGAGCTAGGGAAAAAAAAAAGGTCACCCTATTCCTCTCTTCCCCATTCCCATACTGACCATTATATGAGCACATTCACAAGGAATGGGAAGACTATCATGATCCGTGCTTTTTGGTTTTACTTAGTAACTCAGAGGAGAAGGACAGAAGGATGTGTTTCACAAACACTCCTAGCCCCAAAAGATAGATAATAATAAGAATAGAACAAATGTAAGAAGTGGAACTGAGAACATCTTTATCTCGTCATCATTGTAAACAATAAGCACACGGGAATGTTCCATGCCATACTAAGTGGGAGTTTTCAATTAGAACAGTGCTCCTCAAATTTAATGTGTTTACAAATCACGTATGATTTGATTAAAACACAAGTTTGGATATAGTGCATCTAAGGTGCAGAATGTGGTGCTCCTACATTTCTAACAAAGTCCAAGGTGATGCTGTTGCTGCTGGTGTATGGACCACATGTTGAGGTGCAAGAATGCAGATTTATAAGTGAAGTTCATCTTTTCCCCAGACTTGAGATTTTTAGCTGAGATATTTGAGACTTATTCATAGAGAATATAAAAATACATCATTAGAATACAAAGATATTGAGCCCAAGTTTTAGTGACGATTCATTGGAAATCAGGGTCAGTCCCATCTTAGTGACCTATTTCCTCTGAGGACATTTTTCAAGGCTTGCTTTACATCCTTGTTCCGCAGACTGTATATCAATGGATTAAGCACCGGACTTACAAAAGTGTAGAAGACAGCTATTATTTTGGATTCCTCTACAGTCTTATCTGTTGGTGGTCTTACATACATGCAGAAGAGCGTCCCATAAAAGAGAGTCACAGCCATCATGTGGGAGCCACAGGTGGAGAATGCCTTGCATCTGCCCTCTGCTGATTTGATCCGGAGGATGGCACCAACAATGAAGGCATAGGACACCAGGATGATGCAGAGGGAGTTGGAGAGATTGAAGCCAGCTGATACGAGCATGGCATGCTCTTTGACATACGTATCAGAGCAAGAAAGCTTAATCAGTGGTGGGTCAGCACAGTAGAAGTGGTTGATGACATTGGATCTACAGAAGTTCAAGCGGAAGGTCAGGATGGCCTGGAACAGCCCATCTGAGAAGCCATAGACATAAGGCAATGTGGCCAAACAGAGGCAGATACGCCTGGACATTTTCATACTATAGCGCAGAGGGTTACATATGGCCACGTAGCGGTCATAGGCCATTACCGCCAGCATGTAAAACTCAGTGAGGAGAAGTGCAATGAAAATGTAACATTGCGTAAAGCAGCCAACAAAGGTGATGGTCTTCTTCTCCGATAAGAAATTAGTCAACATCTGTGGGGTTGCATTTGAGGTGTAACACAAGTCCACAAAGGCCAAATTAGTGAGGAAGAAGTACATGGGTGTGTGGAGGCGAGAGTCCAGTCTGATCAACAGCATCATGCCCAGGTTTCCCGAGAGGGTGACAAGATACAAAACCAGAAACAGCACAAAGAGGAGAAGTTGGAGTTCAGGCCGGTCTGTGAGCCCCAGGAGAATGAATTCTGTTATTGCACTGGCATTTGAGATGGACATTTTCTGAGAGTGTGGACCTGCGTTGGAAACAATGGAAGTCAAGCAGACAGAAAGGTACAAATCCTACTTCTGACTGTTGAAGTGATTTTCCTCAATATCTCCATGTGTCATTCAAAATGAACGTTACCATAAACAGACTTTGTGCTTCTGCTAAGCCATTATTTCATTTGTCTTTGTATGGAATTACTATTATATTTCTCTCTGTATAACTGTAGTCACACCTATAGCTATACCTATAGATAACTGTACATAATACCTATTCCGTTATCCATGTTTACAACTGAGCTACACGTCCCCTCTCCCCCTTCAAAATTTTTTCCTCTCAAACTGTACTTATCCGATAAGGTGCAGGATGTTTTATGCATCCATCACACCCTACATACCTCTAACTCACTCTGTAGCACATTCTATCACCTTTCTGCTCATTCTATCTACTTTCCACTCCTCATATATTCCTTCCTCCGGGACAGGGACAAAGTCCAGCTCATTATCAAACTGTGACTTCTAATTGCACATTTACAGATTCAATTTTAGGAAAGAAAAGAAAAGAATAGTGGAAGCATGAAAAATGGATTACATATGTTTTACTCATCTCTGTATCCCAATGGAGCTTGTCATGATGTCGTGCCCTCAGGAGAATTAAGAGCTTTTTGAATTTAGTGTACAAAACAATTGCTGGGAAAGCTTCTTAAGAAAAGTTACAGGAAGTTTATGTGAGATACTTTCATGTGGGACATGGAGAACTTCATATGTAACAAGTAACCAGGAGATTATAATGCAGATGTTCCCAGATTCACAATTTTAAAAAGGACAATCACTTTGGTCTAATAAACTTACAGCAAATAAACGAGTGAAGAATCATCTAATCAAATGAATTCTCACTCATTATTTTGAGAACAGTCTACAGCAATATAGATATATAATGTGCTGATAAGTAAGTAAGTTTTGCATGGTTAGTATTTAAGTTGTTAATCACAACTTCTACCTATCCAGAAGTAGGACAAATTCTATGGGTTTTTTGCTCTCCTTTACATCATAACCAGTGCTTAGTTTCATCTTCCTTTTTCTCAAATGTTCTTTTTCTTGCCCTTCCTCTCATATTCAATTTTTTGAACCCTGCCCAATTCTTGTCTCATTTCAAAATGAGTCACTGAAACTTACTTTAGTATAGGTTTTAGAGAGACAACAGCAATGTCTTTTTGTGCTTTATCTTCTTTATCCAGAGAGTAGGTACTTAACATTTGTTGAATACACTAACAACACTTGCTGATAATGAGCAATAATCCTTAACCGTGGGTTACTTCATTTCCTCATTCGTAAGTGGGAATGATGATATCTGTTCTACCTCGCTCAAGAGTCATTGTGGATATCAAACTAGATGTTCATAAAATAAGTATCATGTGATGAGGCACGGCCGATGCAAAAGTGAACACAACCACCTTCAAAATCCCTGCCCTTCCGACCTTCACGTACAGTGGATGGAGACACAGATTAGTGCAAGGAAGTAAATGGTGATTCAAATGGCATTGTTAGGGAGGGAAAAAAATGGAGTTTCGTGAAGCAGGTGTTCAGCTTTTAAGTAGTAACATCAGGGAAGTACATCTGAAAAGATGACCTTTTTTGGCAACAAACTGAAGGAGGACGAGAACAAGCAATAATCTTACTTTACGAAGGGTGTTCCAGGAAGGAGAAGGAACAGAGGCAAAGTCACCGTGTGGGATCTTTCTTTGTGGATAGTGGCAGTGTCTCTTCAGGAAGTGGCCAGCAGGAAACTGCCCTCTAAACAGTGTATTTCTTTAAATGACACACGTCAGTAAGGTGGCTTAGGAGATGATTTCACATCTGTTTGCACCCAGGAACCCTCAGAAAGGATGTAGATAGTGGTCCCCAGGACAGAGAAAGATGGAAAGTAAAAGATCAGAATGTGGGCTTTTCAGATTTATAGACACTATGGAACTTGGACTTAAGGCTTTCATTTGTAGGAAAACTCATTTGTCGCATGTCACTTAATGAATACCTGTGGGAACTGAAAGAGTCTTGATTCGTGAGATGGTGACTTGTGTGGGATCCAGAAATGCCCACTGGAAAGTAGAGCAGAAGTTCTGATAAATGGGAAGAAAGAAAAATAAAAAGATAATGAATAGCATAGCGTGTGCTTACAGAAAGAACATCACAGATGACCCAGCTGCCAGTATAAGGCCAGAGCAAAAGGTGAACATTCTTAACAGGAGGTTCAGGGAGGGTCCTGGAACACAGAGACTAACAGAGCTGATGATGGGGGATATAGAAGGAGATCACCCTCACTCCTGTGAAAAGAAGAAAAAAAGACTAAGGAAAAAAAAAAGAAAAACAAAACAAAACACCCAGGCAAAGATTCAGCCCTAGAGAGAATGCGCTAGACGGTAACAGAGCTCAATGGGCAAGATGTCTAGAGTAATTTTGTAGCCCATTCAATTATAGGTAAACGACAAAAGATTTTTTATGAAAAAAAAATTTGTAAAGTTAAGAAATAAAACTCTTAGGGAGAATTCATTGAAAAAATGGAACTTAAGCTTCTTTTTTCCTCCTTTTTAAAATATAAGTCTCATGAAATATTTATTGAAACTACGGATCCTCAACCAGAGTTAATGCACAAACTCAAAATCTTCCCCCACAAAAAATAGATGATAGATAGATAGATGATAGATAGAAAGAAAGATAGATAGATAGATGTAAAGGGCTCATAGATTGCCACACTCTAACTACAAGAACTCTTCTCTTAGAGAAAGCTCCACCCCATGTCTGAAAATGTCCTTGCATTTTTCTATGATAGTAGACCTTTTACCTTTCTTTGTTCTTTTGCACCAGTGACAGCTCTGTAAAATGTTATCCAGGGAGATCAATGGAAATTTCAATAACCCTCTTGTCAGGAAAACTCAGTGAGGTTCAAACTCAGGACCTGAGAACAGAAGGGATGGCATGGGCATATTTCAAGCAAACAAGGAGCAAACCGTTGTGCCTTAGTTTGACACCGTAAGTAATTTCCTCCTGACTAAAACTAAAGAACATAAAAACACGAAGACTTACTTCTGATTGTGAAATGCACTATTTTTTCACCTCTGATTGAGGAAGTTCACTGAGGCCTTTCCAAGCTGTAAAATGTTGTTGCATTTATACCAGGATGTGGGAGGTAGGGGCAGGTCTTCAAACAAGTCTCAGAAGGATTTAAGAATAGCAGCGATGTGTGTTACATGGGGAATCACGCCTGTGGGGATTAATTGGGACACCCTGGGATCAGAAAGCTAATCAGATGACTCAATCTTATTTTCCCTAATGTCAGAATTCCTATTTGCCCTACGAGCTCTGGGGAAGGCACACAAAAAGTTTTATCTTCAAATTTTCACAACCATCTGATTTTCCATTTGTTTTTCTTTCACACTGAAACTGTTTCCTCTCTTAAATCCAGAATGCTCAGAATGTCCCCGCTGATGAACATCGAAGTCTTGGGGAAGGTCAGTCATAAAGAGCATTGTGACATACACAGGTCATGGGCAAACTCCTTGGTGAGGACTTCCTCTCTGTGGACAACTTTCAAGTAGGTAATTTAATGTCTTCAAAATAACCCTGAAGGGAAGGGAGTCCATCCTGAACTTTCAGAAGAAAAGACAGAGGCTCTACTAAAGGAGCTTGGGTGGACTAATGCCCCAGTACCAGGTAGTACCTAAGTGACAGGGTAGAGTTTGATGCCTATCGTCGCATACCAAGTGGACTCTGTTTTCTTTTCTTTTTTTTTTAATTTTTGTAATGTTTATTTATTTTTGAGACAGAGAGAGACAGAGCATGAACGGGGGAGGGGCAGAGAGAGAGGGAGACACAGAATCCAAAGCAGGCTCCAGGCTCTGAGCCATCAGCACAGACCCCGACGCAGGGCTCGAACTCACGGACTTCGAGATCATGACCTGAGCCGAAGTCAGACGCTTCACCGACTGAGCCACCCCGGCACCCCCAGATTGGACTCTGTTTTCAACTGAAAGTCGCTGCCGTTCCTCACCCTGCAGTCACACTTTGTCCTTCTGTCCATCTCTGGCTTTAAATATTCACTGAGCTTCCCCTACAGTTGACACCTTGCTCATTCCCAGCAGATCCAAGTTGCTTCTGGCAGCAGGAAAGGCTCAAATGTATGTCTTCTCAAAAGATGCTTTCTCCGCCTCCGCAGAAGTGAGTTTGACCTCCCTCCTCCATGTGCTCTTAGCGCCCTGCCCCCATCCTTGTCTAACACAATCTGTTTAATTTACTGCCCACATCTCTCTTGACAACACTACATTGCATCTTTATGGGCAGGAACTGTGATCTCTGCGGCTAGCACAGGCCCTAGGATATGATCGCTGATCAACAGATACTTGCTGAATGACTTAAGAAGTGGGCCATGTGTTCTTTGGTTTTGCGAATCCACAGCAACTCTTGGTTATCCCCTCCCTGGTACTTGCACTTTTATTGAGGATACTTGCTTCTCCCTCAAAAATGAAAACTGCCGGGAGCCAAAGTGGAATAAGTGGGGAATTTATTTAAGGACCCAAAGGAAACAAATCACAATGAGGGTCATTAAATATAGGTGATAGGCATGAGACACTTACTATGCGCTGCAATCACCTTACAATCCTTAGTTTAGTTATTCCTCACACAAGTCCATAGAACACTAGCACCATTTTCTTCATTTTACAGAGGGTAAACTGAAGCAAGGAGAGGTTACGTAGCTTTCCCTGGTAGATGCAAATAATAATTGGTGATCCTGGCATGCAGTCAGGCCATTCAATAGTCTTTAATACCATGTTGTTGATACTTTAACAACGAAATGTGACGTGTTCACACCATACTAAACATTCTCCAGGTTTACTGGCATTCATTCATTCATTCATTCATTCACTGGCTTGACAAACATTTAGGGGAAACTTTGTGCTTACCACTGTACTGTCAATGTAGAGTATAAGAGAAAGTCAACTATCTGTGTCCTTAAAGACTTTCTACTCCGTGGTGGGAGGATGAGGCAAGCATATGCAAAGTTTCACTGTGCAGTTTTCTTTTTTCTTCCAATTTGTACTCTTTAAATATTTTATTTAATTAATATGCAGTGCCATATTGGTTTCAGAAGTAGAAGTCAGTGATTCATCACTTACATACAACACCCAGTGCTCATCACACGAGTGCCCCCTTAATCCCCATCATCCATTAAGCCCATCTTCTGCCCACCTCCTTCCATTAACCCTCAGTTTGTTCTCTGTCATTAAGACTCTATTGTTTGTTTCCCTTTGTACTCTTTTCCCAAATCCCATTTGTTCATCTGTCTTGTTTCTTAAACTCCACATATGAATGAAACTATATGATATTTGTCTTTCTCCAGTGGACTTATTTTTCTTAGCATTATACATTCTAGCTCCATCCATATTATAGCAAATGGCAAGATTTCTTTCTCTCTCTCTCTCTGCTTTTTTAATTTTTTTGGATGGCTGAATATATTGATAAATTTCTAGCCAGACTTATAAAAGAGAAAAGAGAAAGGACCCAAATATATAAAAATCTCCAATGAAAGAGGAGACATCACAAATAACACACAGAAATACAATTATAAAAAATACTATGAAAAATTATATGCCAAAGAAAAGGGCAATCTGGAAGAGATGGACTAATTCCTAGAAAATCGCACACTAACAAAACTGAAACAGGAAGAAACAGAAAATTTGAACAGACCTATAACCAGCAAAGAAATTGTATCAGTTATCATAAATCTCCCAACAAATAAGAGTCCTGGGCCAGATGGCTTCGCAGGGGAATTCTGCCAGACATTTAAAGCAGAGTTAATACCTGTTCTTCTCAAACTGTTCATAAAATAGAAATGGAAGGAAAGCTTCCAAACTCTTTCTATGAATCCAGCATTACCTTGATTCCAAAACCAGACAAAGACTCCACTAAAAAGGAGAATTACAGGCCAGTATCCCTGGTGAACATGGATCCAAAAATTCTCAACAAGAGACTTGCAAATTGAATTCAACAGTTCATTAAAAGAATTATTCCCCATGATCAAGTGGGATTTATTCCTGGGCTGCAGGCCTGGTTCAATATTCATAAATCAATCAATGAATCAATCAATGTGATACATTAATGTAAAAAATGTAATGTAAAAAAAGATAAGAACCATATGATCCTCTCAATAGATGCAGGAAAAGCATTTGACAAAATATAACATCCATTCTTGATAAAAAGCCCTCAACAAAGTAGGGATAGATGGAATATACTTCAACATCATAAAATCCATATATGAAAGACCCACAGCTAATATCATCCTCAAAGGGGAAAAACTGAGAGGCTATTTTTTAAAGACAAGAATGCCCACTCTCACCATTACTACTTAATATAATACTGGAAGCCTTAGCCTCAGCAATCAGACAACAACAACAAAAAATAAAGGTATACATATCATCAAGGAAGAAGTCAAACTTTGACTATTTGCTTTATGTAGAAAATCCAAAAGACTCCACTAAAAAATTGCTAGAACTAATACATGAATTCAACAAAGTCACAAGATATAAAATCAATGTGCAGAAATCTGTTGCATTTCTATATCCCAATAATGAAGCAGCAGAAAGAAATCAAGGAATTGACCCCATTTACAACTGCACCAAAAACAATAAGACACCTAAGAAAAAAACCTAACTAAAAAGGTTAAAAAATCTATACTCTTAAAATTATAGAAGACTCATGAAAGATATTGAAGAGGACAGGAAGAAATGGAAAAACTTTCCATGCTCATGGATTCGAAGAGCAAACATTGTTAAAATTTCCCTACTATCCAAGGAATCTACATATTTAATGCAATCCCTATCAAAATGCCACCAGCATTCATTGCAGAGATAGATCAAACAATCCTAAAATTTGTATGGAACCACAAAAGATCCCAAATAGCCAAAGAAATCCCGAAAAAGAAAAAGAAAACTGGAGGCATTACGATTCTGGATTTCAAGCTATCTCCCAAAGCTGTAGTCATCGAAACAGTATGGTACCGGTACAAAAACAGATGCAAAGATCAATGGCACAGAATAGAAAATCCAGAAATGGACCCAAAACTATATAGTCAACTCATCTTTGACAAAGATGAAAACACATAGTCTCTTCAACATATGGTGTTGGGAAAACTGGGTGGTGACATACAGAAGAATTCAACTGGACCACTGTCTTACACCATACACAATAATATATTCAAAATGGATGAAAGACCTAGATGGGAGCCATAAAACATCAAAATCCTAGAGAAGAATACAGACAGTAACCTCTTTGACACTGGCCAGTGCAACTTCTTTCTAGATACATTGCAGAAGGCAAGAAAAATGAAAGCAAACATGAACTATTGGGACTTCATCAACATAAAAAGCCTCTACACAGTGAAGGAAACAATCAACATAACTAAAAGACAGCCTACAAAATGGGAGAAGATATTTGCAAATGATGTATCTGATAAAGGGTTAGTGTCCAAAACCTATAAAAACCTTATCAAATTCAACACCCAAAAAACAAATAATCCAGTGAATAAATGGGTAAAAGGCATGAATAAACACTTTTCCAAAGAAGACATGAAGATGGTTAACAGACACATGAAAAGATGCGCAGTGAGGTTTTCAATTGCTAAGAATTTGTGAAGATCATGGTGAAAAGTGGTAGAATTTGTAATGACATAATTATAATGCAATGAGCATAATGATAGTTTATTAATTCAATATAGATCTATTGAGAATCATCTGTTCTAGGTTTGGGGAAATACTGGCTTTAAAATAAGTGAGCAAAAGCAGATAGATATGGACCTTGCCCTCTGGGGCCAACAATCTGGTTATGCTACAATCATGAATCGATCACACAAATATCATACAAGTATTAACTTAGAGGTGTGAAAAGTCCTATGCATTAAAGGTTCGTGATACTATGCGAGCATATACCCAGAGGATAGGGCTTACTCAGCAAAGAAAAAACTGAGACTAAAACACACCAAATTTGAAATAAGAAGAAAATTTACCTACAGAGAAATAACAGAGAATCTGGTAATAAAATCTTCTGTGGAACACACTAAGACAGACCTGAAAAAGAATAATTTTCTATATACTGAAAGGAAATACCAGTCTACCTAGATCCGTACCCGAATGAGTTATTCATCAAGAATTAAAGTTAAAATGAGGCAATTTCAGACGAATAAAAACAGAATTTCTCTCACACAAACAAACGGTCATTGAGGATGACTAATTAAAGGTATAAATCATGTAGAAGAAAACTAGACCCAGGATAAAAAGGGGATACAAAGAGAACAGTGAGTCATTGACAAAAATGGCTAATTTTAAAGGAACATTAATATTAGATAAATATTAGATAAATTAGATAAATTAGATAAATATTCAATATAATTATAATTGTAGTCATATATAACAGGTAATATTTAAACAGTTTATTATTAAGTGATAATTTATTGTCAATCATATATCATTCTTCATGACACCATATAAGATAGAAGCAGGAGTATCCATGTTAAAATATTCTATAATCCTTTTATTATTCCAAGAAAAGTATGACTAATGACTTTGTTCAATAATTATATCTATCCAAATTTTTAAAACTTTACTAAAAGTAGAAAGTACAATCTATTCTAATCAAATAAAAAGTAGAACAAAAAACTAAAAAAAAAGTTTAGAGAACACAATTTAATTCGTGTTAGAAAGGGGAGAAAACACAGAGTAAATGCTTTCTAGGTGCAAAATAAACTGTTAGAAAGTATTCGTCAGCATGTATATTCATAAAAGTATGAAATTCAGTAATTGAAAGGACTCAGGGCCTGAAAGTCAGGGTAGAAACGAACATAATAGGCATCAACTAACTGAAAAGAATAAAAAATACTGCTGAAGGTATCTGAATATCAGGCAAAATGCACATTTAGGTTTTAATCATCAAAGTTGGGAGAGAACGTACAAAATGTTAAAAGGGATAAGCCTCATTCATTAGCTGACAGGAGCTAATAAAATACGCAAAAATTACAAAGAGAAATTGATAAATCCACAAGCATCCCTCTCAGATTTTATATTTGAAACAGTAAAGCATTTGTAGGATACTGAAAATCTGAAAATAAAAAATCAACTGGATTGACCTTGATCTCATAAGACCCTGCTCTGCTCAGCTCCCGTTTCCTTTGAGAGTAATTTTCAACACCATTGATTTCCAAACCTTGTATGTCTCAGGAGAAAATGCCAAAGATGAGCAGTAAGGTACCACGAAATGGATGGATACACAAATTATCCTGCAAGCAATGGACCACCTGTAATGCCTGAAGAGGAAAGTAACACAACACCTCACTTCTGTTGCTATTTTCCTTGTGAACTCTTAAATCTGGATATGGCAGCTTCCTGTTTGGAAAGTGGCCCAGTTTGGGTAAGACACAAGAGATGATCAAGGCATGCAAAACTTATGACGAACTGCAAACTATGTTAAACCTAGGAAAGGAAGATCTGAAGTGGCAAGTATCAGAATAAGAGGGTGGACACGGGACCAAATATAGACTATAAGTACCTTATGTCTTTCTCCATCTTGTAGCCACCATCACTGGCTCAATGAAGTTGGTATCATGTGCCTTCTGAGAAAATAATGGACATTCTGGAGAGAATAAGATAATTATGTATATTCTAAAGTCTTCTGCCAAAGATCCTTCAACAAACTCTAACATTTCAAGCTTCCGGATTAGAGGTGGTAAGGTTATTTTTTAAAAACAGTTTGCAATGATGATGGAATGGACAACTTGGTCCTTAAAAAGAGAACCTAGCGAAAGACTGATACAAATAGGAAAACGTGAAACACGATAGAATTCTCATAAAAAAATGGGCGGGCTATTGAAAAAACGATAGAAAATTTATTATTTTCATTACACAATCAGAATTAAAGTCTGTTTTGCAACATTTATAATGCTAGGGAAAAGAAAGGTTTAAATATGCAAAAATAAAACTCTAAAGCATTGAAAGAAAATACAAGAGAATATCTTTATAATCGGAAAGAATTGTTTACACAAAACATACAAAGCACACCATAAGGAGAAGATTAACATATGAACTATGTTAAAATACCACCAAATACATCATGCACAAAAGGGAAACATAAGCTACAAACAGACTGAAGTATTTGCATTGCATATATCATGAAAAGGTTGGTATCTAGTACAGAATACATAAGGAGCTAATGCAAAGGTAAAAAATAAAGCTAAAATAACCCAGCTGAAAAATGAACAAAAAATGTAGACAGACAACTGAAGAAAAGAAAGCTTTTCAATCAGTACCAAAGAATGTAAAAACATGTCATTTCACTTGTAATGACAACACGGAAGATTAAAGAAGAAATTAGAATCCATTTTGCACCCATCAGATTGGAAAACATTTTGAAAGTCTGACAGTATATAGGAATGGGCAAGAATATGGAGTAAAGACCAATCTCGCACACTGTTTTTGGGACAGCACTAAGTAGACCAATTTGGCAATATCTACTAAACGCAAAGATACTCTTTTATGACCCAGAAATTACCCTCTTGGGAATTTACATGGAGGAACGCTTGAACTGGTCCACACTCAGAATTTCAGAGCAAAATGTTTGCTAGATTTTCATATTACCAAGGAACAGGAAAAATGTATCCCCCCATCAATAAGAGAATGGATAGAGAGACTGTGGTATATTTATATACTGACGTGGACTATACCAGTGACAGTTCATGCTCCATGAATCAGCATGGATGAATCCAACAAGATTTAGTGAAAACAGAATAATTTGCAGAAGGATAGTACGACTTCATTTATAGACAAGTTTTCAATCTGCTAAAAAATATATATATATAATTCTATGGACACAAGAACACCAGGAAGTGTAGAACTCTACATAGGGACACGAAACATTAAATTCACAGCAGGGTTGAGTGTAGGGAATGGCGAGAGAAACAGAATCAGGCAAGAAGGGCTTAGTTTGAGAATAGCTGAGTATGTGAAATAATCTGAACCCAAACTGGCATGTGTGAAGCCCTAATAATGATTAGATACATTTGCACAGAAGGTCTTTACATTAGTTTCCTTTTTCGATGCATTGGAAATAGTTCATAATAAAAAAAAAAAAATACAAGTGAAACTACCAAATAGCTTTTATGATGAGGGTATGAGGGTGAATATGAATTAAAAAAAATAAAAATAAAAACCTCTAAGGAAAATATGCCATTCCCTCAAAAGCCTTATGAATGAGGATTACATTGGACTAGTATTATCACTCTAAAGGTATTTCTTTTCTTGGGGTGCCTGGATGGCTCCGTCCATTGAGCATCTGACTTCAGCTCAGGTCATGATCAGTTTGTGAGTTCTAGCCCCGCGTGGGGATCTGTGCTGACAGCTCAGAGCCTGGAGCCTGCTTCAGATTCTGTGTCTCCTCATCTCTCGGTCCCTCCCCTGCTCATGCTCTCTCTCTGTCTCTCAATAATAAATGAATGTTAAAAAAAATTTTAAGATATTTCTTTTGTTTAATAAGTATTTTTTAATTATTTTCAATGTTTATTTTTGAGAGAGACAGAGGGGAGGGAATGGAGGAGAGGGAGAGGGAGAGAGAGAGGGAGCAGAGAATGCCAAGCTGGCTCCCTGCTGTGAGTCCAGAGCTCAACACAGGGCCCCAGTTTAGGAACAGGGAGATCCTGACCTGGACCAAAATAGTCAGGCACTTAACCCACTGAGCCACCCAGGCATCCCTAAAGTTATTTCTTACGGTAATATGAATTACCCAGAGATCTTTATTACTATGTGATCTATAGAAATGCAAAAAGAAAAAAAAATACCTGCTATGGTTGAAAAGTTTTCGGAAATCAGTTTGAAAATTCTTAAGCACTATAAAAATTGAACATGTGATCGTTGACATAGTATCATTTGGTAATTCTGGGTTTTTTTTATGACTTTGTACAATTACAAATTGATTGGTAGAATCTTTTGTTCTTTATTGATTTATAAAGCAAGAGCGATGCCTTCTGGTCTTGTCTTTCAGTTGCTATGCAGTATTTGTCCTTCTTCACTGAGACGGCACTTTAAATGCTAGCAAATATCTTAAGATAGTCTTCTAAGTCCCATATTCAAATTAGGAACGACAAAGAACATGTAATGACAGAAAGTGATTTGCTAAATGTAAATGCTCATTAATTGGTGAGATTATAAGACATATTACATACCTCTGACCAAAGCGTCTATTTAAAAAGTAATTTCTTTTGGACAACTTTCCTGATTGCTTGTTTAACATCTTTGTTCCGCAGGCTATAGATCAAAGGGTTTAGCATAGGGCTCGCAAAGATATAAAAAACTGCGACAATTTTCCCCTCTTCTACAGATGCCTCAGAAGGGGGTCTCAGATACATGCAGAATAGCGTCCCATAAAAGATGGTGACAGCCGTCAAGTGGGACCCACAGGTGGAGAAGGCCTTGCGCCTCCCCTCTGCAGAACGGATGCGCAGAACCGTCGTGAAAATGAAAATGTAGGAGATGAGAATTATGGCAAGAGAGCATGTGAGATTGAAACCAGCCACCACAAACATGGCAGTTTCTTTGACATACGTATCCGAGCACGCAAGGACTATGAGAGGTGGGTCCGCACAGTAGAAGTGGTTGATTTCATTGGGTCCACAGAAGGAGAGGCGAAGCATCAGGATGGTCTGTGCCAGGCCATTTGCAAAACCGTAAATGTAAGGCGTAGCAACAAGAGAGAGGCAGACACATCTGGACATCTTGCTACCGTACAGCAAGGGGTTGCAGATCGCCATGTAGCGGTCGTAAGCCATCACCGTCAGCATATAATAATCCGTGATCACCAGGGCAATGAAAAAGTGGAATTGTAGAAGGCAACCAAGGAAGGAAATGGCTTTTCTCTTGGATAAGAAATGAACCAGCATCTGCGGAGCGACACTGGTAGCGTAACAGAGATCCACAAAGGAGAGATGGCTGAGGAAGAAGTACATGGGCGTGTGAAGTTTTGAGTCACTTCGGATTAACAAAATCATGCTCACGTTGCCAACTACTGTGATAAGGTAGATGACCAGGAAGACCACAAAAAGGACAGGCTGCAACTCGGCTCGATCTGTCAGTCCCAGGAGGATAAACTCAGTCACTGCTGTGTAGTTTGTCTGTAACATTGTGTGTGCTCGGCTTCAAATGGGGACTGAAAGAAAGCAAATAGAGATGCATGTCTTTGGTCAAGCATCTGTTACCCCCATCATGTCATCTGATAGTTCTAGTCTGAAACTTGTAAATTTCACGTACAGTAAAGAAATAGCCTAGTAAGCCCGCAGTTGACAGTTTAAACATCTACATTAGTAGAGAGCTCCTTTTATAAAGGCAGTCATATTCTAAATGCTTTTCTTCAAGTCTCTTCGTGTTGACAAGACTTAATCTTCTCTGCAAGATGTATTACTTTTGTTCACTTACAATTTCCTTAAACGTTGCTGTTTTGGGACATTGCAGTCAGTTGTTTCTGCAATGTGGTTTGATGTGGTATATAAATCATCACCTTTTTTTTGCAGCTAGAGGGAATGACGCATATCCCTATAGAACTAGCTTTTGTCCTCTTGCCTCCCCGAACTCAAGATCTTTTCAAGCAGTTTGTTCCCTCATGCTGCAATTCATGTCCTTTCCCTTGGTGTCTTCTCTACTCAGGTGGTCCCCTATCACCAAACCTTAGTGAACATGTAAGACTCAACCTAGGATCTCCTTTGCTTTGGGTATCATTGTCAAAAATCACGGCCAAAACGTGGTTCATGAGGCATAAAAGTCAATCCTGTTTTTGGTATAAGAAAAGATATGTGTATGATACATAATATGTATGTATGTATATATATTTATTTATAAGACATATATATGTATATATACATATATACATATATATATGTACGTATAAGACATACGGATACCTATATATCAGTGATATCAAGTGTTCATAGGGTGAGAGACTAACGGAAACAATATATTAAAAGACTCCCTGGTATGAGAGGAGGTGATAATAATGAAAAAAAAGATTAACAAACATATCCATGCATTATAGTAATTCAATTGCAACTCTACCTCCTCTTAGCTCTCGCAAAAATTGAGAAAAATTCTGTGTCATAAATTCTATTTAAGTTTTTCAATACATGTAAATGATCTTACCAGAATAATCATAGTAATATTACAACTGAGACGAGACATAAGATACCCTCAAGTCCATCTCCCCACATTTCTGCAGGATAAAAGTACCATAAATATCATTGTGGAAAACCTACACTTCCTTTCAAAAACACACACTAAGGTATGGCAATGTTGCACTGCCTCTTTCTAATAGCTATGAGGCCAGGGATGGCGAGGGATCACTCTGTAAGGCAATTTGTAAATGTCTTTCTCCAGCACCTTGTCCATTACATTATCCCATGCTGCACTTTTGGACTTTGGAATTATTTGCCAGGGTAATAAAATGTAAGTCACCTAATGAATGTCACAAGTCACCTAAATGAATGTAATCATATTTATCTTGTGTATTTCTAAGTTCTTAAGATTAATTATCATAATAGACAAGTACTGTTTCTTGTTGGGATGGTATTCTTAATATCTATTTATTGACACATTAATCAAGAGTCAAAATAATTACAATCTCCATTTATTTGTTACTGTGGGATAATGAGGCAATACAAACTTGATAATTTCAGATAATTTGAGTACTTTGCAACAATAACTTTCCTTTAAAGGAAGAGAGCACAATTTTGTACATGATTTGAGCAAGCAAACAAAAAACTCTCAGAAAAGTGTTTGTAGGTGGACAGAAGTAGTTATGGGGATACCTGGGGGCTCTGTAGACTTGACATTCACCCTCACTCTGAGACTCTGTCATGTAGATGCTTGCTGTCACTAGGCAGCCACCCAAAGAGTTAGAAGGTTGGTGTCTTCTTTAACAAGGATTATGTCTCCTTTACATGTGGCAGTGGTTTAGTTTGAAGTGGAAAAAGATTTAGAGAAAGTATCTTCATCAAATGCATTTTTCATTCACTTAAAAAATTAATATAGATTATAAAGTTGAGCGTGACCAATTCTCCCTGAAGGGGATACAGAGTATTGCATGATCTGATACTAATAATTATAAAATAGTAGAGTAGTATTATTAACTTGGAAAGAAACAAAATGGTATTTACTACCATCCTGTTAGTTTTCTTCATGAAGCAACAGACAGTATCCATGGGTGGTTATGAGAGTCAGCAAAGATTACAGATACCTCATGCATAAAATTTGGTTCTGAAAATAACTCCCTTGTATGAGATATTTAATTCAGATAAAACTTTTCAAGTATGCCTGATGTGTAGGAAACACTTAGTAAGTTGTAGCTACTGTTGTATTTGAGTGAAAAATCCAGGTCTAGTCTAACATAAGACTCAACATCAGAGTGTGACTTTCGGGGACAAGAGTTTATCAAATCTCTAACTAGAGCCTCATTGGCACCTGGAACAGTGCTTTCCCAAAATGGAGCCAATCAATCATATATGGAATGGATGTTCTCTCTAGTTTCCTTTCTATTATAACTATTACTCTATTGTACTTGTATAAGTACTTGTACTCTTAAAAATCATTAAACTCAATATCAACAATTGTGCTAATTCATTAGAATATGTTTCAACCCGTAATTTGATTTTTTTGTTGACTAAAACATTTATTTCTACTTTCCAAAATATGTATTTAACAACACCAAATCCTACCTGTGAAAGAGGAGTGATTTCCCAAGGACAGCATGGATAGAAGAACCTGAAGAGTTTATAACGGAATTATCACATAGGCACCAATTCCCTGTGGTTTAATTAATTTAGCAGCAGATCATTCAGACTACAGTCAGTGACTTATGCTTTTGCAAATCCTGACTAAGCTCATTGAGGACATGATTTTGGCCCATGCCCCAATATCAACAGGGAATCAAAGCCATCTATATTCAAGGTCTGGGGAATAGGCTGGCTTTAACATAATGAGCAAAAGCAGACATGGACCTTGCCTTCTGGAGCTGACACTCAGGGGATGAGACAGTCATGAATCAAAGTTACTTAGAAAACACAATTTAATTCATGGTTGGATAAAGGTAAAAACAGATGGAGAAAGAAAAATTTTAAGTGCAAAATAAATAGTTATTAAATATACCTAAGTATGTGTATTCACAATGAAATATGAAACTCGGGAATTTGAAGGACTTAGGGCCTGAAAGTAAAGAAGGTAAAAAAAATATACAATAGGCATCTACCAACCCAAAACAAGGAAAATACTGCTGGTAGTCTATGAATATCAGGCAAAAGCACTTTTAGATTTTAATCACCAGAGTTGGGATAAAAAATTTAAAAATGATAAAAGAAATAATACTAGTTCTTTACAGGACATGAGATAATAAAATAGGAAAAAACTGGGGTGCCGGGGTGGCTCAGTTGGTTAAGCTTCCGACTTTGGCTCAGGTCATGATCTCACTCTTGTGGGTTCAAGCCCTGCCTTGGGCTCTGTGTTGACAGCTCAGAGCCTGGAGCCTGCTTCAGATTCTGTCTCCCCCTCTCTCTGCTCCTCCCCTGTTCGCACTCTGTCTCTCTCAAAAATAAATAAACATAATTTTTTTTAATTAACAAAATAGGAAAAAATTACAAAGGGAAGTAAAACCACAAGCATCTCTCTCAGTTTTTGTATATGAAGCAATCAAACATTTGTAAGGTACGGTAGATCTTAAAAACAAATAAATCAATAACTAGATTGGCCTGGACTTCATAGAGCTGTGTTCTGCCCAACCAATCTATTCTGAGAGGAATTTCAACAAAATTGACTTTCAAAACTTGTGGTCTCGGGAGAAAAGGCCAATGATGAGAAGTAGGGTGCCATGAAATGGATGGACATGCATATTGTCCAGCACAAAATGGACCGCCTATAATTACTGAAGAGGAAAAATTATAACACCCCTCTTTTGTTGCTATTTTCTCTGTGAACTCTTAAATCTGGATACGGTGCATTCAGACTTGGGAATTGGACCAGTTTGGGCAAGAAAGAAAAGATGACCAAGGCATGCATCACTGATGACAAATTGAAACATATGTTAAGACATAGTAAGGAAGATATATGATGGCAAGTACCAGAATACAAGAGTGGACACAGATCTAATATCAACTATGAATAACTTTTTTCTTGCTCTTCTCATAGCCACCAGCATTGGCTCAATGAAGTTGGTATCCTGTGCCTTCTGAGAAAATAGTGAACATAAACTCTGGAAACAATAAAGTATTTCTATACATTTTAATGGTATCTTCTGTCAGAGATCCCTCAAGAAAATTCCTTAATGTTCAAACTTTCAGATGAGAGGTGATAAAACTATCTTTATAAAAATAGTTTGCGTTGACAAAGACTTTGACAGGTTGGTCCCACAGGAGAGAACCATGAAATAAACTGATACAAATATGAAAAATTCATACATGACAGAATTTTTACTAAAATCTTTTTGTAATTATTTTTTTTAAGTTTAGGAGTACCTGGGTGGCTCAACAGGTTAAGCGTCAGACTTCAGCTCGGGTCATGATCTCACGGTTTGTGAGTTCAAGCCCCGTGTCCAGCTCTGTTCTGACAGGTCAGAGCCTAGACCCTGCTTCAGATTCGGTGTCTTCCTGTCTCTCTGCCTCACCCCCACTTGTGCTTTGTCACTCTTTGTCTCTGAAAAATGAATAAATGTTAAAATTTTTTAAATAAAAAATAAAACAAATTACAAATTTTTAAGTTTGTTTATTTTGAGAAAGAGACATGAGTGGGGGAAGGGGCAAGGAGAGAGGGAGAGAGAGAATCCCAAGCAGGCTCTGGGCTGACAGCACAGAGCCTGATGGGGAGCAGGATCACATGAAGCCATGAGATCATGACCTGAGCTAAAACCAAGAGTTAGACAAGGGGCACCTAAGTGGCTCAGTTGTTAAGTGCCCAACTTTGGCTCAGGTCATGATCTCATGGTTTGTGAGTTTGAGTCCCATGTCAGGCTCTGTGCCAACAGCTTGGAGCCTGAAGCCTGCTTTGGATTCTGTGTCTCCCTCTCTCTGTCCCTTCCCTGCTCATACTCTGTCTCTCTCCTTCAAAAAATAAATAAATAAATAAATAAATAAATAAACAAACATTAAAGAAATAAAAAATTTTAAAAAAGACTTGGACACTTAATGGACTGAGCCACTCAGACACCCCTTTACTAAAATCTTAATAAGAGCCATATGGAGTGTTTAAAAGTTGGAAAAATTAATTATTTTCATAAAATGACAATAATAATTATATTGCAACATTTGTAATACCAGGAAATATAAAGGCTTAAATATGCAAAGGTAAAACTTTAAAGAATTGAAAGAAAATATGAAAATATCTTTATAATAGGAAAGAATTGTTTAGGCAAAACATACAAAGCACAGCCATAAAGAGAAGATTAACATTTGAACTATGTTACATAGTTCTATACTACCAAATATCTCATGCACAAAAGTGAAAAACAAGCTACAAACAGGTTGAAGTATTTGCATTGCATATATCATCAAAAGGCTAGTATCTACTACTGAATACATAAGGAGCTATTGCAAATGTACAAAATAAAGATAAAATAACCCAGCTGAAAAATGAACAAAGAATATAGACATACAACTGAGAGAAAACTTTTCCGTTAGTATCAAAGCACTTAAAAACACTCCGCTTCACTTGTAATGACAACATAAAAGCTTAAACAAGAAATTAGAATCCATTTTACACCCATCAGATTGGAAAACATTTTGAAAGTCTGACAGTATATAGGAATTGACAAGAATATGGAGTAAAGACCAAATTCACACACTGTTTTTCAGACAGCACTAAGTAGAGCAATTTGGCAATATCTACTAAATGTAAAGATACTCTTTTATGACCCAGAAATTACCCTCTTGGGAATTTACATGGAGGAACTCTTGAACTTGTCCACATTCAGAATTTCATAGCAAAATGGTTTTCTAGATTTTCATATTACCAAGGAACAGGAAAAATGTATTCCCCCACCAATAAGAGAATGGATAGATAGACTGTGGTATATTTATATACTGACGTGGACTATACCAGTGACAGTTCATGCTCCATGAATCAGCATGGATGAATCTAACAAGATTCAGTGAAAACAGAATAACTTGCAGTAGGATAGCGTGACTTCATTTATAACAAATTTTAAATCTGCCAAATAATATTATATAATTTTATGGACACAGGAACCCCAGCAAATAATAGAACTCTACATAGGGATGAGAAACACTAAACTCACATGAGATGTTAGTGCAGGAAATGGAGAGAGGAATGGAATCAGGCGGGGAAGCCTCTGTTTGAGAATAGCTGAGTTTGGGAAATATTTGAAGGAAAACTGGCACGTATGAAGCCTTAATGATTAGGTCACTTGCACAGGTGGTCTTTATAATATTTCCTATTTTTTGATGTATGTTGGAAATAGTTTGTGATAAAAAAGAAATACAAGTGAAACCACAAAACCAGTTTTATGATGAGGGTGGATATTGATTTAAAAAAAAGCAAACCTTCTAAGGAAAATACGCCATTCCATCAAAGCCTTAAGACTAAGGATTCCACGGGACCAGTATTGTCATTCTAAATATTGTTTAGAGTAATAATCAGAGATACATAAGATCTTCTTTGTTATATGATTACTGTAAACAGCAAAAGAGAAAATAAACCCTCTCACCTACTATAGTTGGGAAGTTTCTGCTTATTAGTTTGGAAATTAATAAGCACTATAAAAATCAAACATATGGGCATTGACATAACATAATTTGGTAGTTCTGTCTTTTATAACTTTGTATCACTATGAGTATTATGCATGGAAACTTCTGTTATTGATTGAATGTATAAACCAATAATAATGCCTTCTGGTTTTGTCTTTGAATTTATAGGGTTTGTTGGTTTTTTTTTTTAATTTACTCAGATGGAACTATAAATACTAGCAAATAATTTGACACTTTCAAGATCCAGATGTGAACAATAAAAGTCGAAAAGTAATCAATGACACAAGGTGATTTGTTAATCTTAAACGCTCATTTATTGGTGAGACAATAAGATATATTACATACCTGTGACCAAATTGTCTATTTAGTAAGTAATTTCTCTTGGACAACTTTCCTGATTGCTTGTTTAACATCTTTGTTCCGCAGGCTATAGATCAAAGGGTTTAGCATAGGACTCACAAAGATATAAAAAACTGCGACAATTTTCCCCTGTTCTACAGATGTCTCGGAAGGGGGTCGCAGGTGCATGCAGAATAGCGTCCCATAAAAGATGGTGACAGCCGTCAAGTGGGACCCACAGGTGGAGAAGGCCTTGCGCCTCCCCTCTGCAGAACGGATGCGCAGAACCGTCGTGAAAATGAAAATGTAGGAGATGAGAATTATGGCAAGAGAGCATGTGAGATTGAAACCAGCCACCACAAACATGGCAGTTTCTTTGACATACGTATCCGAGCACGCAAGGACTATGAGAGGTGGGTCCGCACAGTAGAAGTGGTTGATTTCATTGGGTCCACAGAAGGAGAGGCGAAGCATCAGGATGGTCTGTGCCAGGCCATTTGCAAAACCGTAAATGTAAGGCGTAGCAACAAGAGAGAGGCAGACACATCTGGACATCTTGCTACCGTACAGCAAGGGGTTGCAGATCGCCATGTAGCGGTCGTAAGCCATCACCGTCAGCATATAATAATCCGTGATCACCAGGGCAATGAAAAAGTGGAATTGTAGAAGGCAACCAAGGAAGGAAATGGCTTTTCTCTTGGATAAGAAATGAACCAGCATCTGCGGAGCGACACTGGTAGCGTAACAGAGATCCACAAAGGAGAGATGGCTGAGGAAGAAGTACATGGGCGTGTGAAGTTTTGAGTCACTTCGGATTAACAAAATCATGCTCACGTTGCCAACTACTGTGATAAGGTAGATGACCAGGAAGACCACAAAAAGGACAGGCTGCAACTCGGCTCGATCTGTCAGTCCCAGGAGGATAAACTCAGTCACTGCTGTGTAGTTTGTCTGTAACATTGTGTGTGCTCGGCTTCAAATGGGGACTGAAAGAAAGCAAATAGAGATGCATGTCTTTGGTCAAGCATCTGTTACCCCCATCATGTCATCTGATAGTTCTAGTCTGAAACTTGTAAATTTCACGTACGGTAAAGAAATAGCCTAGTAAGCCCGCAGTTGACAGTTTAAACATCTACATTAGTAGAGAGCTCCTTTTATAAAGGCAGTCATATTCTAAATGCTTTTCTTCAAGTCTCTTCGTGTTGACAAGACTTAATCTTCTCTGCAAGATGTATTACTTTTGTTCACTTACAATTTCCTTAAACGTTGCTGTTTTGGGACATTACAGTCAGTTGTTTCTGCAATGTGGTTTGATGTGGTATATAAATCATCACCTTTTTTTTGCAGCTAGAGGGAATGACGCATATCCCTATAGAACTAGCTTTTGTCCTCTTGCCTCCCCGAACTCAAGATCTTTTCAAGCAGTTTGTTCCCTCATGCTGCAATTCATGTCCTTTCCCTAGGGTCTTCTCTACTCAGGTGGTCCCCTATCACCAAACCTTAGTGAACATGTAAGACTCAGCCTAGGATCTCCTTTGCTTTGGGTATCATTATCAAAACTTGGTTCATGAGGCATAAAGTCAATCATGTTTTTGATATAAAAAAAGATACATGTATAATATGCAAACCATATATATATGTATATATATATATATATATATGTATAAAATATACACATACATATATCAGTGATATCAAGTGTTTATTGGGTGAAAGATTAGACAAAGCAATAGGATTAAAAGTCCCCCTGGTATCCATGAGGAGACAATAATGAAAAAAAAAAGTTAACATATCCATGCCTTATAATAATTTTATGGTAACTCTACCTCATTTTAACTTTCACATAAAATAAGAAAAATTATGTAACATAAATTCTGATTAGGGTTTTCAAGACATGTGAATGATCCTAGTGGAATAATAATCATAGCAATCATACAACTGAGACAAGACTTAAGTTACCCTCAAGTGTATCTCCCCTTTCTGCATTTATGGAGGGTACTTTTATGTACCATAAATACCATCTTGTAAAAACCAGTAGCTTCCTTCAATAACACACACACAGGTATGACAGCATGTTATACTGCCTTTTACTAATAGCTACGCATCCAAGAATGGGCAGGAATCATTTTTTAAGGCACTTTGTAAATGCCTTTCCAATAATCTTGCTCATTGCATTATCCCACTCTGCACATGTGGACTTTGGTCATATTGACCAGGGTATTAAAATCCAAGACAAGTCACCTAAATCAATGTAATCATAAATATTTTGTACGTTTCTAAGTTTGTAAAATCAGAGCAGTTATTATAAAAGTCAAATATTCTTTCATGCTGGGATGGTGTTTTTAATAAATATCTATTAGCATATAAATCAAGCATCAAAATAATTAATATCTCTTTGTTTCTGTGGGTTAATGATGCAGTGTAACCTTGAACATGTGTGATTATTTAACTGACACTATACGACGATAACTTTTCTTTAAAGAAATAGATCACAACACCCTACATAGTTAGAACAGAGAAAACTCAGAGAGAAGTATTTGTAGGGAGACAGAAGTGGCTCTGGGGTACCTGAGGCTCTGTACTCTTGACATTCACCCTCACCCTGAGGTTCTGGTCATGTAGATTTCTGGTGGCACTACCCATTCATCTAAAGAGTCTACAAGGTTGATGTTTATTTTAAGAAGGGTGATGTCTCCAGATATGTGGTCATAATTCAGTCTGAAGTGGGAAAAGATTTAGGAAGCCATCTTAATGAGATGCATTTTGATTAACTTTCATGTGGATTATAAACCTTGGAGTGGCTGTTTTTCTATGAAGGGATGTAGAGCATTGTACAATAGGATGCTTGTAATTATAACAAGTAGCATTTCTAACTTGGAAGGAACCAGAAAGTATTTAATGCCACTCCCTAATTTTCTTCATTAAGTAAGAGACAGTATACTGGGTTAGATTTTGAAAGTCATCAAAATGAACAGATCCTAGGAGCCCGCAGACCACCTGGCAGGAAAGCCACATCCCCCAATTCCTAGCCATGGGGCACGACCAAATTCCTCATCTTTCTGTGTCTAATTTCCTCATGTGTACAATTTGGTTCAAGGAGCAACTCCCTCATATTAGGGATTTAAATTAGTGCAAAACTTTAAAAATATGTCTCACATGGAGGAAACACTCAAGAAGTTGTAGCTACTGTTGTATGAGGTGAAAAATCCAGGTCTGGTCTAACATAAGACTCAACTTCAAGTGTGACTTTCAGGGACAAGAATTTATCTAATCTCTAGCTAGTGCCTCAGTGACACCTGGAAGAGTGCTTTCCCAAATGGAGCCAATCAATCATTATATATGGAATGGATGTTCTCTCCAGTCTAGTAACTATTATTTTGTTGTATACGTATAAATATTTGTACTCTTAGAAAATCGTTAACTCGATAACAACAGTTTTGCTAACTCGTCAGCATATGTTTCAGCCCATAACTTGATTTTTTGTTGACTAAAATACTTATCTCTACATTCCAAAATATATTTTGACAACGCCAAATCCTACCTGTGAAAGAAGAATGATTTCCCAAGGCCAGCACAGATAGGAGGTTATAAACTGTTATAGGTTTATAAACTGTTTGGGTTCTTCTAGCCTGAAGAGTTTATAACAGAATTGTCATACAGGCACCAAATCCCTATGGTTTAATTATCTCTAGCAGCAAATCATTCAGATAATGTGCAGTCACTAACTTATGCTTTTGCAAATCCTAACCAAGCTCCTTGAGGACCTGATTTTGGCCCATGCCCCAATATCAACAGGGAATCAAAGCTCTCGAGAATCATAAAGCAATGGGATTCCTCATTTATTTTACATTATGCTTGAATGTCTTACTATTTCTTGACTGGGGGAATAATAGGTTCTCTTGTCTACAACCTGTCAGGTAGAACGGTGCCTGGCACACACAGAAAGTTTTGGAGTCTGGAATGCCACTGGAAGATCAATCAACTTAGGTTGATCTTGGACTCATTATTTACTCATTCCGAGCCTTGTGCTTTATCTTGTTACTAGGATTAATACTCCATAGCTATTATGTACTGTGAGAATGTTATGGATATACACATGATATAGATGTGCGGGGGTTCTCCCTTTGTCACCCTCTCCCACCCTGACCCACTGCCTTGTCTTCTCTACCTTCCTTTGTCCCTCTGGAGTTGAACCCTGATGGATCACATCCGTAGAGCTCCTTTGGTGTCCAGTGTCAGCTGAGTTTGGCCACTGGGAGGAACCAGTGGAGGGACAAGAAGGAGAAAGAGAAAAGTAACTCAATTTATTTCTCCTTGTCTCCTCGATTCACAACAAAGGGGCTCCAGTGTCTGCTTCCTTCCAAGCTAAACTCCTGCTGAGCTGTGTGTTGGGAAAGAAACTGGTCGGGATTTGATCCCCTCAAGTCTGGTGGTTGTAGTCATTGCCTGGTCGTTTTAGAACAAGGAGTGGACATGCCTTTCTGAAGTTAGCCTCCAGATGATTCAACTTCTTTGATCAATTTCCATAACTTTGCCTGTATTCTGTGTCTTTTCTTTAAATTCCCTTCAGGCAAACAATCTGAGTGAAATGTTGTTTTATGCCATGTCCCTAATCCAGGTCAGAGCAGCACACAGTAGTTATTCAATAATGTGGCAGTGGAAGTAGTAGCAGTAATAATGATTATCCATTTTGTTAAAGATTGGGGATATATCTGGGTTTAGAAGGTTCTGACCTGGAGCTTAAAAGGACCATTGAGGTACCCTCCTTCTGGATCCTGACTCAACTGAGGACTATGCATATGAGTCAGATATTATCATTACTAGCATTATTACAGGTCAACTTAGATTTGAAAATGTGGCTTAGACTTGCTTTTCTGTTCCTTTCCTCTGAATTGAAGTCACACAGATAGAGTAGCACATAGGCATAGCTCTGGTGCTCTCCTTCTCTTTCCAGAGCCATGACCAGTCAGCACGTCTGACTGAGATGAGACATGTTCATGAACCACATAGAGAATTGGATGTCTCGTATTGTTGGCCAGGCAACAGCAAGAATCTTTTTCCATAATCCCACTAATCTGTATTCACCCTACTTAGATAAGCATGTGAGGGATGCAGTGAATGGAATCCAAAATGTCCTTTAAAACCTTGTCCCCCAGAGTCACCTCTGCCTCATCCCTTGTTACCATAATTGGCACACCCTTTCATCTCTTCATGCATTCCAGAAGCCTCTGTTATCAATGGTTACATGTTCTCATCCCCATTCCCTCTGAATATTATTATATCCTTGACTTTGAAATACTCTGAGTCAAACTTTCCTAAATTGAGAAGAAGGGGAAGGAGGAGAAAAAGAAGGGAAAAACAATCGGAATCATAGGCATCGAAAGAAACTTCAAAGAGGTTTGCAAAGTTGCTTCAAAACTTTTGGGAGATCCTTTTTCTTAAAATAATATGTAATGTTAAAATTAATTTCTTTAATAAAAATTTCAAATTTGGACAAATGCTATGAATGGGAAGTGCACGACAGAACAAAGCAAGTCATGGCTCTGACCACTTTTTGATCCCATTAAACACTATCAATCTAGTACTGGACCCAATCCTTTTGCCTGGAAACTATAAAGGTTTTTGGTGCTCCTCATAGTTCAGTCTTCTCCATAAGAAACCTGTGTGTGTGTGTGTGTGTGTGTGTGTGTGTGTGTGTGTATTTATAATTTTCAAGAATGTCTGAAGCATAATTACCCATAAACATTCATTATTAGCCTTAACAAGTCCATATGGGCTGAAGTGTTCTCAGAGAAATATCTAAGCAAATAATATTTTACCTGCATCCTAGCTCTGTGTTCATAGGAAAAAAAATATTCAATTTTTCTGAGTGTCAGGACTTTCAGCTTAAGAAATAAATTATATCTGCATCACAGAAATATTGTAAATGTCAAATGTTCTTTGCCTGTTTGTGGTAATGAAGATGGATATTTATTTTAAAATGCTTAGCACACTAGTGACTTGCATTCCTCATAAATACTCAAGAGATGAGAGTATCTTCCACACTATCTGAGTCTCAAATGTGTTGTAGGTGCAGATAACGTAAAGTAAATGTGAAAATGTAACTTTAATAATTCCCTGTAATTGTCTACCTCTTCCTCTGGAGACAATTACATTGAGCAGAGATGGGGGAAAACAAGATACAGTGTGTTTTTTATGGTGAATCTGCTATAAAACCAGTTAATTATATCTGCCCAGATGAATTTAAGAAAATGCAGAGATAATTTCAACAATCAAAGCATGTATAAACAGAGTGTATAATGTGGAAGTTGATGGTCAAAACATATTCAAGGTCTCAGCAATAGGTCAGTTGATTGGTAAGCAATTCAAATTTCCACAATGAATACAATGTATCACCTTAAGGGAGGAAAAACAATATCTTAACTAAACATGAAAACATAATTTCTTTCTACTAGCATATTTCATGAAAGATTTGATGATAGCATGGATTTAATACTGTGTTATAAAGTATAAGGGATAATTATAATATATTCAAGCTTTGACCCATCTCAACAGATCCGCTAGGCAGAAAAGCACTTTCAGAATGACAAGGAGTATATATAGGGTTTGTTTTTGCTTATTTTTTTTTCACCTAGCAGGATTTTTGACCCACCTGACGAGTAAAGTTCTTTTATTTACTCTTCACATGTTCATGGCAACTGGTAAATAAATATTTTGCATGTTTCTCTCTTATATTTTCAGAAGAAAATTTAATGACAAAATATCTATCTATCTTTAGTTGTCATGTTACCTGAATCCTTGTGTCAGGATATAATTCCATAGCATGTAGACTTGTGAAGTATGATTTTCTTTTAAAAAGCAACTTTGGACTTAGAGCCATCAAAATGTTAATAACTCTTTGGTTGCTCTTCCTCTTTAGGGAAAGGCCCAGTCCTTCATATTTTAATGATTTCCCCTGTTTTATGACTTACGAGGCCTCTTATCACTGGTGAAAAGAGGCTTTGATCTGCATCCATTATGTTTGTGCTTCTCTTTGGCCTTCTTTGGCTTCCGATCTACATGGTTGCTCTGCTGTCCTCTACCAGGACAAGTGCATCTTGTAGTCCTTAATTTCTCTTGGCTGGACACAGCCTGCTAATCTTCCCTACTGACCCAGCTGTACCTTGGCTATTCAGGGGACTACAGCCCCTCCTGTAACTTAAATCTGCCCCTTAGACTCTTGTAGACATGACCTGGGAATGCTCCTGTGTAGTACTCAGCCTCGCTGATGCAACATATCTGAGGTTCCCACCTTTGTGTGATATTTTCACATTCCCTACAAGGAGATGAAGGAAGTTTGGAAATTTGGGGATAGCCCATACCCCCATGGAAACCAAAGAAACTGTTGGAACATTAAGTCAAGTCCAAGGAGCACTATTTAAGTTAGGTGGGCCCACAGTCTACTTTGCCTTGGCTGCCTGACAAGTTGATTCAAGGTCAAAGCCCACAGCAAGGAGAGCCAGTCTCAGAGTTATTTCCTAAGGCCTTAAATCATCTTTTTCTTTTTTTTATTCACTCATTAGTATGCCTATGCCAAAGTACCAGGCTTTGGGCTCTTTACTTTCTCTCTGTCATAATCTACATTTTTATGTCAAGCACTAATGGTAGATGGACTTCAGATGAGGAAAATTTGGCTCAATCATATAAAAGATAAAATACTATTATTTTTTCTTATTTATAATGGTATTATTATGAACCTGGCTCAGAAGTACTAGGAATTTACTATGATTTCAAATTATAATGTAAATAAAATTCAAAGAAGAAATATTATATGAGCAGGAATCATAAACTAAACCTACTGTTGTATAAGCAGCCCATGCCAACAAGTATACTTGAACAAGTTTCATTCAAACTAACCTTTCAATTAGATCTGAGAGTCTAAAAACTCACTCCCTGCAACTTGCTATTTAATTCACGGGAAGAAATGATCTTAGGTTGATCCTAGTGAAAATGAGACAAGCTGCTGTTTACATGGAACACCACTAAGTCACAACGCTCCTCCTAGCATCACTGCTTAGGTATTCATTCAGTACCTCTCCACTAAACATCAACTGTGCACCCAAAATATTGTATGGATCTGTTTCAGAGATGTCAACTGAAATCGACATTAATTCTGTCCTCAGAGCACTGACAATCTTGTAAAAGAAATAGGTTACAAAAGTAGTAAGTACAAGAGAGACAGGGAAAACCACCAGTGGCATTCACAAGGGGAAACAACTATTCCAGCTGAGGATATGATGAGCAGAGGCACGACAAAGACCTTTTCATTACAAAGAATGCAATACCTTATTACCTACCCTAGGAGAAATCTCAGTATCAAAACTGGTACCATGTGTTCTTGCATTTAATGAAAGATAACGCATTCATTTAATGATTAACCCATAAATGAGGATCTGATCCATTGAGAAGTGACTTTTGTAAAGACCTCCAGAGGGAATCCTAATGATGTCCCCTAGGTGATTTCCTGATGAATGCTTCAGAGAGGAGTCATCCAGAGTTAGTCATCCAAGTATGAATCCTGCTACCTTGGGGACCTTCCAGGAGGCTAGGAAATCACTATCCCTCCACAGGCAAGTCTGAAAATCAAGAACTCCTAATATTGTTTGATATCATAGTATCTCCTCTTTTGAACATAAAATGGAACTAGCAGGGATTATAAAAATTGACACATTAAGGCAAAACCATAGGCAGGCAGACTCTGACTCTTTCTGACAAAGACAGCAGGTGACTGGTAATGTGTTGAGGTCAGGCCTTGCAACCATCTCGAAATTGGTTACAGATCCATTTCATAATACAGCTAAGATTTAGAATAGACTTACACACCGAGCTTCAGCCAGTTCTTGGAATTCAAAAAGTCCGTACCTCACCCTTCCCTCTTAACCTTTCCTCCTCCAAGACTAGAGACTTAGACATTCGCACAAGAAAATGTACTTTAACTCCATACAACTGTAATGATTTCCTATACTTTTTATTAAGAGAATATTTTTAAAGGATTTAGGTAAATGAGTGTAAGGTTAAGGGTGAGAAAGAAAAACATAAATGTGAACACCTCCCCTTATTCATTTGAAGGAGCTTCTCATAGATTTACTCAATTCAAGCTTGCACTGAAATATGATGGCATTGTTGCGACCAGAATGATCAAAACAGATTTAAATTGTTTTGTTCAAGGGGAATATACTTTTCTTTACTGTGTTATATATATAACACATGTTATTAAGTGAACTCTATGCCCAACATGGGGCTGGAACTCATGACCCCAAGATCAAGAGTCACATGCTCTACTGAGTCATACAGGAATTCCTGCTTTACTGTGTTTCTGTCCCTTTCCAACACTGCAATGGACTTTATTGACTTTTGAGCTAAAGGATCCCATTTAACCAAAGTTATCAGAAAAGATTCATTAGGGATTGAAGGGTTTTTTTGTTTGTTTGTCCCCCATCCCCATATTGTTCATAGACCTTTAATTCCTACCTAAGCTAAGCATAATTGTGGTTCTTTTTGGCAAATATGTTATTTGAACTGTAATGATTTTATACATTTAGTTATTCTCTTCTTTTGGATTGCTCTCATTCCTCTCATTTTCTCACTAATCTTTCTATTGGAATGAGAGCACTGAATGACAGAGGAAGAAGGGTCTCTTAACAACGTGGAATGCACCCATCTGGTGGAGGCCCATGGCATTGTGGGCTATGCTCTGTGACATGTGACTGAAAAAGTCTTAGATGCCATTCAACAAAATCTGCGCTGGCATTTTTTTTTCAACGTTTATTTATTTTTGGGACAGAGAGAGACAGAGCATGAACGGGGGAGGGACAGAGAGAGAGGGAGACACAGAATCGGAAACAGGCTCCAGGCTCTGAGCCATCAGCCCAGAGCCCGACGCGGGGCTCGAACTCACGGACCGCGAGATCGTGACCTGGCTGAAGTCGGACGCTTAACCGACTGCGCCACCCAGGCGCCCCTGCGCTGGCATTTTTTGAACACTGAACACTTTAGTGAGAATATGAACACATAAGTTCTCTTCTACTCCTTCACTTCAGCTTATACTTTGGATTATAACTATACCAAATTTACTTCCACAGTAAGTGTTTCTCCACATGTATCCAAGAAAGAAAACCCTGGACCTTATGCAGTAAACAACAAAATGGTGTGATCATTAATAATAAGGCTTACCTCTTTTTCCTTCTATTTACGAATGCAAGAAAACTTGAGTTAGGCTCATGGAGACTCTTGGTAAGATTATCTCTTTTCAAGGTTCTAAAAAACCAACAGAATACTACTAGAGCTAAAGTCAGAGGAAGGGGTATTTCCTTCTTCAAACTAATGGGGAAAATTTTTGTGTGCATGATGATGGCAAGTTCTATACTTAGGGAAACTTTGTGGTGATACATCAGGATCTTCTCTAAGGAGAAAGTATAAACCAGCAGAGGGTAAAAACAGGTGATAAAACCTCTTTTATTTAGTTTAAACAGATCATAACAACTGTCTCACTCAGTGCTTCAACCCTAGCTGTACATTAAAATCATGTGGAAAGTTTATTAAGAAATATGCCAATGTGTATACCTCACCTGAGCTGAACTGTGATCCCAGTATCAATGCTCTCAAATATTCCCCATCTGAATGTAACATGAAGCCAGAGTTGATAATCACTGATTGAAGTGTTATATTTGTGAATATATCATTGTTATAAGCAATAGAGTTATTCTTTAAAATGTATAAACTTTTAATATCCTCCTGGCTTTAAAAATTAAAGGCAAGTTATGTTTTCTGTCCTGAGTCAACTTCCAACTCTTTCTAATAGTCCAACCTGCAAATTTTAATAATCAATTAAAAATGTTTTGGGTCAGATGCCATTATCACTAGTTTGTGTTATAAAAACAAATCTGATATGGTAGCTAGAATTTTTGTAGCAAAATCTAGCTCAGTCTACACTGGTACATCACAGAGGTGAGATATCTACACATCATGAAAAATCAGCAGATGTGAGTTGGCAAACATACCTCATTGATTCATCCGTTTGTTCAACTAATGGTTATTGTATCAAATGATGTGGGTATTGGCCCAGGTTCTAGGGATGTGGCAAAAAATAAAGTTCTTGCCCTCCTGTGACTAACATTTTAATAGAGGACAGATTAAAAAATATGTAATAATTATTTATGTAAATAAATAATCATTTCAGAAGTGATAAATGAGGAAAAATAGATCATGGTCCATGATTAAAGAGCTATTTGGAGTGGAACTTAACTTGAGAGATCTAAATGAGGTGATGCCATGAGTGACTCAAAGGCCTGGTAGAAGAAATTTCAAGGCAGAGGGATGAGCATATGCAAAGGTCCTGAGATAGGATTGTGCTCAAGATGTTTAAAAAAAAAACACTAGAAGGACAATGTGGCAAAAGAAAAAGGACTAGAGAGAGAATTTTATCTTAGGCCTAACTGACAGCAGAGAAAATGCTGACAAGCTGTTTTAAGATTCCATGCATAATCTTTGGAAGGTATAGCAGATAAGACTTCCTGATAGTTTAGATATAAGGTATGAAATCAAAGGCATGAGATAAAATGAAATATGAACATGACATATATAATATAAAATAATCATAGTTATTGGGATATTATGAGATAAAAAGAGACCATGAGATCAAAAGGTATATTAGGTGAGGAAACAACCCAGACTCTGAGTAGCTGGTTTGAAAGGAGATGAGATGGAAAAGACACCAAGAAACCTACGTTGCTGTAAGAGAATAAGGAAGAAATGAGGAAGAAACTGAACATGAATACATACACAACAGGCTCTCAAGAGTATATTCTACTCCAATTACAGAAGTTTTGCCCTTGTTGACAACAATACAACCAGTCTACAGAGCATCACCCCATCTCCTGATTTCCTGATGAAGCTTTATGTCGTGATCAGACAATGGCAGTAGCCATGTTGGAGCACCAGTGGTTGTGACAACACAGCCTAATCAGGGACACCAATGAGCTAAGTCGAATTCTGTATGTGCTAGCTGTGAGGTGAGAGTGGCAAAGCAGTCAGCATGGCAGGTGCATGGACTTCAAATATATTGTCCATTTCACCACCAACCACCTCAAGGCACCTGCTGCACCTCTTCTAACACTGGGGCAACTAACAACCTATTTACACCTCTCTTTCCAAACCTGACTTTGTTTTAGTGCCCATTTACTTTGTTTAGTCTTGAAATGAATGCAATTTATTTCTGGATTTATATCTGAAAAATTATTCTCTTATCAGAGAATAAGACGATGGACAAACTTCCCCAACAAAATGGCACTGAGGCAACTGAATTCATCCTGCTAGGACTCACAAGCCAACCAGGGCTGCAGCCCATCCTTTTTGTGGTGTTTCTCTTGATTTACCTCAGCTCTCTGACAGAGAACGTTGGATTCATTGCATTAATCAGGTTCACTCCACGGCTGCAAAATGCCATGTACTTTTTCCTCACCCATTTACATGCGTGGATATTTTGTATTCTACTAACGTTGCACCTCAGATGCTTGGTAATTTTCTATCAGAGAAGAAAATAATTTCCTACATGGGGTGTCTGGCCCAATGTTTTGTTTTTGTGATTCTGCTCCTTATGGAGTATCACATGCTGGGTACCATGGCCTCTGACAGGTACGTGGCCCTCTGCCATCCCCTACACTACAACAGCAGAATGTCCAGGCGCCTTTGCATCTGCCTTGTCACTGCCCCCTACCTCTGGGTACTATGGTGGGCACAATGCAGATACTATTGACCTCTCGCTTATCCTTTTATGGACACAACATCATCAACCATTTCTACTGTGCTGACCCACCCCTCCTGATGCTCACAGGATCAGACACTTACAGAAAGCAGACGGGTCTATTTGTGTGTGGAAATTAACCTCACCGTTCCATCCTTATATCCTACTCATCATCCTTATCTCCTACACTTTCATTTTCACCACCATCATGAGGATCCCTTCCAGCAAAGGCCAGTGCAAAGACTTCTCCACCGGTGGCTCCCACCTGATCGCTGTCGCCATGTTTTTGGGGTCCCTATTCTGCATGTATCTGAGACCAGCCCTTGAGCAGTCTTTTGAACAAGGGAAAATTGTGGCAGTGGTTTGTATCTTTGTGAGTCTCATGCTGAATCTATTTATCTACAGCCTGAGGAACAAAGATGTGAAGCAGGCTTTGAGAACAATGTTTCAGAGGAACTTTGGCACAATGGAGAAAAGGTTTATTTTGACAGCCTCCCAATGAAAAAACCAAAAACGTGCCAAAACAATGAAAAAGCAACCCCTGTTGGTTGTACCTGAGTGCAATTCTCTGGAGTAACACTAACATGGATTATATATGCACAGTTTCTGACCAGGTGAGAATCCTAATGGCAGCCATGAAAAGGACAGTTGTTTGGAGATGATGACAGGTGGGAAACACAACAGCGGAAGTCAGCTGCTTATAATTAAGCAGGGTCCCCTGTTTAGTCTCACTCAAGAACTCCCTTCCCCTTGATCAGTCTGCAGACAAGTCCTTCCTTTCAGCTCATAGGTCCACAATATTGACCATCACTGAGCTATTCTTATTAGCAAAGTGCAGGGCTTTGCAGTATGTTTCCTGAATATGCAAATAATTTACATTCACTTGATATACTACATAGTTTCCTTTAATGAAAGCTGATTATCTTCTCAAAAAAGGCTGAAAACTTTAATTCTGCATATTTGTTTCAATACGTTCGTTTTTGGTACATTCTTATGTCTACTTATCCAGAGTAGAAAACCATCTGTGCTTTATTATTTTCACAAAGAATCTGATAGTTGACGTCTTAATTAACCAACACATTTGTTTCAATAGTTTTCCTTAATCAAAGCAGATACCTATAGGAATAGGCGAAACCCATTCTGGATATAGAAATGTCATGGCTTCCATTAGAGGCTTTTATGATTCTGTTCCTACCTTATTGACAATTACTTGCTCTGTGATTCTGCATATTACCTTGCTGTTCCGTTCATGTCTACCCATAAACTATTTTTAAAATAGCAGCTATTCTAAGCGTGGAAATTTGGGCTTAGTATTTTGCAACTAACTCGTAGCACAGCCATATTCCTGATTGCTTGATACTTTTTGAACTTGGGCTTTACTTAAGTGAATTAATATAGCGTACCATTGATATGACACATTTAGTACATCTTTTCCTTTTAATATTTCAGCAGTTTTTATTTTTCTCTCTTTAGGAAAATCTTTCCCCACGTAAGCTTCAGCTTCTGATTGGTTATTACATGAAGATAAGTTTCTACAGTCTTAATCTTACTTCTTTCTTTCTTTCCTTTTGGACATAGCGATGTGTACCGTCGCCACCACCAAATGGGTGCTCAAGTTTTCCTTTCTCCTCAAAAGCGTTGTGAGTGCTATTTCATTGTGTGTATGTGTGAATACAATAGATATAAAACCATCACAGAGGACATTAGTGCATCAGATACAATTTATTGGAACCGAAATTTGTTTTACTTCATCTCCATGACACGGTACTTCTAGCTGTTGTGATGATGCTGTTACAGCACAAGAAGAATTCTTCCTTTGGTGGAATTTCTTTGGGTTGATAGACTTTTGAAACATTACTATGAAAATTCTCTCAAAATATCTTTTTAGGCCTTCTGCGCATTCTTACAATTGGAATAGCTGAATAAAAGTGGACAAACATCTTTAATACTCCTGAAAACCTAACGTTAAATTGATTTCCAGAAACACTGTGAATTGTTATTTTTCCTGACACTAACAATGTATGGAAGTACTAGTCCTTTAGAACTCTCTTAACTGACATTCAAGAGTATCTTTTTTTTAATGTTTTTGTTTTGTTTTGTTTTGTTTTGTTTTGTTTTGTTTTGTTTTTGAGACAGAGAGCACAAGCAGGGGAGAGGCAAAGAGAGAGAGGGAGACAGAGAATCTGAAGCAGGCTGCAGGCTCCAAGCTCTCAGCACAGAGCCCAGCAGGGCTTGAACCCACGAACTGTGAGATCATAACCTGAGCCAAATTTGGATGCTTAATTGACGGAGCCACCCAGGCACGCCCCCACAAATGAGTATCTTAGTTCATGTTTTCATTACCAAACTTGTTACTCATCCATTTTTAGCATGTTTAAATTTATCAAAGTTCCATTCATAGCTTGCAGCATTTATTTATGTGTTGGGGTTAGTGATTCAACTGATTTCTAGGAACTTACCAAACCTTAACACTTTACCACTTTATTCTCTTTGTGGCAAAATCTTTGCCCAATTATTGAGTGCTACCTATTTATTTTTTTAACTTTATTTATTTATTTTGAGAGAGAGGGAGAGATAATGTGAGTGGGAGAGGGGCAGAGAGAGGGAGAGAGAGGGAATCCCAATCAGGGGCTGCACTGCCAGCACAAAGGCAAACCTGGCCCTCAAACTCAAAAACCTGTGAAATGGTGACCTGAGCCGAAACCAAGAGTCAGATGCTTAGCAAACTGAGCCACCGAGGCACCCGGAGTGCTGCTTATTTTAAATATTTTATAGTCAAACAGATTAACTTTCTGTCGTGAACTTTTCCTACTACTATTAAGCTCAGAAACATTTTTCTCATTGTTGAAATTTTCAGGATTTATTATAATTCTAATCAACACAGAATTTGTTTCCAGTGATTGAATGACTCACAGCTGAGGGCTCAGTGTGGGCATGTCGGTTCTTTGGGGGGGAATAATTGTTGGCAAAAGGGAAATTTAGCTAGGGATAAGGTTCTGTGTTTACATATCTGCGAAAAACTATGTGGCATTATGGACCCTGGCAATGTTACAAAACTAAAATGTTTATATAAAAGTGTTAAGTAATGCACAATGGTTATAGATAAAACCGCATTCTTGCTCGTCCTTTATAAGCCACCAGCATCTCTCTGCCTTTCTGGAAAAAAAAAAAGTCTTAATTCACTCATCTCCTTTCATCCTAAGCAGAACTCTCTATGCCATAATCCCATACATCTCCCAGTCAGGCGTGAGGACTAAGCCATAACATTCCTATTCATACTAAGACATGTTTATTCATTATTCAAATAATTTACTGCAGATATGTCTTGTATGCATAGCCATATTTGAATTTTATGTATATATTTTCCTGTATTTCATGAATGAAACCACCTTATGCATAAATGCCAGGTTAAAAATATTGGATAACTAGAAGCATCTGATTTGCATTTCCTACAAAAACTTTTATAAGGAAAATAATGAAGATGGAATTTTTACTAGCAATTGGAGCATGTTTTACATTTATATTAATTGTAAGAATTTATTGTTAGATGTATTTACATCTATATGTATTTTAAATGATGTGAACAAATAAGAAATAAACAGAAGTATTTCATCTAATTATACAATGAAGATAACATCATACATTTGTGAGATAATAAAGGATTACTTAAAAATATTAAGATGAAATGGGTTAACATCTATATGTGCCAAAAAGATACTTGTTTTAGACCTAAAGACATCTGCAGATTGAAAGTGATGGGATGGAGAAACATTTATCATGGAAATGGACATCAAATAAAGCCAAAGTAGCAACACTTGTATCAGACAAACTAGATTTTAAACCAAAAATGTAACAAGAGATGACGGGCTCTATATTATAAGATTATTATAATATTACAATAATATTATTGTAATATTATAATAAAGGGGACTGTCAAACAAGAAGTTCTAACATTTGTAGCTACTTATGCCCCCAAATATATAAAACAATTAATAACAAACATAACGGAACTCATTAATAATAAAGCAATAACAGCAGGGGATTTTAACACCACACTTACATCAGTGGATAGATGAAGCAGAAAAATCAACAAGGGAGCCATGGCTTTAAATGACACACTGGACCAGATGAACTTAACAGATACATTAAGAACATTTCATCCTAAAGCAGCAAAATTAACATTCTTTTCTTTCTTTTTTTAAATTTTTAAAAACATTTTTAATGTTTATTTAGAGAAAGAGATAGCAGGAGCAGGAGAGGGGCAGAGAGAGGGGAAGACACAGAATCCGAAGCAGGCTTCAGGCTCTGAGCTGTCAGCACAGAGCCCGACACAGGGGTTGAGCTCACCAGTGGTGAGATAGTGACCTGAGCCAAAGCTGGATGCTCAAATGACTGAGCCACCCAGGCACCCAGAATAAACATTCTTTTCAAGTACACATGAGATATTCTCCAACATAGATCACAGACTAGGTCACAAATAGGTCAGGCCTCAGCAAAGACAAAAAGATTGTGATCATACCATGTGCATTTTCTGACCCCAACACCACGAACCTTGAAGTCAACCACAAGAAAAAATCTGGAAGGACCACGAACACATAGATAGAGATTAGACAACATACTACTAATGAATCAATGAGTCAACTAGGAAATTAAAAAAAAACATTAAAAAAACATGGAAACTAATAAAACTAAAGACATGACAGTCAAAAATCAGGGGGTGCAGCAAAAGTTGTCATAAAAGGGAAGTATGTAGCATTACAGGCCTATCAAGGAAGGAAAAACATCTCAAATAAACAACCTAGCCTTACACCTAAAGGAGCTAGAAAAATAAAAACAAATAAAGCCTACAGTCAGAGGAAGAAGCTCAATAAAGTTTAAAGCAGAAATAAATGACATATAGAAACTAACAAACAAACAGAAAACAATAGAACAGATCAATGAAGCCAGGGGCTTTCTTTGAAAAAATTAATAAAATTGATAAACCCCCTAGCCAGACCTATAAAAAAGAAAAAAGAAAGGACCCAAATAAATAAAATCACAAATAAGAGAGGAGAAATAGCAACCAACAACCAACACCACAGAAATACAAGCAATTATAAGAGTATATTATGAAAAATTATATGCCAACAAATTGGGCAATCTGGAAGAAATGGATAAATTCCTAGAAAACTACAAACAACTAAAACTGAAACAGGGAGAAATACAAACTGGAACAGACAAATCACAAGCAAAGAAATGGAATCAGTAATCAAAAATCTCCCAACAAACAAAAGTCCAGTGCCAGATGGCCTCCGAGGGGAATTCTACCAAACATTTAAAGCAGTGTTAAATGTTATTCTTCTCAAACGATTCCAAAAATAAAAATGGAAGGAAAACTTCCAAACTCATTCCACAAGGCCAGCATTATCCCAATTCCAAAACCAGACAAAAACTCCACGGAAAAGGAGAACTACAGGCCAGTATCCCTGATGAACATGGATGCATATCATAAATAAATATATATATATATATATATATATATATATATGCAAGATACAAGCAAATCAAATCCAACAGTACATTTAAAGAATCATTCACCACAGTCAAGTGGGATTTATGCCTGAGCTGCAGGGTGTTTCAACATTCATAAATCAATCAGTGTGATAAACCACATTAATTTAAAAAAAAAAGGATAAGAACCATATAATCCTATAAATAGATGCAGAAAAAGCATTCGACAAAATACACCATCCATTCATGATAAAATCCCTCAACAAAGTAGGGATGGAGAGAGCATACATCAACATCATCAAGGCCATATTTGAAAAACCCACAGCTGATATCATCTTCAATAGGAAAAAAATAACAGCTTTTTCACTAAGGTCAGGAACAAGACAGGGATGTCCCCCCTCACCACTGTTATTTAGCATATTACTGGTAGTTCTAGTCTAAGCAACCAGACCACAAAAAGAAATAGAAGCATACAAATCAGCAAGGAAGAAGTCAAACTTTCACTCTTTGAAGATTGGCATGATACTCTATATAGAAATCTAAAAAGATTCCAGCAAAAATTTGCTAAAACTGATACATGAATTCAGTAAAGTTGCAAGACATAAAATCAATGTACAGAAATCTGTTGCATTTCTATACACCAATAATGAAGCGGCAGAGAGAGAAATCAATCCGTCCCACTTATAATTGCACCCAAAACAATTAGATACCTAGGAATAAACCTAACCAAAGAAGTAAAATGTCTGTACTCTGAAAACTATAAAACAGTGATGAAAGAAACTGAGGTGATACAAAAATGGGAAAAAATATTCCAGGCTAATAGATTGAAATAACCAATATTGTTCAAATGTCTATTCTACCAAAGGTAATCTACACATTGAATGCAATGTCGGTGAAAACATAACCAGCATTATGCACAAAACTAGAACAAATGATCCTAAAATTTGTGTGAAACCCCAAAAGATACGCAATAGCCAAAACAATCTTGAAAAAGAAAGGCAAACCTCCAGGGATCACAATCCTAGACTTCAAGTTATATTACAAAACTGTAGTGATGAAAAATAGACACATGGATCAATGGAATAGAACAGAAAAACCAGAAATGAACCCACAACTACATTGGCCAACAATCTTCAACAAAGCAGGAAGGAGTATCCAATGGAAAAAAGACAGTGTCTTCAATAAATGTTGTTGGGAAAATTGGACAGCAACATAAAGAATGAACCTGGACCACTTTCTTACACCATACACAAAAATAAATTCAAAATGGATGAAAGACCTAAGTGTGAGACAGGAAACCATCAAAATCCTAGCAAGAACACAGGCAGCAACTTCTTTAACCTTGGCCACCGCAACTTGTTACTAGGTATGTCTCCTGAGGCAAAGGAAACGGAAGGAAAAATGAACTATTGGGGCTTCATCAAATTAAAAAGCTTCTGCACAGCAAAGGAAACAATCAATGAAACTAAAAGGCAACCTACAGAATGTGAGAAGATATTTGCAAAGGAGATATTTCATAAAGGGTTAGTATCCAAAATATATAAAAACTTATAAAGCCCAGTACCCAAAAACAAATAATCCAGTTAAGAACTAGGCAGAAGACATGAATAGATACTTGTCCAAAGAAGACATCCAGATGGCTAACAGACACATAAGATGCTCCACATCACTCATCATCAGAGAAATACAAGTCCAAAACCACAACGAGATACCACCTCACACCTGTCAGAATGGCTAAAATTAACACCAAAGAAACAACAGATGTTGGAGAGGATGCAGAGAAAGAGAAACCCTCTTGTACTGTTGGTGGGAATGCAAAGTGGTGCAGGGACTCTGGAAACCAGTATGAAGTAGCCTCAAAAAGTTAAAAATAGAACTACCCTATGATCCAGAAATTGTGCTACCAGGTAGTAATTCAAAGAATACAAATACTGATCTGGAAAGATATATGCACCCCAATGTTTGTGGCAGCCTTACCAACATAGCCAAACTATGGAAAGAACCCAAATGTCCATCAACTAATAAATAGATAAAGAAGTTAGTGTGTGTGTGTGTGTGTGTGTGTGTGTGTGTGTAATGGCATATTCCTCAGCCATAAAAAGGAATGAAATCTTGCCATTTGCACTGACATGGATGGGATTAGAGAGTATTATGCAAAATGAGATAAGTCAGTTAAAGACAAATACCATATGATTTCACTCATATGTGGAACTTAAGAAATAAACAGATAAACATAGGGGAAAAGAAGAAACAGAAGCAAACCAGAAAACAGGCTATTAATTATGCACAACAAACTGAGGGTTACGGGAGGGGAGGTGTGTGAGGGAATGGTTTCAATGAAGCATGGGTATTAAGGAGAGTACTTGTGATGAGGACTAGGAGTTGTATGTAAGGGAAGGATCACTAGATTCAACACCTGAAACAAATATTACACGGTATCTTAACTCAAAGGAATTTTTTAATTAAAAAAAAAGAGGAAACAGGTTAAAATATGAAGGGAAAGTTTATATCACAGTGTGCAATAAAATTTTATTTAGAAAAATTCAACATATTCCTACAAAATATGGCCAGGAAAAATTAATAACATACAGAGATGCTTGCTTATTTAATTTTAGGTGGCAGAGAGGCCACAAAACAAAATTTAAAAAAAATTTCCCATAAAAATGTAAATATTCTTCATATGAGGAATCATCAGAAATAACATGAACAGCAATCATCAAACTGATGTATGTCTTTTATTACTTAAAAGTATGTTTCAATTATTCTTCTGTTCCAATTAAAACATATTCCTTTCGAAAGAGTGCAGTTGAGACAACAAAGAAGACAAACAATCTTAAATGATATGCCCTAATATTAATAAAGGCACAGTCGACTGGTTATGCTCAAGCATAACTAGTCATAAGTGCTTATGACTAAGTTGATGACTCCCAGAGAAAAATTTACCCACAGAAAAAAATTAACAAAAAGTTTAAAAAATAGCAAAAGCCATATTCAGAGCATTAAATGCAGCAATTCCCCATCCTAAAAAAACAATCAAGCATGTTCATGGAGATATGAGTTAATCCTTGCAATAATAGGATACAATATGACAGAAGCTTGCAAGAAAAACTGTATGCAAAGAAGGTGCACCAAATTCATTGTAATAAGAGATTACAAGTACGTTTTGCTTTTTTTTTCAAAATTTAATTTGAATTTTGTTCCAAAATTGAAAAACCCTTTAGTATTTTCCAACTTACTTTTCTACAATTCATATACAATATTCTTGTAACTAATTTCAAGTATGGTCAAATTTTCTGTATAATACTTCAGAAGTGATGTTCACTAAAAATATTTAGTCTGTATGAAAATACAAACATACTATCAAGTGAAAACTTAGTATTCAAACTTGTATAAGGTAAATTATTCCAATTGTGTCTCAGGAATTATAAGAATATGTATGCATATCAAATCATTGAGAAAAATATAATAAAATACAAACAGAAGGGGCGCCTGGGTGGCTCAGTCGGTTAAGCAGCCGACTTCGGCTCAGGTCACGATCTCACGGTTTGTGGGTTGGAGCCCCGCATCAGGCTCTGTGTTGACAGCTCAGAGCCTGGAGCCTGTTTCAGATTCTGCCCCTCCCCCACTCGTGCTCTGTCTCCCTCTGTCTCGAAAATAAATAAACATTAAAGAAAAATTTAAAAATAAATAAATAAATAAAAATAAAATACAAACAGAAGTTGCCCACTGGAGTAGGAAATGTCACCAATAAATGTCATTGCCTCACATCAGTTTATTTTTTTAATTTGTATATGGCAAACATTGTTGAAAGAATCAGCCTTATTCAATCAACTGAGACATAAGAATGGAGCCTAACTTACTGAAACTGCAGGTCATTTAAGTATTGTTCTGGAAAAGCATTTGAATACATTACTGTAAATACAGGAATTGATTTCACATAAGCATTTACTACTGCCATCTTAGTTAATATCCGAGCACACAATATTAGAACACCGACATTTAAGATAATTTTTAGAAAATTTAACTTACATTTCAATACACAGCCATCAGCTTGACTAATAACACATAGGTTCATGTGCTAACGTGTTGAATTATGCACCTCTTCATATAACTTCTTTACTATTACTTTTCACGATAGAAATTTTGGAAAATACTGCAACAGCCTTATTCACCAAATAATGAGTCACAGACACTTTTATGAACCAAAGTAAACATCAGGTATTCTCCTCAGAAAGATAAAGACACACCGCTCATTTGTAGAATGTTTCAGGGCATTCTTAGGTCTACAGAGCCAATTGATAGACTCTATTTATTGTCTGAATAAATTGGATCTAAGTCAGAAGTACTAAATGAAATATATATCTAGATTTCTATTATACTATGATTGAACTGGATCCATGATTCTGAAAACTTATAAGCAGGTGTTGAGAGTATTTTTTTTCAAAATTGAGGAGCATAAACAATATTTATAATAAGACAAAACTTTTTCAGGATATCTCTAATATTGGTTGGGAAAAAATATGGAAAGCTTAAACTTATAGGGGATCCATATATTTAAAATTCCCCCGGGGCACCTGGGTGGCTCAGTCGGTTGGGCGGCCGACTTCGGCTCAGGTCATGATCTCATGGTCCGTGAGTTCAAGCCCCGCGTCAGGCTCTGTGCTGACAGCTCAGAGCCTGGAGCCTGTTTCGGATTCTGTGTCTCCCTCTCTCTGACCCTCCCCCGTACATGCTCTGTCTCTCTCTGTCTCAGAAATAAATAAACGTTTAAAAAAAATAATAAAAATAAAATTCCCCCAATGTAATATAGTGATTACTCAGGCACAAGACCATTGATCTATATCACTCATTGAAGAATAAATTATTTCATAATTCTCTTTTAAAATGTTTAAAACTAATCACTCTATTTTGAACCTCATTATGGCTCTCTGGACCATATAATTCAGAGGAGATGAATCTCCCATGTTCCAATCAAACTGAATTAATTCTAATATTTATCCCCCCGAAAATAAAGATGTTAAAGTGTTTTCGGGAATTATTGGATACTACACAATTTACATTCTGAGATTTTTTTGCTAAGGAAATACTGTTTCAACATTACAATTTTTATTAAAGCTATTACTTTGTGGAGAAATTTGGTAATGTCATTGAGAGTTTATGTAATATTCCATCATGACTATAGAGTAGTAGGTTTGCCCTGTGAAGGGACCCACTATGTTATTACAGACACTCAGTAATTACAATGAACAGATGCTACATTGCAGTTTTATGAAAGAGATTTCCCTGAATGATTTGCTGCATAGCATGGATCACATGCTTGTTTCTTAAACTGTAGATCACCGGGTTCAACATTGGGCTCAAGAAAGTATAAAAGACTGCAATTATTTTGGACTCCTCCACAGACTTCTCAGATGGGGTCCTTAAGTACATGCAGAAGAGGGTTCCATAAAATAGGGTGACTGTTGTCAAGTGGGAACCACAAGTAGAAAAGGCCTTGTGCCTGCCTTCAGCAGAACGGATCCTCAAGATGGCTGCAATAATGAGAAGGTAGGAAAGGACAATGATGAAGAGAGAGCTTGACAAAGTCAAGCCAGCAACTACCAACATCGCCATCTTTTTGACATAAGTGTCAGAGCAGGCCAACATTAACAGAGGAGGGTCTGCACAGTAGAAATGATTGATTTCAAGGGAGCCACAGAAGGACAAGTGAAAAGTCAGCAGTGTCTGGGAGAGTCCATTAAGGAAGCCATAAATATAGGGGACCATGACTAGAGAGATACAAACGTTCTTAGACATTCTGGTATTGTAACGTAAAGGGCTACAAATGGCTACATAGCGATCCAATGCCATTGAAGCCAGCATGTAAAGCTCAGTGATCACCAGGGCAATGAAGAGAAGACACTGTGTGAAGCATCCAGCATAGGAGATGGTCTTCTGGTCAGAGAGGAAGTTGTGCAGCATGTTTGGAGTGATATTGGAGGAATAGCAAATGTCCACGAAGGAGAGGTGGCTAAGGAAGAAGTACATGGGTGTTTGGAGGTGAGAATTGGTCCTGATCAGCATAATCATGCAGAGATTGCCTGCCAGCGTGATCAGGTAGATCATCAGAAACACCCCAAACAGGATCTTCTCCAGGACAGGGTCGTCTGTGAGTCCCAAGAGAATGAATTCTGTCACTGTAGTGTGGTTTGGGGAAGACATTCTCTTATCCCTTTTAAACTGAGAGTGACAGAGAAAGTGAGAAATTCCATCTGAGCCAGAGTCTCCGTTTATTCCATCCATTTCATCATTTATTCATTGATATATTCATCTACCAGAAAATTTCTCTTCTAACAATACATCAGAACGTCTACATAAATATTTAGTACATGTCACTGTACTGTCTTTTTCTCCTATATCTCAAATGCCAAACATACACACACTTTCTCTGTCTCCTGTGTATATATATTCATATGTGCACATTTCATATTAATTATTATCTATTAATGTATAATATTACGTATTTTATGTATACACATGTTCATACATTTATGCCTTTCTTCCCAGGGAACTCCATATTTGAATTTGGTCACACTTTGAGAAAAAGAAAACCCGTGGGATGAAATTCAGCAATAAAAAGGTGCAAGAAAGGTTGCCTGGGAAGCTCAATCAGTTAAGCTTCCAACTTCGGCTCAGGTCATGATCTCACAGTTCACAGGTTCAAGCTCACATCGGGCTCTGTGCTGACAGTTTGGAGCCTGGAGCCTGCTTTGAATTCTGTGTCTCCCTCTCTGTCTGCCCTTCCCCCACTTGTGCTCTGTCTCTCTCTCAAAAAATAAATAAATAAACTTTAGAAAATTAAAAAGAAAAAAAAAGATTAACTCAATTTGGGGGACTTGGCTGGCTCAGTCGGTTAAGCGTCTGACTTCGGTTCAGGTCACGATCTCACAGTTCGTGGGTTCAAACCCTGTGTCAGGCTCTGTGCTTACAGCCCAGAGCCTGGAGCCTGCTTTGGATTCTATTTCCCTGCCTGTCTCTGCCCCTCCTGTGCTTGTGCTCTGTCTCTCATCTCTAAAATAAATAAATACATAGATAGATAGATAGATAGATAGATAAAATAGATTTTTTTTTAAATAAGAAAAGGTGCAGGTAATTAGCATCATTCAAATGGACAAAAATGAGCTTGCATTTCTAATGTCCCATGAACAATGATACGTTATTGTTTCAGATATAACATGGGAGATAAATCTTTAGTACCATATTTTCTCCTTAAATCTACAGCCGTCTGGCTTGATTTCATTCAGAAACATTTATTTATGAGATTCATCTCTTGATACTTGGCTAACAGTTTACAGAATACAGAATTATTTCTGCTCTGTAAATTGACACATTCATTTATTCATTTACACTGTAAAGGCTGATTTGTTTTTTCCGTCCTAGGTTCTGTGGTTATCACAGTGAACAACACCCCAATCTCATGCTGCATATATTGTAGGAAAATGAACAGATATTAGACACATAGACAAAGAGATATATCATTATGTTAGTTAAAAGCAAGGGCTATGGAGAAAAATAAAGACGGAATGCATTTAGGTGCATTTTTTCCTCTTTATTGGGATACAAATCTCCACACAAAGAACATAACATATTTTTAGTAAACAATGTAGAACGTGACCTACCTGGAAAAAGCTGATTTACCATGTTTTGTAAAATCAAGGTGGGGAGATTTATAATGTATTTCTTAAGTATATTCCATAGAGTATTAAAAAATAATTCTAAAAAAGTAATTAAAAGAGTCTTTGTTCCTCACAGGTATAACCTTAAATTGATGCTCTGAGAACTGAATTCTCCTTTGAGGCCAATATCCCTATCTAACATATGTGTACACCGCTTAGTTCTGTGCATGAGATCTTTAGCACAATTAGCAAAATTAGCCCTCCGTTTTAATACTATTGGAAGAAGGAAGACAAAGATAGATAGGTTTTGCTTTTTTTAATATGGTAGAGTGGGAATTCCAATTAGAAAGTCTGTTTTTCCCTGTGAACACTAAGGTGACTTCAGCTAGTGAGACTGCAGACTAAGACTATAGGTGAGTGATTTGAGGAGCACAAAGACCAGGAAAACTGCAGACTAGAAAAAATACTCACCTCAAGTAATTCTGACAAAGGATCTATGTCCAGAATAAGTGCATATCCTCCATAACTAAGGGATGAAAATATAACCAGCCCAGTAAAAAAGAATCTGAAGTGAACAGGCTCTTCATAAAAGATATCTGAACAGCCAATAACAGCAGGGAAAAAAAATGTCGACCACTAGAAATGTCAAGAAAAGCAAATTATAACTACATCCGGATGCTTCTTCACACCCATCTCAAGAGCAAGAATTAAAACAGATTGAGAATAAACAGACAAAAATGACAATGCGAAATAACGTAACTCTCCTAATACATCCCTTGAGGGAATATAAAGTCATTCAGCGACTTTGGAAAATGGGTCTACCTCCTAAAATTTCTCATAGACTTACAGTTTCTTACTAACCTGTGACGAAACAAGTATTAAGTATTTATTCAAGAAAATAGATGACACTTATCCACAAAGAAACTCAAACATATATTAGCAGACACATAGACGAACAATTTGTGGTATGTCCAGATGTGGACACAAAATGAACAAAACTTTTTAAAAATTTGGAAGAGAAAGGAGACGAGTTTTATTTGAGCCCAAGGTGGGACAGATGCCCAAGATACACAGTCTTCAGAAAGAAGAGAGTGCTCGGGGGGGAACACCATATATATATATATATATATATATATATATATATATATATTACATAAGGAGTTACAAATTACCATGATGAAGGACATTCCAGAAAGGTACAAACCTAATATTATGTTTTTAGTATGTGCATGGCTGCATGACTTTAATCTTAGGGGAATCAGGAAGGTTTTGCTTTTTGTTGTGTTTTGTTTTGTTTATGTTTGGGATGCTTCTTCTTGGTGATTTCTTTATTTTTATTTTTTTAATGAAGCAGATAGATGTGTGCTCGGGGGAGAAACAACCCATGCTTTGAGCCTTTGCGGACTCACTTGGACTTTGGTAAATTTTAATTTTTTTTTGGTGTTTATTTATTTTTGAGACAGAGAGAGACAGAGTGTGAGTGGGGGAGGAGCAGAGAGAGAGGGAGCCACAAAATCTGAAAAAGGCTCGAGGCTCTGAGCTGTCAGCACAGAGCCCAATGCAGGGCTCGATCTCACTAACCATGAGATCATGACCTGCCGACTGAAGCACCCAGGCACCCCTGGACCTTGGTAAATTTTAATAATAACTTTCCTGGTAGCCCAGGAGCAGGGCCCCCAATGTTATTGAAAATTTCCTTTGTTACATATAATGGAACACTGCATGGAAATAAAAACAAAAACTGACTAACGCAACTTAAATAAATCCCGAAAGCATATTACAGAGAACGACCAACTTCCTACAAGCAGGGGAATGGCCTCTCCCAAACCTGTTCCTCCGTAAAATCAATGAGAACACTGGCAGAGTGGTCAAATCAACTTCTTCGGACTTTTGGAAAGTAACCAAAAGCTTGCAATAAACCTAGGATTGCTATTCAAATAAAAATGGCAGAATCTGGTAAGAAGGTTGTCCTCTGTGGTGATTTTATGTGCCCTGTTCCTGTTCCCCATCCTCAGCAGCTTTGAAAAAGTGCAATTGTGATTGCATGGATGCACGCACTGCCAAGATACAATCAAAATCTCTATCTTTCATTGTGAGTATATGTACCCCCATAAATTTGATTTAAAGGTCACTTTTATTTCCACAGGGTCAAGCAGATGAAGTTATTCACTAGATGCTTAATACTGACAAAATATTTGTTACTAATAAAGTGTAACAGAAAAGGTATGATGTGATCAGGGCTCTTTCCAGCCTTAAACTAATGCAGTTCAAGAGCAACCATTTCCTTCCCCTCAAAAAATTTTTAAGAAACACTTCAAGGATGGAATCCAGAAAGCTATGTGGATAATCTTTTTTCCCTTCTCTTTTCTTGGTTCCCAGTTTCAGAGACCTTGATTTTAAAAAACATGAGAAGATGAAAGACAAGCAGCTAAGGAGAAGTAGTTAGATGAAGAATTTTAAGTAGTAAATGGGAGTGGTCAAAGGAAATATACGAGAGTTCTCTCCACGAATCTTCATCAGCCTTATGCAGTATTACGTGCTTTCTTTGGGTTGATAGACTTTTGAGCGTCAAAGAAAAAATTGTTTTCCTGATTAAAACTATGCAGATAAAGATACTGATATTTACTTTCCCCAAACCTCACCCCTACAATATACATAAGCATAGTCTGTTTCCTCAAATTAATTGGAAGCACAGTGTATTTTTTTATTTAGGTACAGTGGGCATTCAACGTTACATTCCTGTCAGGTGTACAACATAGTGATTCGCCATCTGTATATGTCATGTTGTGCTGACCATCTAGGTAGCTACCATCTGTCACCATGCTATGCTAGTACAATATCACTGACGATACTCCCTGTGTTGTGCTTTTTATTCCAAAGACTTATTCATTCCATAACTAAAAGCCTCTATATCCCAGTCCCCTTCATCCATTTTTCCATCTCCCCACCAACATCTCCTCAGACAACCATGACTGTGTTCTTTCTGTCTACAGGTCTTTTGTTCATTTGTTTATTCATTTGTTTTATTTTTGAGATGCCACATAAATCTTTCTCAGTCTAAATGACTTCACTTAGCATAATGCCTTCTACCTCATCGATGTTGTCACTAAGAACATGAGCTTTTCCCACTTTATGGCTGCATAGCATTCCATTATGTGTGTGTGTGTGTGTGTGTGTGTGTGTGTGTGTGTGTATACCATATCTTCCTTATCTGTTTGTCTATTGATGGACACTTAGATTTCTGAAACACAGTATTTTTAAGGGGAAAAATAAGAGGAACTTGGATTGAAAGGAATCTGCATTACCATCAACTTCCATTACTATTAGGGTACTGTTTGGAGCCCTTGTTTTTCCCACTTTCCTATTTGAAATCTAACAGTAATAAAGATCTTTCAGTTTATATCTTAAGATCAGGACTGTACTGATAACATACTTTTTTTGCCTTTTTTTTGTACATATACAAGAAATTGTTGTTTCTTTTCAAAAATTAGTATATGCATATAAACAACAAATTTTACTTTTCCTTAATCTTAGCATTTAACAAAGTTATATTGTAAACATCATTGTACCCTATTTCCTTCTAAAATTCTCTGTAAAATCTTTTGGCCTTTCTTTAATTGGGTCCTTCTGTCATTTTAACGTCTAGAATCTGCCCATGCCTAAGGGTTACAAAACGCAGGCAATCCTCACCTGGCACAGTGCTGAGGTGACTGTGACTGTTAGGAAGCAGGGCACATTTGCATTCTGCATAAGTTTCAGTGAACAGGGTAACCTGCAATGTGAGGGTGGCCTGTATTTCATAAGCCTTTGTTGCCTTTTTCTCAATTTCAAAGCAAACATTCTTATGAAAACACTCCCCTATGTCTTATTATGCCTTCAGCGTATCCTTAAATTGGAAGAGTTGAATAACAGTGGACATTTTTCTAAGTTTATTTATTTATTTTGAAAGAGAGAGAGAAAGACAGAGACAGAGAGCATCAGTGGGGGAGGGCTAGCCAGAGGGGGAGAAAGAGAATCCCAAGCATTCTCTGCACCTTCAGAGCAGAGCCCAACGTAGAGCTGGATCTCATGAAGCATGAGATCATGACTGGAGCCAAAATCAAAAGTCGGATGTTTAACCAACAGGGGCACCCGGGTGCCCCAAAGTGGACCAACATTTTTTAAGACTCTTAAAAACTTAATGGTAAATTGATTTACAGAAAAAGTGTATATTATTATTTTCCTTGACTCAACAATATGTGAACGTACCAGTCCTTTCGAACTCTTTTCAATATACGTACAGAAAAAGGTGTCTTATTTCATGGTTTTATTACCAAGCTTGTCACTCATCCATTTTTAGCATTTTAAATTTTTAGCAAATTTATATTCACAACTTGCAACATTTCTTTACATGTTGGGGATCAGTGCTCCAACTGATTTCTAGGAACTTATCAGACCTTAATGCTTTTACCACTTTATTGGGTTTGTGGCAAAATCGTTGCTCAATTGTTGAGTGCTGCTTATTTTAAATATTTTATCATCAAAATAGAGTAACTTTTTATCTTGAATTTCTTACACTGCTACTAATCTCAGAGATATTGTCTTTTGCTTGTTGAATTGTCAATATTTATTATAATTGTAATCAACAAGAATTTTTTTCAGTGATTGAATGGCTCACCGTTGAGGAGTAGGTGTGGGCATGTCAGTCATTGGGGGAACAGTTGTTGGCAAAAGGAAAATTCATCTAAGGATAAGGTTCTGTGTTTATGGATCTGTTGAAAAATATGCAGCATTTTGGACACTGGTACAGTACAAAAATTAAGGTTCATGTAAAAGTGTTAGTTAATGGGGATACCTGGGTAGCTCAGTTGGTTAAATATCTGACTTCAGCTCGGGTCACGATTTCGTGGTTGTGGATTCTCGTGCCTCATGGGGCTCTGTGCTGACAGCTGGGAGCCTACAGCCTGCTTCAGATTCTGGGTCGTTCTCTCTGTCTGCCCCCCACCCCTCATGCTCTCTCTCTTTCTGTCTCTCTCTCTCTGTCTTTCAAAAATAAATAAACATTTAAAAGTCATATTAATTAACACACAGTGTTTATATATAAAACCATATTCTCGCTCCTCATTTATAGGTCACCAGCACCTCTCTGCCTTTCTGGCAAAAAAAACTTAACTCACCTTTTTACACCTCAGCAGACCTCTCTATGCTATAATTCCATACATCTTCTGATCAGACACGGGGATCAAACTTTAACAAGGCTACTCACACCAACGTGTTTCCACATTATTCAAACAATTTAAAGGGAATAAGTATTATATGTATAACCATATTTGATTTTTATTTATATGTTCTCATATATTTCATAAATTAAACCAGCATATGCATAAATGCTAGGTTAAAAATATTGGCTATCTAGGAGCGCCTGGATGGCTCAGTCGGTTAAGCGCCTAACTCCTTGATTTTGGCTCATGTCATGGTCTCACAGTTCATGGGATCCAGCACCACATCGGCTCTGCACTGACAGCACTGAGCCTGCTTAGGATGCTCTCTCTCTCTCTCTCTCTCTCTCTCTCTCTTTGCCCTTCCCTTGCTCGCAGACACGCTCGCACTCTATATCTCAAATAAATAAATTACCTTTTAAGATATATATATTGGATAGCTAGAAGCATCTGATTTTCATTTCCTGTAATAATTTTTGAAGGGAAAAATAATGAAGATGGAAGATTTTATTTTATCAGGAATTAAAACATTTTAAACTACATTAATTGTAGGAATTTAAAATACATATACAGGTATGTCAAAGAAGAAATAGAAACAGATGCATCTAATTATATAAGGAAGATAAAATCACAAATTTCCTGGAAAATGAAAGGTTTCTTAAAAGCATTAAGAGGAAATGGGTTAAAATATGAAGGAAAAGGTTATACAATAGTACAGCATGCAACAAAATTGTATTTAGAATAATTTAAGATATTCCTATAATATATGGCCATGAAATACTATTAATAACACACAAGAGATGCTAACTTATTTAATATTAGGATGCAAAAAGCCACAAAGCAAAATAAAATTCAAAACTTTTTCTAAATAAAAAGGTAAATAATCTTCATTTAAGGAATCATCAGAAATAACACCAACAGCAATCATGTCCTTTATTATTAGTTAAATGTGTATTTCAATTCTTCTTCTGTTCCAATTAAAACAGATCCTTTCCTAAGAGTTTCAGTTGCAACAATGAAGGAGCAAAGAATTTTAAATGATATACTCTACTTTAAGACTGTTTGGTGCATTTCATGCAGCAATTCTCCATTCTAAGAAAAAATCAGGTATGTTCGTAGAGATATGAGTAAGTCTTAACAATAATAGGATACAACAATATGATGGAATAATGGCTTGCAAAACAAACTGTATACAGATAAAGTGCACCAAATACATTTTTAGTAAGAGTTTATAAGTAAATTTTGCTTTTATTTCAAAATTGAAATTGAATTTTATTCCAAAATGGAAAAATCCTTTCGTATTTTTCAACTTTCTTTTCTACAATTGGTATGTAATATTTTTGTAACGAAGTTCAAGTATGATAGAATTTCGTGATTTATACTACTTTAAAAGTGATGTTCATTGAGAATCTTCAGTGTATATGAAAATACAAACTTTATACTATCAAGTGAAAATCAGTGTTCAAACTTGTATGTGGAATTATAAGAACATGTATGAATATCAATTCATTGAGAAAAATATAACAAAATACAAACAGATGTTATCCATTGGCTTAGGACACCTCACCAATAAACGTTGCTCCCTAATATCTGTCTATATTTTTATTTATGTACAGCAACCATGTTTGATAATATCAGCCTTATTCACTCCAATGAGATGGAAGAAATGGAGTCTAACTTACTAAAACTGCAGGTCATTTAAATATGGTTCTGGAAAACCATTTGAGTACATTACCGTAAATACAGCAATTGTTTTATATAAACGTTTAGTGCGGTGGTCTTAGTTAAAATGCGAGTGCACAATATTAGAATACCAAACATTTAAGACAATTAATAACGCATAGGTTCATGTGTTAATCTTGATGAATTAGGTACCTCTTCATATAATCTCCTTTACTGTTAATTTTCACAAGAGAAATTTTGAGAACCAGTGTAAAAAGACTTCTCTACCAAATAATCGGTCACAGACACTTTTACGAAGCAAAGTAAACATCAGGTGTTTTCCTCCAGAAATATATAGACATGCCACTCATCTTTAGACTGTTCCAAGGCATTCTCAGGTCTGTAAAAGCCAATTGATAGATTCTATTAACTCTGAATAAATTATATCTAAGTCAGAATTACTACATGAAAAAATATACCTACATTGCTATTATACTAGGATAGATTTGGATCCATAATTATGGAAACTTACAAGCAAGTATTCACAGTTTATTTTCAAGATTAAGGAGCATAAACAGTATTTACAATAAGACAAAAAGTTTCTCAGGATGTCTACAAAATTGGTTAGGAAAAATACATAGAAAGCATAATACAATGAAGGATCCATATATTTAAAATTTCCCCAAGGTCATTCCAGTGATTCCTCAGCCCTCAGAACCATTGCTCTATATCACTCATTGAAGAATAGATTATTTCACATTTTTTATTCTATATTTATTTATTTATTTATTTATTTATTTAAGAGAGAGCTAGAACAAGAGTAGTGGAGGGACAGGGGAGAGAGGGAGAGAGAGAATCTTAAGCAGGTTCCACACCCAGCACAGAGCCAGATGCAGGTCTCAGCCTCACAACCATGAGGTCATGACCTGGCCCAAATTCAAGAGTCAGACATTTAACGGACTGAGCCACCCAGACACCTCTCATATTCTTTTTAAGTATAAACCTAAACACTCCAGTTTGAACCTTACTATGCATCTGTAAACCATATGATCAAAGAAGATGGATTTCCAGTGTTCCTATCAGACTGAATTAATTCTAATACTTACCCTAAAATAAGTAAAGACGTTGAAATATTTTATGTAATTATTGTAATAACGCCAAATTATATTCTGATATTTTTTGCTAAGGAAAATGGTGTTTAATTTCAACATTACAGTTTCTATGAAAACAATTTGTCCTGAAGCTATTAATTTTGAGGAGAAATTTGCTAATGCCATTGACAGTTTATGAAGCTACATTATGACTGTAGAGTAGTAGGTTTGTCCTGTGAAGGGACCACTATGTTATTACAGACACTCAGTAATTACAATGAACAGATGCTACATTGCAGTTTTATGAAAGAGATTTCCCTGAATGATTTGCTGCATAGCATGGATCACATGCTTGTTTCTTAAACTGTAGATCACCGGGTTCAACATTGGGCTCAAGAAAGTATAAAAGACTGCAATTATTTTGGACTCCTCCACAGACTTCTCAGATGGGGTCCTTAAGTACATGCAGAAGAGGGTTCCATAAAATAGGGTGACTGTTGTCAAGTGGGAACCACAAGTAGAAAAGGCCTTGTGCCTGCCTTCAGCAGAACGGATCCTCAAGATGGCTGCAATAATGAGAAGGTAGGAAAGGACAATGATGAAGAGAGAGCTTGACAAAGTCAAGCCAGCGACTACCAACATCGCCATCTTTTTGACATAAGTGTCAGAGCAGGCCAACATTAACAGAGGAGGGTCTGCACAGTAGAAATGATTGATTTCAAGGGAGCCACAGAAGGACAAGTGAAAAGTCAGCAGTGTCTGGGAGAGTCCATTAAGGAAGCCACAAGTATAAGACACCATGACTAGAGAGATACAAACATTCTTAGACATTCTGCTAGTGTAATGTAGAGGGCTACAAATGGCTACATAGCGATCCAATGCCATCGAAGCAAGGATATAAAACTCAGTGATCACCAGGGCAATGAAGAGAAGACACTGTGTGAAGCATCCAGCATAGGAGATGGTCTTCTGGTCGGAGAGGAAGTTGTGCAGCATGTTTGGAGTGATATTGGAGGAATAGCAAATGTCCACGAAGGAGAGGTGGCTAAGGAAGAAGTACATGGGTGTTTGGAGGTGAGAATTGGTCCTGATCAGCATAATCATGCAGAGATTGCCTGCCAGCGTGATCAGGTAGATCACCAGAAACACCCCAAACAGGATCTTCTCCAGGACAGGGTCGTCTGTGAGTCCCAAGAGAATGAATTCTGCCACTGTAGTGTGGTTTGGGGAAGACATTTCCTTCTCCCTTGAAAACTGATAGTCTTAGAGAAAGTGAGGAGTTCCATCTGATCCAGATTCTGCATTTATTCCACCCATTTTATCATTTAGGCATTGGTATATTCATCTACTTGGAATTTTCCCTATTTAAAACATACATTACATTATCTACATAAATATTTTTATTCTGTGTCTCTTGTTATCTCTTTGTCTTTGTAACTCAAACACACATGTACACACACACTGTCACCTTTGTTTGTGTGTGTATATATGTATATTCATATTTTATACTAATTAATACATAATAATGTAATAATATTACATATTTTACTTGTATACATATTCATAAATTTATACCCATTTTCTTGAAGAACTGCCTATTTGATTTTTACACACTAAGAAAAAAACCCAAAGGAATGAAATTCAGATATGAAAAGCCACAGGCAATTGACATTCAAATGGACAAAAAGGGAATTTGGATATGTAGAGTCCCACCAACTCTCATACACTATTGTTTCAGATATATTCTAGAAGATAAATCTTTAGTACAGCACTTTACTTGAAAGTCGTTGCTATCTAGCTTAATTCCATTCAGAAAATTTATTGAGTGAAATAAATATTGTGTATTGATATTTAGCTAAGAGTTGGCAGAATAAAGAATGCTTCTTGCTGCTTTGAAAATTCACACATTCATTTATTCATTTACACTGTAAAGACTGGTTTTTTTTTTCTTTCTGTTCTAGGTTCTGGGATTATAGCAGTGACCAAACATCCCAACCTCATGGAGCATATATAGTAAGAGAATGGACAGATTTAAGTACATAGACAAAGATATCTGTCATTATGTTAGTTACAACCAAATGCTATGAAGAAAAATGAATATGGAATGCGTGTAGATGCAATTTTTTCCATATTGTTGGGATACTAATATCCATACAAAAGGACATAACATATTTTTAGTAAACAATGTATAAAACGATTTACCTGTAACAAGCTGATTTGCCACGTTTTGTAAAACAAGGTGGGAAGATTTATAATATATTTCTTAAGTATATTCTGTAGAGTATTTACAAAATAATTCCAAAAAGCCAATTAAAAGAGTCTTTGTTCCTCATGGGCGTAACCTTAATTTAATGCTCTGGGAACTGAATTCTCCTTTGGGGTTAATATCCCTACATAACATATACATACACTGCTTAGTTCTGTGCATGAGATCTTTAGCACAATTAGAAAAATTAGCTATCTGTTTTAATACTGTGGAAGGTATAAAATAAGGGTAGGTTAGTTTTGCTTTTTTAATATAGTAAAGTGAGAATTCCTATTAGAAAGCCTGTTTTCCCCTGTAAACACTGAGGTGTTACACATGAGGCATCATCTAACGAGAGTGAGGAAGAAGACGTTAAGATATATGAGAGATTTGAGGAGCACAAAGACCAGGGAAACCACAGACTAGGAAAAATGTTCATATCGAGTAATCCTGACAAATGACCTACATTCAGAATACATACACATCCTCTACAACTCAGGGAGAAAATATAACCGGCCCCATTTTCAAAAAAATTCTGAAGTCAATAGGCATGTCACGGAAGATACATGAATGGCCAATAATGACAGAAAAAGAATGTCAACATCTATAATTGTCAAGACAATGCAAGTTAATACTATAGCTGGATACCACTTCCCAGCCACCTCAATGGCAGGAATTAAAAAGATGACAGTGACTCTCTGGAAAGACAGTGCATAGTAGGGTCCTAGGCTCTCCTCAACCCATGATACACCTAGATTATAGCCTCATCAGTGAAATAACCCAGAAAATGACCCAAAGACTGGCAGAATAAACTCTCCACAGCCAAATGTAGAGAAGAAGCCACATCAGAGAGGATAGGAAGGGTGGAAAATACAGTCCAGAGTCAAATGGACCGGTGGGACTGTCCACAGGATGGAGGGATGTGGCAGAAAGGGAGAGGTGAGAGGAACAGACCCCCCACACCAGACCCCTCAGACATGGGAAATCCACATAAGGAAGATGAATCCCCATAATATTTGGCTTTGAAAATCTAAAGGGCCTCACTTAGTGAGTTCTTATAATCAGGGGTGCTTAACATCTGCAACTTTAAAAATCAGGGGACTCAGCTCTGGGGGGGTGGGTGGAGGGAAGGAAAAAACTGAGTTTCTGCCTTTAAAAAGATATCATAACAAACATCCCTACTGAGAGACAGCATAGAAGCCGCAATCTGAAAAATGCGTGGGGTATAAGGGAAGATTTATCTACTGATCTCAGAGCATGTGTTGGAGGAACAGCGATATTTGGGAGACTGCTCCAAAAACATAAGAGCTGGTGGAGATCACTGCCCTCCCCCCACCCCCAACCCAAGTCTAGATACATGGGCACCTGTGGGAACCAGTATAGCAGGCACACTAGCCACCCAGCTTGCTAACAGTGTTCCACCCCCATGCTCTGCCACAGATGAGCACCTCCATTCTGGCCTGGGAAAAAGTTTTCCCAGGTGGCTTCAGGTCTCCTCCTGCAGTGGACTGGCTCAGATGTTGCTGGCACCGGGCACCCTGCTCCCATGAACCTGCCCATTTCCAAAAAAAATTTTTTAATGCTTTATTTTTGAGATAGAGACAGAGCGTGAGCAGGGGAGGGGCAGAGAGAGAGCGAGACACAGAATCCAAAGCAGGCTCCAGGCTCTGAGCTGTCAGCACAGAGCCCGACGCGGGGCTCGAACTCACAAACAGTGAGATCACGATCTGAGCCGAAGAAGGGGGCTTAACCGACTGAGCCACCCAGGAGCCCCTGAACCTGCCCACTTCAATATGCTCTTGGCCACAGTCCATCCAAAGCGGTGCCACAAGTCTAATAGTGTGCACGCAGCCTGATGGGAACCAGCCCCACACCAAAGTGACTCCTGCTCTGGGGAGAGGCCAAGATAAGCACATACACCAGTCTTACTGCTGCCCCAGGAGTGAGCTGGGGGCAGATACTGGGTCTAACCATAGGCCCTGCCTACCAGCCAAAGCTTTTCAGGGAACAACACAGAGAAAGTGCTGAGCAATTCAGTGCTACCCAAATACATAAAGCAGCTAATAACAAACATAAAGAAAGTATCAATAGTAATACAATAATAGCAGAGGACCTTAACACCCCACTTACGTCAATGGATAGATCATCCAAAGAGAAAATCAGCAGGGAAATGGCTTTGAATGACAGATGGATTTAACAGGTACATTCAGAACATTCCACCCCAGAACAGCAGAATACACATTCTTTCTAAGTGCACATGGAAAATTCTCCAGAATAGATCACATGTTAGGCCACAAAAGAAGCTTCAATTCAAAATTCGAAAATATTGAAGTTATACCACGCATGTTTTCTGGTCACAACTCTATGAAGCTAGACATCAATCACAAGAAAAAATCTAGAGAAAACACAAACACATGAAGATTAAATAACATGCTACTAAACAGTGAACAGACCAACCAAGAAATAGGAGAGGAAATAAAAATGACAATAAATAAATAAATAAATAAATAAATAAATAAATAAAACAAATCACAGTGAGAATACGACAGTCCAGGGGTGCCTGAGTAGCTCAGTCAGTTGAACATCCAACTCTTGGTTTTAGCTCAGGTCATGATCTCACAGTCCGTGAGTTCGAGCCCTGCGTTGGCCTCTGTGCTGACAGTGTGGAGTCTGCTTAGAATTCTTTCTCTCCCTCTCTCTCTCTCTCTGCCCCTCCCGCATTCACTCTCTCTGTCAAAATAAGTAAATAAACTTAAAAAAAAAACCCACAACAGTCCAAAATCTCTGAGATGTGACAAATGTTGTTCTAAGGGAATTTTATAGTGATACAGGCCTATTGCAAGAAGGAAGAAAAATCTCAAATAAACAACCTAACCTTACACTTAAAGAAGCTAGAAAAAGAAGAACAAACAAAACCGAAAAACAGAGTTAGGAAGGAAATAATAAGGATTAAAGCAAAAATAAATGAAATAGAACCTAAAACAACAACAACAAAACAATAGAACAGATCACAATGAAACCAGGAGCTGATTCTTTGAAAAGATCAACAAAATTGAAAAATCTTTATTCAAACTCATCAAAAAAAAAAAAGCTGGAGGGGATTCAAATAAACAAAATCATAAATGAAAGAGGAAAATAACAACTAATACTACAGAAATACAAAGGATTTTTAGAGAATATTATGAAAAACTATATGCCAGTAAATTGGACATCTAGAAGAAATGGATAAATTCCTAGAAATATGTAATCTCCCAAAACTGAATCAGGAGGAGATAGAAAATTTGAAAAGATCAATTACTAGCAATGATTTTGAGTTGATAATCAAAAACTCCCAACAAACGGAAGTCCAGGACAAGATGGTTTCACAGATGAGTTCTACTAAACAATTAAAGAAGAGTTTATACCTATTCTTTACAAACTATTCCAAAAAATAGAAGAGGAAGGAAAGCTTCCAAATTTATTCTATGAGGTTAGCATTACTTTGATACCAAAACCTGATAAAGACACTGCAAAAAAAGACAGAACTACAGAATATCTCTGATAAACATAGATGCAAAAATACAACAATACATTAAAAAATTATTCACAGTGGTCATGTGGGATTTATTTCTGGATGCAAAGATTGTTCAATATTTGCAAATCAACCAATGTAATATATCACATCAACAAGAGAAAGGATAAAAACCATATAATCATGTCAATATATGCAGAAAAAGCATTTAACAAAGTACAACATCCATTCATAATAAAAATCCTGAACAAAAAGGTTTAGAGGGAATACACATCAACATAATAAAGGCCATATATGAAAAACGCATAGCTAATATCATATTTAATGCCGAAAAATTAAGAGCTTTCCCCCTGAGATCAGGAATAAGACAAGGATGTCCACTCTCAGCACTGTTATTCAACATAATATTGGAAGTCTTAACCACAGCAATCAGACATGCAAAAGAAATAAAAGACATCCAAATTGGTAAGGAGGAACTGTCACCATTTGACAATGACATGATAGCGTATGTAGAAAACCCTAACGACTCCACCAAAAACTATTGGAACTGACAAATGAATTCAGTAAGGTCACAAGATACAAAATCAATATGCAGAAATCCATTGCATTTCTATGTACTAAGAATAAAGTAGCAGAAAGGGACTAAGTGAGTTCTAACGGAAACAACACCCATTTCCTGATTTAGAATTTTTATTGCTTACATAAGACACTTTTATCATTTTGTCCCTTCATTACTGACAGCAATTTGTTCTATAATTCTACATATTACCTTTCGGCTCTTGTCTACCCACAAACTACTGTAAAATAACAGCTACCCTAATAAGCATGGTTTTAGTATTTTACAACTAAATTGTAGCATAGGATTATTCCAGATTATTTGATACTCTTTGAAATTGGTCTTTACTGAAGTGCATAATGTAGCGTGATATTAGTGTGACACATTTAATATCTCTTCCTTTTAATATTTTGGCAGTTTGTATTCTTCCCCTTACAGAAAGTTATTAGGGTAGAATTTCAGTTTTACTCCGACTTTTTTTTCCTTTTCTTTTAGATGTCTTGATGTGTACAGTAACTCTCAGCGAATGGGTACCCAAGTTTTCCTTCATCCCCAATAGCATTGGGAGTGTTCATTTCATTGTCTGTGTGTATAAATATAGTAGGTATAAAAACATCAGAAAACACTGATCCATCAGTTACAATTTATTGGAACAGAAATGTGTTTCCCTTAATCTCAATGTCACAGTATGTTATGATAACGTTACAGCTCAAGAAGAAAAAAAAATCCTTTATTTCAAGACATTGTCTTTTAAGAAGCAAACTTCAGAATTAAATACAAATTTTCTTTTGTTTCCACATTAAAACTCTGTAGACAGAGATTGATATTGACTTCCTTGCACCCCACTCCTAACAAATCAGCCTGGTTCTATTTACCCCTGAAGAATCTCAATATATTCAAAAGCACAATATTTTTAAGGAGAAAAATAATAAAATTTGAAGTAAAAAGAACCTAGGTGAACTTCCAATTCAATAAGTGATAGAACAGTCCGAGTCGTACTTTTCCTACTTTTATTTCTAAATTCTGACATTAATAAATACGGGTCTTTTAATCTTATAAACTGAGATCTGAATCATACTGGAAATATGTAGTTTTTTTGTTTGCTTGTTTTCTTATAAAAAAGATAGTTGTTCATCAAGGAAAACTGGTACATAGATACAAGGAACAAGATTTACTTTTCCTTAATTCTATGATAAAAAAAGTCATCATAATGTATATATTAATGCACCCTTCTTTTCTCATAAAAAGCTATAAAAAAATCATTTTCCCGGTCCTTAACTGGTAATTTCTTTATTTTAATGTCTGTAGAACATTATACTTTAAAAATCAGTCACATGATATTCAAATTCTCCTTTATGATATAGCCAACACTCATGGAGGCCCTGGTTACTTACAGCCAGTTTTCTCTCTGGCAACTGCTTATGCCTAACTGTTACAAAATGCAGGGCAGCTGTGATAACAGATTTTTTTGAGAACTGTGCAAAGCAGGTCGCATTTGAATTCAGCACAAGTTTTAGTTCACGCAGTGCCACACAAAGTGAGGGCTGCCTGTATTTAATAGGTCATTCATTTCTTTTTCCTCAATTATAAAACAAACATTACAACCAAATTCTCCACCCAAGTGTTTTAGTATGCTTTTTGCACATTCCTAAAATTGGAATAGCTGAGTAAATTTATACATTTTTAAGACTCCTGAAAATATAATGTTCAATTGATTTTCAGAAAAACTGTATTATCGTTTTCTTGACACCCATAATGTAGAATGTGCCAGTCGTTTTTGAAATCAAAGATAAATCCACAAAAGTATCTTATTTCAATTATTTTGTTTGAAATTATCATAATTTCTTTATCGATGATTGATTAGTGCCTTAGGTTTATCTATAGACACAGTTAGGACCATGATCCCTTAAACTACAAACTACATAAGATTAATCTGATAAATATTGAAAGCATAACCATTGGTATAATGATAAGGTGGGGGTTGGGGAGTCCTGATCGGTAGCATTAGCCAATTTTTTCATTGTTGTAAATACTCCCACTCCCCTGCCAATTCCAAGAGGATCCATTTAACAACTGGCTTTCAAATCTGAATATTTAAGAATTGGCTCTCTGGGGTCAGCTCCAACTCATCTGTAAAGAAAACCCCGTCTAAACTAAACTGATAAGTTCTCCAGTTCTGACATGTGATTTGAATGGGGGTGTGGGAGTTCCCACCAACGAAGGTGAACCCCAGTTCCAATATCTTAACATATTGTATTTTGGGTTTGAAGTTGGCAAACTGGCACTGGAGCATTTGTTTCATGTTTTTAGTTACTAGTATTTTTACTCATTAATTTTTTAGCATTTTTGTATTTTTATCTCTTTTCTGCATATAGCCTTCAACATTTATTTATATGATGGTGTTTTAGTACTTTGAATCATGTGTTAATACCTTTACCACTTTATCTTATTTGGGGCAAATACTTCCCGAAATATAATATGCCTCTTGATTTTAGATAGTTCTACGGTCTTCCATTGTGAATTTCTCCCCTGCAATTTACCTCAGAAATGTTTTCTTCTGATTATTTAAAAGCTTAATGTTTATTTTTTTAAGGTTACTTATTTTAAGAGAGAGAGCAGGCGGGGGAGGGGCAGAGAGAAAGGAAGAGTGGATTCTAAGCAGGCTCCATGCTGTCAGCACAGAGCTCAAGGCAGAGCTTGAACTCACAAACTGTGAGATCATGACCTGACCTGAAGCCTGATGCTTCACTGACTGAGCCACCCAGGCTTCCCTAATACTTTAATTCAAATCAACGTAGGCTATTTTTTTTTTCCGCTGTGTTTGAAATGATGCACTGTTGAGAAGTATGTGTGGGCACATCAGTCTTTCAGGGGACAGTTGCTGACACAGGACAACCTAATTGTGAATAAGATTCTGTGTTAAGATATCTTTACTGAAAAATAATGTTGCATTATGGACACTGGTATGGTACAAAAATAAACGTTTGTGTAAAAATGTTAACAAATACACAATATTAATATGCCAAAGTTAAATGTTTTGCTTTTCATTTATAATCTGTTTGCTTTTCTGGCAAAAACAAAACAAAACAACAATCTTAACCCACCAGTAACCTTTCATCCCAAAGTAGACCTCTCTACTGCTGAGATTCCATACATTTCCCCATCAGATGTGGGGACCAAACTATAACAATACTATGAAGACTAAAATATTTTTCCATGGTTTCCAATAATTTACAAGGAATATGTGTTGCATATATCACTATATTTGAAATCATGTGTATGGGTGCACCTGCTATCCAGATTGAGCCATCATATGCATAATTTCTTGGTTACAAAATGTTAGCTAGGTAGAAGCATTTGATTTGCATTATCCTATCATGAATTTGAAAGACATGCATATAATGAAGATGAAATTTGTCTACCAGAAATTAACACTTTCTTAAATCTACATTAATTATATGAATTTAGTTCAAAATGTATGTACAAATTGATCAAAGGAATAGAATAGGCCAGAAATAGATTCACTTAGTGTGCAATAAAGGTGATGTCACAAATCAATGGAAAAACAAAGGGCTGCTTAATAGCTAGTAGGAAGAAATGGTTTTAAAATGTGAGGAAAAGAGGTACATATGATATTACAACATACAACAGAATTGTATCAAGAATAATTCAATATAGTCCTATATAATATGGCAATGAAAAATATAATAGAGATATAACCTTATTTAAATTTAGGGTGGAGAACAGTACAAAGCAAAAAAATATATATTTTTTCCAAATAATAATGCAAATATTCTTCATGTGAGGAATCATCAGAAGTAAAAGGGAATCTGATGTAGTCTATTTGTGAAATATATACTTTACATTGAAGAGGGTACTTGCTGGACTGAGCACTGGGTGTTGTAGATAAGTGATGAATCACTGAATTCTACTCCTGAAACGAATACTGCACTATATATTAACTAACATGAATTTAAATTTAAAAAAAAGGGAAAGAATAAATAATAATAATAAATGCATGCATTTATGTACTAAATTTATACTTATAGACATAATTTGATAAAATTTTAATCATTTGGATTTTTTTCCAAAGTCCTAAAATGACATTATAGCAAGTTATAAGATTACCTGCCTATAAACATGCTGTGTGTAGATAACAACTCCATAACTCAACCAATGCTATCATTTTGATGTGTTTCTATATGGAGCTAGGTTTTATAGACTTAGCCCATCTCGGAAATCTGCATTTATTCCATCACTCAGAAAGATTATTCATGGATGTAATAATAGTTGTGTCTATAGTATTTATGTTTTAGAGAAATGAAGGTAAAAGTAAAGTAGTCAGAATATTTGGAAATATATATATATGTATATATATATATATGTATATATATATAATATTCTGTTAAAATAAAACAGACTTCCTTCCCAAGAATTGTTAGGGAGACAACAAAGAAGTAAATACCCTCAGAGGATATTCCCTAATATTAATAACAACATAGTGAAATATTTACTCTCAAACATGACTACTCATGAGTATAAATGGTTGATGCTTTCTGGAGGGAAATCTACACATCAAAAAATTTATCAAGAGCTTGAAAACTGTTCAAAACATGTAATTCAACAATCATACATCTAAGACCGATCCTAAAGAAACAATCAGAGACATATGTACATAGAGATATGAGTCAGTCTTAAAAACAAAAGGATGCATAGATATGAAATAATGGTTTGTAAGATAATCCAAATGTAAGAAAACACACCAGAATGTTGAAAGCAGCTGTCTTAGGTAAGAGATCAAAGGTAAATTTTGTGTTTATTCCTTAGATGTTTCCATATTTTTCAATTTGCTTTTCTAGAATCAATGTGTTATGTTTGTAATTAAGTTCAAGTATAATTTAATTATGGAGTATTAAGCTACATTAAAAACTGTATTTACTTGGGGTGCTTGTGGGGCTCCTTCAGTTAAGTGCCTGACTTGATTTCAGCCCATGTCATAATCTCATGGTTTGCAAGTTAAGCCCCACATTGTTGGGCTCAGCACTGACAGCAAGGACCCTGCTCCAGAGTCTCTCTCCATTTCTCTGCCCCTCCGCCACTCATATCTTTCTCTCTCTCTCTCTCTCTCTCTCTCTCTCTCTCAAAATAAATAAATAAACTTAAAAAAAATTGGGGGGTGGGGGCACCTGGGTGGCTCAAAGCCTTTGACTTCAGCTCAGGTCATGACATCATAGTTTATGAATTTGAGCCCAGTGTCAAGGCTCTGTGCTGACAACTACAAGCCGGGAGCCTGCTTCAGTTTCTGTGTCTCCCTCTCTCTGCCCCTCCACTGTTTATGCTCTGTGTCTCTCTCCCTCCCGCCAAAATAAATAAACACTAAAAAAATGCTTTTTAAATGGTATTCATCAAAAATATTTAGTCTGCAGGAAATGCAAACTTTACATTATCAAGTGAAAGTCAACATTCAAATTTGTATTTGGAATAGGATTCCAATTTTGTCTTATAAATTATCATAATATATATGCATCTAAAATTGCTGAGAAGAAACATGGAAAAACAGAAACCAGAAACACAAATTATCCATTGGTTTAGACATATCACTGATAAAAGTTATTTATTCACATCTGTCTTTATTTTATAGTTATTTATAATGCACATGTGTGCTTTTATAATCTGGAAAACATATTCATAAAATATAGTCTAAATAGATCTACCATATATCAAAACTGCCTGATTTCCATGAAACACTAAGACAATTCTATTTTTATTGCACACAAATTATCATGTTTACCTGAATGTGAGAGGAATTGCATGTTAGCTATTATTAGCTATTACACCCTCATGATAATAACCATGACTTCATGTGGTGCAGTAACCTCATCCCTTTATTATCCCCAACATTCCCCCCAGCATTACAGCTTGCTGAATTTAACCACAATGAGAATAGGAAAGAGAGAATATTTGGAATCAAGGGGTTTGCCTTTCTGCTATTTAGTGGCTGAATGGCTGTAGAAAGCCATTTAATCTCTCTGTGCCTAAGACTCCAAATGGTATAAATGGAGAGCATAATTTTCTCACAGATTTGTTACCTGAAGATTAAAATAAATAGTGATATATAAATGTACAGTAAAGTACAGCTGTATGACACATATGATTATTTTTGTGCATGTTGATTTTGTTGTATCCTATTTCTAAAGAACCTCTGAAGAGGCCTTCACCCAAGGAGTTTAACAATGAAAAAAATAAATCACAAATAGAAGTAAATAAATAGCATATAAAGAAAGACTAGAGAGGTCAACCATTTGGTTTAAGAGATTTGGCAAGACTGAGTTTACAGATTGGTTCCTGAAATTTACACATTGGTTTCTGGAAGCCATAGTGGTTCTCAGAACTAAAAAATAAAAGGAGGGGTGCCTGGGTTGCTCAGTAGGTTGAGCGTCTAACTTTGGCTCAGGTCATGATCTCCAGGTTCTTGAGTTCAAGCCCCATGTCGGGCTCTGTCCTGACAGCTGAGAGCCTGGAGCCTGCCTTGGATTCTTTGTCTCCCTTTCTCTCTGTCCCTCCCCCACTCATGCTTCTTTCTCTCTCTTAAAAATAAATAAACATTAAAAAAATTAGAAACAAAAAAAAAACTAGCTCAATTTGGGGGTACTTGGGTGGCTCAGTCAGTTAAGCATCTGACTTTGGCTCAGGTCATGATCTCATGGTTTGCGGGTTCAAGCCCCACATCAGACTCCGTGCTAACAGCTCAGAGCCTGAAACCTGCTTTGGATTCTCTCTCTCCCTCTCTCTCTGCCCTTCCCCAATCTAGTTCTGTCCCTTTCTCTCTCTTTCTCTCTCTCAAAATAATAAATAAACATTAAAAAAATTTAAAAGGAAGCATACGATTATTTAGACAAAATAGAGAGTACTTTTGCAGTGATTCTCAAATACACTTTTTCAATTAGGATTCTAAATCTGGATATCAGCAACATTCTGATTTCTAGGAATGGGAACGTAAGTCCTTGCTTAAGAAAAAAGAGAGTTTGTTTTAAGTTAACCAAGTGTTCCACAGACTAAATGATGTAGGTCCTCAAAAAGAAATTGGAATGGGGACTCTATCACAGGAAGAACCCCTATGTTACTCATTTCTAATCCCCATATTATCACAGACACTTATTTCAAATGAACAGATAACCAAATTTCAATTTTATGAAAGAGATTTCCCTGAATGATTTGCTGCATAGCATGGATCACATCCTTGTTCCGTAGACTATAAATCAATGGGTTCAACATTGGGCTCAAGAAAGTATAAAATACTGCAATTATTTTGGACTCCTCCACAGACTTCTCAGATGGGGTCCTTAAGTACATGCAGAAGAGGGTTCCATAAAATAGGGTGACTGTTGTCAAGTGGGAACCACAAGTAGAAAAGGCTCTGTGCCTGCCTTCAGCAGAACGAATCCTCAAGATGGCTGCAATAATGAGAAGGTAGGAAAGGACAATGATGAAGAGAGAGCTTGACAGAGTCAAGCCAGCGACTACAAACATTGCCATTTTTTTGACATAAGTGTCAGAGCAGGCCAACAGTATAAGAGGAGGATCTGCACAGTAGAAATGATTGATTTCAAGGGAGCCACAGAAGGACAAGTGAAAAGTCAGCAGTGTCTGGGAGAGTCCATTAAGGAAGCCACAAGTATAAGACACCATGACTAGAGAGATACAAACATTCTTAGACATTCTGCTAGTGTAATGTAGAGGGCTACAAATGGCTACATAGCGATCCAATGCCATCGAAGCAAGGATATAAAACTCAGTGATCACCAGGGCAATGAAGAGAAGACACTGTGTGAAGCATCCAGCATAGGAGATGGTCTTCTGGTCAGAGAGGAAGTTGTGCAGCATGTTTGGAGTGATATTGGAGGAATAGCAAATGTCCACGAAGGAGAGGTGGCTAAGGAAGAAGTACATGGGTGTTTGGAGGTGAGAATTGGTCCTGATCAGCATAATCATGCAGAGATTGCCTGCCAGCGTGATCAGGTAGATCACCAGAAACACCCCAAACAGGATCTTCTCCAGGACAGGGTCGTCTGTGAGTCCCAAGAGAATGAATTCTGCCACTGTAGTGTGGTTTGGGGAAGACATTTCCTTCTCCCTTGAAAACTGATAGTCTTAGAGAAAGTGAGGAGTTCCATCTGATCCAGATTCTGCATTTATTCCACCCATTTTATCATTTACTCATTGATATATTCATCTAATGGGAAATTTCTCTTCTAACAAACACATCAGAACATCTACAGAAATATTTTTGTCTTGTATCTCTCGTGTGATCTCTTTTACTTTTTCTCTCTCTCTCACTTTTGCTCTTGCTCTCACTTGTGTGTGTGAAATCACATTTATACTTGCCTTCTTGCAAGAGAAAATTCCATATTGGGTATTTTTTTTTTCAAATTTTATAAAAAGAAAAATACAAGATTTAAAAGCAGATATTAAAAACAGCCATTTATATCATTCAAATGGAAAATATAAAGGAAGTTGGGTTTCTAGGGTCTCCCCCGATCTGATAACCTATATTTTAGATACAAAATAGAAGAAATATTTAGTACACCATTTTCACCTGAAACCCATTGTGGTCTGTCTTCATTTTATTCAGAAAGCATTGAATTAGTAGGTTTATCTCTTGGTATATTTCAAGTCATGTCCTGAATGAAGAATCATTCCCTCTGCTTAATAAAGTTGCTCACTCATTTACATATACATGCATATGACTGAAAATATTTTTTTCTGCTCTAAATTCTGAGTTTACAACATTGAACAAATTCCCCATCCTCATGAGGCCCATGTTGTAGGGAAGGAACAGATATTAAACATATAGACAAGCCTATAGAATGTGATTCCAGTTAGAAGCCAGGAGTATAAAGAAATATGAAGATGGGATGCTTTTAGATAAATACTCAGAGAAGTCTCTTCCGAGAAAGTAGAATTTAAACGGTAAATAAAAACCCCAAGTATATGGAGAAGAATGTGGGATTTCTCTGCTTGTTTGTTTGTTTCCATTTTTTGAGCGACAAACACATATATGAACATATTTGTTTTGGAAAGCACAAATGATGTTTAAATGTGGCCTTCGCTTCCAGCTGGAGCCATTATATCTCAATGTTTTACAAAAATAAGGTATGACTGGAAAACAATGTGCCTCAAGAGCTGTTCCCTAAAACTATTTTTATATATTCAATAAAATAATTGATTTTTTAGGGGTGCCTGGGTGGCTCAGTCGGTTGAGCATCCAACTTCAGCTCAGGTCATGATCTCACAGCTCGTGAGTTCGAGCCCCACATCAGGCTCTGTGCTGACAGCTCAGAGCCTGTAGCCTGCTTCAGATTCTGTGCCTCCCTCTCTCTCTGCCCCAACTCACTCGCATTCTGTCTCTGTCTCTCTCAAAAATAAATAAACATTAGGGGCGCCTGGGTGGCGCAGTCGGTTAAGCGTCCGACTTCAGCCAGGTCACGATCTCACGGTCCGTGAGTTCAAGCCCCACGTCGGGCTCTGGGCTGATGGCTCAGAGCCTGGAGCCTGTTTCCGATTCTGTGTCTCTTTCTCTCTCTGCCCCTCCCCTGTTCATGCTCTGTCTCTCTCTGTCCCAAAAATAAATAAACGTTGAAAAAAAAAAGTTAAAAAAAAATAAATAAACATTAAAAAATTTTAAAACAAAAAAAATAATAATTGAATTTTTAGACATACTACAAAATATTAGCATATGAATAGAAATATCAAGTACAATTGAGGAAATTAATTTTTTTGGTCCACACTGGCACTCATCTCCACACACAAGAACAAACATATTTTTACTGAAGAAATGTAGAAAATGACCTACCTGTAAAAGCTGACTTTCTGTATTTTGTAAAAACAAGGTGGAAACATTTATAATGTATATCTCAGGTACATTCTCTAGAGTATTTCAGAAATAATTCTGAAGAACTAATTAAAATAGTTTTGTTCCTCAGTAGCACAGCCTTAATTTAGTGCTTTGAGATCCTACTTTCTCCTTTGAGGCCAAAATCTCTGCCTAACATCTATGTCCATCTTGGTACTGAGTACTGAGATCTTTAGCAGTGATAATGAAATCAGCCATCACCTTTAATACCATAGAAGAAGGAAAATATGAGTCTATGAGTTTTGTATTCTTTGTATAGTAAAGATGAGAGGACTCTCATCAGAAGACGTCAGTGTCTATAGACACTGAGTTTAAGTCATCTAATGGGAGCAAAGGGAAGGAAGGCAGGGTCAGTGAGAGAGATGAGAAGCAGAAAGAATATACAAGGCAGAAGAGTAACATAACCGGGGACAGGAAGTAGAAGCATCATTCAGGGGTGAGGACCCTTTAAAGGGCAGACACCATGGATTCATACAGGAACCAATCTGCCCCATTGAGTTAACTTCATCAACATGGTAAAAATCAAAGATGGGTCTGAGAGCCAGGATCATTCCTAAAATTGATGATTCGTAAAACTGGTGATTGTACGAGGAGGGTTGAAAGTAGAATAAAGAATATTTGAGCATCGGCACTGCATTTGTTAGAGAATGAAAGAATCTAGAGATGTTTTCACTAGCCTGTATCTTGCAGTGCACTTAGTTCCAGATCAACACAATCCAGGGAATCAAAGTCAATACAATCCAAGAAATCAAAGTCAATACAATCCAGGGAATCAAAGTGTAGGCTGTCCAAAGACAGGAGAGGCAGCTCCGATCTTCAGATGTCCAAACCGTGGTGTGAATCTTAAAAATAGACATTGCCAGTTACTTTAGTAGCAAAAGGTGGGTTTATTTGGGAAACAAAGAGAATTGCAATCTGGGACAAGCAAACTGGCAAAATTTCAGCCAAGTCCAGTCCAGTCTCTGTCCCTTCCCTGCTTGTGCTCTCTCTCTGTCTCAAAAATAAATAATAAACATTATTTTTTTAAAAAAGGAGAAAAATAAAAAGACATAGATACAAAAGTGTTACAATAGTCAGATGGTTGAAAACATCCTGCTGACATTATAAATTTGTTACTTGTGTTTTTGTGATTATTCCATTGGCTATCTATGGGCAAGTTATAGCAGATCCAACATTATGCTGGAAGTTGTAAATTTAACGTAATCAAGTTATACAGATTGGAAAGGAAAAAATAAAATTGTGCTATTCACAGATCACATGACAGTTTGCATTGAATCTCCATTCAAAAGGTGCAAAGTAAATGTTAACTAGATTTATCGTGGTGATTGCTTGGCAATATATATTAATATTGAATCTTATGTTGTACGTCTGAACTAAATATATATGTATTTTGTACATATAAAGTCATATAATTATGTTTTATATAAATTCAAAAACAGTTAAGAGTATATTTGGGAAAGTCACATGATTACAAGATCAATATACATAATCATTTATATTGTGATGCGAAATCCAATTGTCACCAAAGTACATGAATTACAGATAGAGATTACATCAAATGACATTCTCACACACACACACACAAAAACTATCTACCTCACATAAGGAGATCACGGAGACTCTGTGAGCAGGGTGTGCGGGGGTTCTTTTTAAATAGGGTTTAGGATGACTATTCAAAAAGGGGAACTTGTCATTGTGTTACAGGACAGTGGTGAGACGCCAGGCTTTGACAGGGTCAAAGAACGAATCTCAGGGGCCACAGAAAGTGAGCAAAGCTACAGAGTTTATTGAGAGAAAAGTATAAAATTCTCAAGAGTGAGCGGTGTCCGACTGGGTTGCCGCAAGGATTTTTGTCCCCGACTTTTTATTGGGGCCTTATCAGAAAGTTTGTGAGGCTCCATGCATGGCACCTAGCTCAGGTGGGTCTGGAATATCTTTATCCTGTTTGCTTGTTTGTTTGTTTGTTTCCCCCAAACCCCTGCTGCCCCTTCAGCCTCCAGCTTGCAGGTGCACACTGCCTCCCTGTGGGTCCCTTATCTCTCCCTGCCTAATACTAACTCTTTCCCCACTCAATTGCATGTGAAAGCAGCCATAAGCTTGCACAGGGGTATTTAGAAAACATGCCGAGACACATTGAATGCTGTGTTCTCGATGCTTGTGCTCCTCCTAGGAAAGAGATTTAACATTACGATGAAGCAGAGGCCAGGGTCTGACCAGGGTTAAGGGGCTACTCGCTGCTCTGAGAGCTGGTATAAACTGGATGGGCTTGTTATTTCAGCTAAGAAATGCAGCGTCCTGCTTGTTCATTGACTGGAACAGAAACTGCTACGGAAACATATAGATAGATGGGGGCACTTGGGTGGCTCAGTTAGTTAAGCATCGGACATCAGCTCAGGTCATGATCTCACGGTTCCTGAGTTTGAGCCCCACATTAGGCTGTCGGCTGTCAGCACAGAGCCCTCTTTGGATTTTCTGTCCCCCTCTCTCTCTGCCTGTAATGCCCGAAGTTCCGAAACCTCCCACAAAAGTCCACCAGAGTCGTAAGTCAAAGCCAAGCGGCAAGGGTCGTTTATTGCAGGTTCGAACCTGGTCCCCCGCGCACTCGTCGCCGGTGACGCAAGAGGCCACGATCAGGGTTGGTACAGCGTTTTTATAGACAGAAACAAATAGCACAGGGGAGGTTTCAAATTATGAGGGGCCTGATTAGTTGATTTTAAAGTAAGGACATTTGTTGTTCTCTGATTGGGCGTCCTTTGTCTGTCCTTTGGTGGGAAGGCTTTGTCTGTTACTTGTGGCGGGAGGAAAAAGGGGGAAGGGGGAAGGGGGTAGGTGAGGAATGTGTTAAGCAAGCAGGTTTACAGAAGCGAGAAATGCCGGTTAGTGTATGTACAATCACTCATTCCATTACATATCAGACTACATTTAGGAAGGTTTACAACCCATTCTACGACACAGCGGGTTACATTCAGGAAAGGCCTCACAATGCTCGTAGCAAACAGCAAGCAAAACAGACTTCTCAGCAACTGTATTTCTTATCAAAGATCCATAATAAGCAGAAAAGAGAACCTAGCTTTAAACTAAGGCAGGGCTGTCATTTGGATTGTTCCTTTCATGCCCCTCGCCACTTGCACTCTCGCTCTGTCTAAAATATAAATAAACATGGGGCGCCTGGGTGGCGCAGTGGGTTAAGCGTCCGACTTCAGCCAGGTCACGATCTCGCGGTCCGTGAGTTCGAGTCCCTGAGTTGGAGCCCCGCGTCAGGCTCTGGGCTGATGGCTCGGAGCCTGGAGCCTGTTTCTAATTCTGTGTCTCCCTCTCTCTCTGCCCCTCCCCCGTTCATGCTCTGTCTCTCTCTGTCCCAAAAATAAATAAAAACGTGGAAAAAAAAATTTTTTTTAAATAAAATATAAATAAGCATTTTTTTTTATCTTAAAAGAAACATAAAGATGGAAAGATGGACAGACACATTTGGACTTCAGCAAGGCTTGGTTTTAAACTTTTCCCTTCCTCATTCTTGAAGCTTTGCCCTCCCCTTCACTTGCTTTTTTGTACAATCTTTTTTTCCAGGAACTGGGTATGGATATTGACACCTCGCTGGCTTCAATGTATACTTAGTAATAAGACTCAAGTGGCCTGTGTTTTCCTATAAAATCCTTTAGCCTTTAGCCCCCGGTGGGCTTGCAGTCCTGGAGGCATTAGCCTGCTGCAGCCCCTGTGCCTGGCAAAATAAAAAATTATCTTCCTTATCTCCAAACTGTCTTCATGTTACATACTTTGGCTCTGGAGTACAGAGGGCAGTTTTTGACAACAGAACCAATTCAATTCCCTGAGAAAACAAGCTTTAAATTTTCTGCTATTTTTGGGGCGCCTGGGTGGTGGCTCAGTTGGTTAAGCGTCCGACTTCAGCTCAGGTCATGATCTCATAGTTGGTGGGTTCGAACCCCGTGTCGGGCTCTGTGCTGACAGCTTGAGCCTGGAGACTGCTTCAGATTCTGTGTCTCCTCTATTCCTTCCCCACTCGCACTCTGTCTCTCTCTCAAAAAATAAAGATTAAAAAATAAATTAAATTTTCTGCTAGTTTCAACCTCATTAACCCTATGGGGCATGGTTTCAGTCCTGCAGAAAAAAAACTCAAGAATGTACTTCAGGTAGGGCGCCTGGGTGGCTCAGTGGGTTAAGCATCTGAAATGGGCTCAGGTCATGATCTTACAATTCATGAGTTCTAGCCTCACGGGTGAACATGAGCTCCACTTCCACATCTGGTGAGTCCTGCTTCTCTTTCTCTCTCCGCCCCTTAGGGGATTCTCTCTCTCTACCCCTCACTCGTGCACTCTCGCGAGCGCGCGCTCTCTCTCTCTCACTCTCTCTCTCTGTAAACAACAACAAAATGCACTTTATGGCGATCTGTACCTTTGAAACAGCACTGGGATTTTACCATGGATTTGCAGTGTCTCCTGTGGCCGAGCTGTTTCCTGGCCTGGTAGAGACTATTTCTGCATTCCCTTTCTTCCCTTAAAATCCTTAACTACTGGGATTTTTGCATTTCTTTGTTATTCTATCACCTCCTTGGATATTCTAACAGAAGTATACTTGGGTAAGTAGAGCTTGTAGGGCACAGATCATGGACCTAAAATGACTTCTCTTGTGTCAGGAAAGTTTTCTTTTTCTGGGGACCCCTAACTCTCTGTTAACACAACCACAACGGAAAAACTTAAAAATAAATAAATAAATATTACTTATAATAACATCAGAAGCATACACTACTTAGAACTGAATATAATAAAAACTACGCAAGAGATTCAATCTGAAAATCACAAAACACTGCAAAGGGAATAAAGACTTAAATAATGGAAAGATATATATCACTTGTGGATTGGACAATTTGATGTTGTTAAGTTGTCAGTTTTTCCTGAATTGATCAATAGTTTGTTGTTGTTGTTGTTGTTGTTGTTAGCATTTTTAAAATTTATTTTTGAGACAGAGAGAGACAGAGCATGAACGGGGGAGGGTCAGAGAGAGAGGGAGACACAGAATCTGAAACAGGCTTCAGGCTCTGAGCCATCAGCACAGAGCCCGATGCGATGCGGGGCTCAAACTCACGGACTGTGAGATCATGACCTGAGCTGAAGTCAGAGGCTCAAACGACAAGGCTCATGCGCCCCTTGATCAATAGTTTTAATGCAAGTCTAGTCAACCTTGCAGCAAGCTTATCTTTTTGAAAATTGATTCCAAAATATGTAGAGAGATAACTATAAAAAAATACTTAGATGAACCAAAGCTATTTTGAGAGTGAATAAAAATTATCGAATGATCTAGCCTAACTAATCTTAAGACTTAATAAAAACTTACTGTACTGACAACAATGTATAGATCTAAAGATAACAAACAGATTAATTGTACAGAACAAAGGATCCAGAAATGTATCTGGTGAGAGAGCGTAAGGCAGGCTGAGGGCAAAATACAAGCTACACCACTCCCACCAGGAATAGGTTTGCTGCTGACTGACGAAGGAAAGGACAAAAAACAACTGATTAAACCCATAAGAGTCTCTCCTGGTTTACAAGAAAAAAGCAATCCCATCAATGGTCTAAAGTCCAGGAACTCCCTTCTGTCTTAATGTTAATGCTCTGCTAGTGGGAAAAACAACCTTGGCTTGACAATAGCTAAGCCTTCGGTAATCTTTGAGTCTCTAGCATATGAAAGTCTCTGTGGAAATTCCTCTTGACTTTAACTCCCAGGACTCCATAAAACAGTCAACCCCCACATATGCTGTGCAGCTCTTCCTGCCCAAGGGTCCTGTCCCTTGCATTGATAAAATCTTTTTGCACCAAAGATGCCAGTTAAGAATTCTTTCTTGGCCATTGGCTCCAGACCCCACGAACCCCACCATCACCCCAAAATTTCATCATATCCACTCATATATAGTCGGTGGGTTTTTGAACAAAGGTCTGAAGGTGTTTCAATGGAAAATGCCACTGGAAAAATTAATCTGTAGAAAAATTTAACTTCAATTCCTATATCACATTATACTCCAATACTCCAATATTAATTTGTTACGGATCATAGAACCAAATGTAAACACCAAATCTACAAGTTCCCAGGAACAAAAATAAAAGAATGTCTTCATGATCTTAAAGGTTACCAAAGTTTTCTTAGGAAGGACAGAAAAATCACTAATTGTGAAACAAATATATAAATTTTATGCCATCCCATCCAATTTCAAAGTATGCACTCTTCAAAAATAATGTTAAGATAATGAAACGGTAAGCCACAAGTTAGAAACAAATATTCGTATGGAATATTTTTGACAAGAACTTGTATTTAGAACACAAAAATATCCTCCACAACTCACTGATCAAAATAAACAACAAAATGTAGCAGGCACACTTCATAAATGAAGACACGTGAATAGTCAAAAACCACGAGAAAATAATTTCAGTTACCTATCATCTTCAAATAAATGCAGATTATAACTACACCTGGATAATTGCCACCTCCATGGCAAGAACTAAAACGATTGAGTGTGACAAAAGGAAGCAACTAGAACTCTCATGATATGCCACTTGATGGAATGCAAAATAATTTCACTACGTTAGAAAACTGGTTATTTCTCATAAAATTCACTGAGGAACTTATACCTTCTTACAAAACTGACCCAGCAATTCTACTCTGAAGTATTTATCCAAGAGAAAAGAAGACACATACCCTCAAAGAAACTCAAGTGTATACTGGCAGATGCATAGATAAACAAAAGGTCGTATGTCCATACGATGGAATGCTGCACAGAAATAAAAATGAACACACTGCGCATACATTGTAAATGAATCTCAAAAATACAGAGCGAGGGATCAACTGCCTGAAAGATAGAGCAATGAACTACCCAACCCTGCTCCTCTGCAAAAGAAACAAGAACACTGGCAAAAGACATCCAAATCAACGTTGACAGAACTCTGGGACTTAACCAAAGGCTTGCAGCAATCCCGGGAGTGTTTGTTCCAGAAAAACGGCAGGGGATCTTGATGAGAAGGATGAGCTCCCCAGTTGTACAGTAGCCTTGAAAACCGGAATTGCAACTTTCTGGCTGCACTCATTGGTCAGACTGCCTTGAACCTTCACTGCAAATTTCTACATTTCCTGGGGAATAAAATTACCTTCAAAAATATGGCTGAGCAATCAACTTGGCTTTCAAATCGAGCAGATCAAATTATCCATGTTTAATACCAGAGTATGATGTTTTGAGATCCAGCTTATACTATAGATTATAAACATGAAGAGAAAAAAGCTTTAGTACTGAAAGCTAAGATTTTCCTCAAACCCATTCTCTACTAGAAATTTGTTTGACAATTACATCAACGAACCCAGGAGCTCCTGGGTGGCTGATGTGGTTAAGAATCCCACTCTTGGTTTCAGCTTAGGTCATGATCTCACGTTTCCGGGTTCAAGCCCAGCATTGGGCTCTGAGTTGGCAGTGCTCTGAGTTGGCTCTGAAGTTATACTGGGTTTTATGTCTCTGAACAGGAAGTTGCTTGGGATTCCCTCTTTCTCCTTCTCTCTCTGCCCCTTTTCCTGCTCTCTCTCTCTATCACTTTCGCACTCTTTCTTAAAATAAATAAATAAACTTACAAAAGAAAAGATGGAGCCCATTAAACTATCTGATTTATCTCTTAGCTCTTCTCTTGTCTTTGTTTCTATGGTCACTGAAGCCTGGGAGGAACAAGGGGAGGAAAAAAAGAGAGAGAGAAGGAGGAGAAAGAGAAAGAAGAAGAGGAAGATGGGAAGTAGTTAAATAGAGTTCTCAGTAGCAAATAGGAGCTGTCAAGGCAACTATTTATCGGCTTTCTCTCTGGAATAGGGGCCCAAAGAGTTTTTACCCAGCCGGATAGGACCATTTACTTTTCAAATTCCTATCATCACAAATTGCATATTCTTAGAGGATCAGGAACACTGAACCGAACAGGATAATAAAAGACGATGTTGTTTATGTTAGGCCATCTGACAAAAACAGAAGGAAGAAAACGCATAAAACCCTCAAATCTAGGAACTATAGAAAAACAAAAGGAACAAGAGCAGCATCTTACAGGTTTTAGCCTACAAGTCATGCTTCTGTACTGCCTTGTGGCCAGATTTTTTTTCTTGATCCTGTACCCCCTAAGGAAGGTCTGCCTGCTATTTTAATCCAAACATTTATTTGTAACTATCACAAACATACCAAGAAGCTTCTGGCTTCTGGTTTTGTTTTTCAGTATATTAGAGTAAGTAGCCAAAATGTAGTCACTTTAACATTGTTAGTTGGAGGGGGCGCTGATCATTTGAAATGTTTAATTTCAAACAAGATGACTTGTTTTAAAAAGAATAAAACATCATTCAACAGATCATCCAACCAGATGTAAAAGAATAACTTTTCTTTTTTTTTTTTTAAGTTTTATTTATTTATTGAGAGAGAGAGAGAGAGAGACAGCATGTGTAAGCGGGGGAGGGGCAGGGAGAGAAGAAGAGAGAGGACCCCAATCAGCCTCCATGCTGTCAGGGCAGAGCCCAAAGTGGAGTTCAATCTCACAACTGTGAGATCATGACGTGAGCCGAAACCAAGAGTCAGACACTTAACCGACCGAGCCACCCAGGTACCCCATTAGTTTTCTTTTTTCGAGGACCTCTCAATCTACGTATGTGACATCATATTTTTATGATGTCATATTTTTATGATTTTTTCCAGTTCACTGGGGATAAAATGCAGTCTCCAAGCCCTCTTCAAGTCCTCTGGACAAATTCTGGCTCAGCCTGCCCCTTATCACCTGTCCTCTGGAAGTTACATAAATCACCATTCAATCATGGAGCTGTCGAGTAGGAAAAAAAGAGTCATTCCTTCTGCTATTCAGTCTTTATCTCATTTACTTTTATACTGGGTTTTATGTCTCTGAACAGGGAGTTGTATTGTGATAGCTGATTAGTTTCAAGCATAAAGGCTCTGTGGAGTTAGTGGGATTCATATAGAGGTTTAACCATATTCTCCAGGATGTCGAGACATTCGGCCCAACTCTACTATCAAAAACAGCAACAACAAAACTCATGGCAGAATGAAATGGAACCAGGATGAATGGAGGTGGATTTAGTCATTTCTACGTTCCTTCAGAGTTCTAAAATCTCACACTTTGTTGATTCTAAGTACAGAAGAATAGGTTGTTTTAAAAATTTTACCTAAGGAAGCTTTGACGTCCTTAGTTCTCAGACTCTAGATGAAAGGATTTAACATGGGAATGATCACTGTATAAAACACAGATACCACTTTGTCTTGGTCCCTTGAGTAGCAGAAGCTGGAGCACAGATACATGAACAGAATAGTGCCAAAGAAAATGGTGATCACCATCAAGCGGGAAGCGCAGGTGGAGAAAGCCTTGTGCCTCCCTTCAGCAGAATGGATCCTCAAGGCGGCAATGAGGATGTACAGATAAGAACTGAGAATAATCAGGAGGCAGCTCAGTTCATTAAAACTGGCAAAAGCAAAAATGACAACTTCATTGACACGTGTATCAGAACAAGAGAGTTTCAGGAGGGGTGGAATGTCACAGAAAAAGTGGTTGATGACATTCAAGTGGCAGAAAGACAGCTGAAAGGTGAAGCCTGTGTGAATGGCAGCCTTCAGAAAGCCTGCAAGTTATGCGGCCAATACCAGAAGGACATTAAGATGCAGGGACATGGTGACTGTGTAAAGAAGAGGCTTGCAGATGACCACGTAATGGTCATAGGCCATCACAGCCAACAGAAAGCCCTCAATTCCAGCAAAGGAACCAAAAAAGAAGAACTGCGTGGCACATGCACTAAATGAAATGACTGGGCTCTCCACCCAGAAATTCATTAGCATATTAGGGGCAATGACAGAAGAATAACAGAAGTCAACAAGGGATAAATTACCGAAGAAAAAGCACATTGGGGTATGGAGATGTGAGTCACTCTTGATTAATAGGATCATGCCAAGATTTCCAAACACAGTTATCATATAGATGACTAGAAACACCATAAAAAGAAGAAACTGTAGTTCTGGATGATCCCTGAATCCCATGAGAATAAATTCAGCCACTGTTGTATGGTTGCTCATATCTTTGTCTCAGAATGGATGATTGGTTTGCTAAGATAAGAAAGAAACCGAGAAAATAAGTTGCACAAAGAAAAAAAAAATACCAGGAAAATAAAATAGTTCATTCTCTGCTATAATTAAGATTAGTTCTTAAATTCCCAGAAGACCTGTGTATTAAACCTCTTTATTTGCTTATTGCGGTGAAGAAAACTTCCTTAAGTAAACTCAGTAACCTATTTTCTTTTTAAAAGTAAAGTGTGTGTGTGTGTGTGTGTGAAGTCTTTGAAGATTGACCCTATTTATACATAGCCTACGCTAACTTCCAACTTTTCTCTCCTCCCCCCTTGCCCCTATTGCCTTCACTTCCTACGATCCAATTCCTTTGCATTGGCCTTGGCAATTAAACATACGATACAGTTGAATATCCTTGCTGTGTGCAAGACTGCATTTCCTGTTTTCTCTTAAGCCCATTCTGATTGGGCTTGTACCCTATCACTCCACAGAAACACTTCTTTTTTTCTTTTTTTTTTTTTTTTAATTTTTTTAACGTTTTATTTATTTTTGGGACAGAGAGAGACAGAGCATGAACAGGGGAGGGGCAGAGAGAGAGGGAGACACAGAATCGGAAACAGGCTCCAGGCTCTGAGCCATCAGCCCAGAGCCCGACGCGGGGCTCGAACTCACGGACCGCGAGATCATGACCTGGCTGAAGTCGGACGCTTAACCGACTGCGCCACCCAGGTGCCCCTCCACAGAAACACTTCTTGCCAAAGACGTCAGGGATGTTTACATTGTCAAACCCCATGGCCAATTCTCATTCCTCATCTTTTTGATCTATCAATAACATTTGAGTGAGCTGATTTCTTACTACTCCTCAGAAGACTTTTTTCTCTCATCTGCTAGGACACCAGACTCTGAGTTTTCCTCCTACCAAAAGGATTGTTCCTTCTCAGTGTCTGCTTATTCCTCCTCTCCTTTCTTAGTCTTAAGGTTGGAGGAGCTCAGTCCTCAATCTTTCTCTCTTTCCAATTTACACTCTACCAGGGTGATTATTCAATTTTGCCAACGTAATTACCTTCTATATACTTAAAACTCCTGAATTTGTGTCTCCAGCCCTGACCTCTTTTCCAAACTCCAGACTTGTAGTTCAACTGCTTGCCTACATCTCCACATTAATATCAAAGAGCAGCTCAACATAACCCAAAGCTGAATTTCTCAGGCCCTTCCCTAAGTTGCTCCAAACATAGCATTCCTTATCTCAAATTAATGACAACTCTATACTTTCATTTGCTCAGATGCAATTAAATAAATATTGAAGAAATTGATCTCTTCTCTCTCTCACATGCTATATAACCAGTCCATCAGATAACTATGTTGGGTCTACCTTCAAAATATTTGTATTAACTACCTCCTACCACCTGCATTCCTACCAAGACCTCAGCCAACATTATCTTTCACCTGGATTATTACAACAGTCTTTTAACAGGTCTATCTCTATATTCAGATGAAATCCTACCCTATAAAATAACCAATTGAAAAATTTTGTAAAGCTCTACTTTATGCCTATATGTATATATACAAGCATAAAATGGCATTCTTGCTACAAAAATTAATTTTCTCTGTTTTACACATACACAAGTATGTATACACATGGATATACATGTATATATACATCCATATATGTATGTGTCTGTATATACTGAAAATTCTATAAAATTCTGATTTGTTATTAGTGATCCTAAATCCCTGTCTTCTAAAAACAAAATCCAGGGGGCACCGAGGTGGCTCAGTCGGTTAAGTGTCCAACTTCGGCTCAGGTCATGCTCTCATGGTTTGTGAGTTTGAGCCCCGCAATGGGGTCTGTGCTCATAGCTCAGAGCCTGGAGGCTGCTTCAGATTCTGTCCCTGTCTCTCTATCTCTCTCTCTCTCTCTCTCTCTCTCTCTCTCTCTCTCCCCCTCGCCTGCTTGCTCTTTCTCTCTCTCTCTCAAAAATAAATAAACATTAAAAACATTAACAGGGGTGCCTGGGTGGCTCAGTCGGTTGAGCATTCAACTTCGGCTCCGGTCATGATCTCGCAGTTTGTGAGTTCGAGCCCCGCGTTGGGCTCTGTGCTGACCACTCAGAGCCTGGAGCCTGCTTCGGATTCTGTGTCTCCTTCTCTCTCTGCCCCTCCCCTGCTCATGCTCTGTCTCTCTCTGTCTCAAAAATAAATAAAACATTAAAAAAAAAAGTAAAAACATTAACAAAGAAATAAATCGAAACAAAAACAAAATCCAAATTAATTTAGTTGAAACATTAAATTTAATGTTTCAGACATATCATAATTGAGATGGTTAATTATTTGAATGTTTTTTGAGTTGTCTCAGAACCTTTCGATATCTGAACACTTTCAGATAAATTAAACCGTCTTACCTTTGGCCTTAAGAGATCTTCACTAAAATTAATTGTTTTTACTTTTAGTTTTGTTTTCTTGCTTTGGGAGGAATACCAGTTTTCTGTCTCACAATGTGAAATTTGTAGCTGGGATGAAAATGCAAGTGGTGGAAGAGATCCTGCTATGACAGAATTAAGACACGGTTAATTCAAAGAAGAGTAGAAAATGCTGCTTTTGAATCTGAAAGCAGATGTCCACCTTATCAAGTCTGTGATGATTCTCTTGAGAGTTAGTCTCTGCAAAACACTAAAAATCGAAAGCTTGCAAGGTGCCAATCCAAAACTAAGACACACATTTGCTCTTCACTGAAGTAATTAAACTACTTTCTCCCCAGTGAACAACTTATACCCTGGAGAGTAACTTAGGCACGTAGAGAAGTACAGAAGCTATTGCAGGGTCCTGAGACTCCATGGAGCATAACACTAAATTAAACGGTACGAAATGACCAGATCCAGCCTCTACACTTCAGAATTCCACTTAAAATGGGATCGCTCTTCATTTCTACTAGAATATGGCTCTCTCAGTGCATTAATTAACTAATTAATTAATTAATTAATTAAACAAATATCTACCAGTATCCTTGGTACTGAGAGAGTAGCCAATGAAACCTATCTTGTTCAATCCTTTATTCAGCTTGCAGTCTGGAGTCGGGGTGTGGACAGTTATCACAGGGTGATCAGAAAAAGTGAAGTCCAAAGACACTTGGTGAACTACCAGGCTTGTTTGATCAATCACTTCTTCTCAAACACCTTCCTCATTGCATGTCTTTTCCTCCTTTCATTTGTTCATACTGGTCCACACATATGTGTCTCCTGCTATTCCTTTGGCAAACCGAGGAGAATTTTGCCTCAGGGCCTTTATAGTTACTGTAAGTATACCTGAAATGCTTTTCCACAGACATTCAGATGATATTACCTTTATTCAAGCCTTGATCAAATGTTATTTCCACAGAGAACTCTTCTCTGACACCACCATTCCCTACTCTAATACCTGGTTTACTATTCTTCAAAATACCACTCATACCCATGTCAAACACGTGCACATGTACACACACACACACACACACCTATGCACACATACATGCACATTTGGCATAGAAAATAAAGTTTTCCTCGCTGGAATTTAAGTTTGGGAAGATTAGAACCTTTAATTTTTTACCTGCTATATCTCCAGTACGTGTTACATGCTAGTTTTTCCATTAATAGCTTTTTGACTGTTTTATTGAAGTATACATGTACCCAGACGCAACAAATTATATACATTAAATGTAGGCAGAGTTTTGTATATCTATGAACAATTTTTAATGGATTATGGCTCAAGATGTAAAGGGCATGTATTTCCTTATTCTAAGCACAAACTATGGACAAGTAGCAGGAAACACAATTTATACCTTAATGTGGAAAAGGATATTTTAAGCTCAAAGATACATAGGTGTGAAGCTAAGATATAGACCCTCCTAGTAGTACAAAGTTGTAATCTCCTGAAATACCAAGTAAACGTAAGACAGAAGAACAATGTTTAGAGACAGTAATGTGAAGCTCTTATGTGTCCTTGACAAGACTGGGTTCAATGGAGAGGCAGTACAGAAATACAACTGGAACATGCAGTGGGATTTGAGAAAGTAGAGATGAGGGGTACAGGTAGTTATTTTGAAAACGTTCATTGTAAAGACAGCAGAGAAATAAGTTGGTGACTGGATAAGACTTTCAGCCAAAGAAATTATTAAGAAGGGTGATACTAGAAGATGCTTATAAACAAATGAGAACATTCCAGTAAAGTGTTTTGAAGTAAAGTTTACAGAAAGCTCCAAATGTGTGCCAGAACTGGGTTTAGGGACAAGCAAGGGATACAATATCCATTTGACAAGTGGGAATAAGAGTATATGTAAAAAGATCAGAGACGGCAAGATGGGGATGATCTTGTCTAAATGGTTTTGTTTTGAAGAAAGAAGTATGACACAAGATCGGCAGCAAGGAATGGCATGCTGAGAGGTGTTCTCTCACTGTACTAAGCAGCTTCAAGGGAGGACAGAACAAAGAAACAATTTAGTTTCACTAAGTTGGGATTTAGTCAGATGTGCAGAATGGAGAGAAAGTAGAGCATGGAATTGAGGGTGATTGGGGATGAGTCATTGTTTGATGGACCATGGAATTTCAGCTGGGCACTGAGAGTAGCGATGAATATTGATCAAGGGCAACTCGTCTCAGGTTGTACTTATTCAAGAAGCAACAGAAGGACAGATATTATAGCATATGAGTCAGAATAAAAGGGAACAGGAAGGAGGATACCAAGCATGATACAGTTTTGAATATCTTTGAGAGAAACGTTGATTAACACTTGAAAGTGGAAGTTATAGGGGGATGGAACTATTGAGAGTGGACATGGTGAATTAACACATTCTTTGTGGTCTCTAACCAATTTGGGGGGTGGGGAGTGAGGGGATCTTACTTGGAGCATGAGAAGTACTGGTGTGCTCCCTCAAGGTCTCGAACGGATAGTGAGATGGAGAGAAATAGGGAGTAGACATTTACCTGATTCCAAGTCATCGGCCTCCTTTGACATGCCATCTCATGGAAGAAGGCAGTTCCCCCATTGTTCCTACATTGACAGTGCCCTGCCCCACTACCATGAACAAAAGATAGGTAATTTACTTTCAATACACATTTATTGAAAACTATACGAAACTCTGGGAGAAGTGAAGATTAAAAGTTAAAGTACGTTGAATCATTACCCTCAAAATATTCCAGTTAATTTACAAAATCAGGAAAATACTACTCTGTTATTGCAGTTGTACCCATATTATAGATATCAGATCAAGAAAAGCTAAATATTGACATTGGATCATAAGCCCAAGTCAGCCAAATCTAAGTATTTTGATACTTTACCAAGCACCAACCTCCCCCCACTGTGTTTATTCATCCTATAGGCCCATGAATACACATTTAAAAAACCAGAAGATTTAGAAGTATACCCCCATTTTAAACAATCAACTTTAATATACACAAACACACAAAGCTTAAGCAACCAGACAATAAAATTAATGTGAAAACGTATTTTCTTCTGCATAACAGGATGATATATAACATGGCTTTACAATATGTGTTTCTGTAAGATCTTCTTTAGGGCCCCTTTCACATCCTTATTTTTCAAACTGTAGATGAGGGGGTTTAACATAGGAATCACTACTGTATAAAAGACAGAGACAATCTTGTCCTGTTCCATTGAATAGCTAGATGTAGGGCGCAAGTACATGAAGAGAATTGTCCCAAAAAATATGGTGACAGCCATGAGGTGGGAGGCACAGGTGGAGAAGGCTTTGTGCCTGCCCTCTAAAGAGGGAATCCTCAAGATGGCAATGAGGATACACAGGTAAGAAATGAGAACAACCATAACACAAGTGATGACATTAAAACTGGAGAAAACCATGATCACAATGCCATTGATGCGAGTGTCAGAGCAAGACAGCTTGAGCAGGGGTGGGGTGTCACAGTAGAAATGGTTGATCCTATTAGAGCCACAAAAGGACAATCTGAAAGTCATTCCTGTGTGTATGGCTGCATTCCCAAAGCCTGCTAGGAAAGACATAGCTACTAGCAAGAAACAAATTCTCCCAGACATGAGAACTGAGTACAGCAGAGGGTTCCAAATGGCTGCATAGCGATCATATGCCATCATAGCCAACAGAAAGCATTCAGTCCCCAAAAAGGAGCCAAAGAAGTAGAACTGGGCAGCGCATCCATTAAAAGATATGGCTTTGTTCTCAGCCACAAGGTTCACCAGCATCTTAGGAGTGACAGAAGAAGAGTAAGAGGCATCAACAAAAGAGAGGCTGCTGAGAAAGAGGTACATTGGAGTGTGGAGACAAGGATCCATCTTAATTAACACCATCATCCCTAAATTACCCGCCATGGTTGCCATATAGATTAACAGAAACAATCCAAAGAGGACACTCTGTAGATCTGAGTTGTCTGAGAGTCCTAAGAGGATAAATTCTGTCACTTCTGTTTGATTTCGTCCTTGGACCTCTTTCATATATCTTCTCATTTCAGCTGCAAGAAGATGAAGCATGGTGTTTGGTCAGATATAAACATGAAAGAGACATAAACATCGTTTTATTGACATGTATATACAGAAATTCCAAAAATGTGTTGGACTTGATGTCAAGTCAAAAGACATCAAAAGACTCTGCTAAGTTCTAGGTGTACTGCCTACTAACTAATGACCTTGAGATGAGTAACTTAATATATACATTAACCTAGCTCACATCTAGAATTAACTGTTTATTGGATAATTATACGAACTTAACCTTAAGATGTATCTCTCTTCATTATTTATGACAAATCAATTAATTGATATATTAACACATAGTCTCTGGACACAACTTCTGGAGAAAGATGGCAAAATGAACTCAGACCACTTCCTACTTCTCAGTATTAATGGAATGAATTAAAAACAGTGAAAGCTAGTAAAATTAGTTAAAAGTACCAAATAAAAAGAAAACAGTTGAATCTCCTGGGGATGGGAGGAACTTTAAAAATTGATAGCTAAGGGAGAAAAAAGAGGAAATCCCCATGCAACTAGCATGTTTGCAAACCTACTGGAATTTTCCAGTATCAGTATCTACAGAGGGGAAAAAAAGTATTTTCTAAGTACTGAGAACTTTGAATAATTCCCTCCAATATTTAGAGAATCAGATTGCAAGAATTAATAGACATCCCAGATGAAAGTAATAGAGCAAGCCACAGCAGTGAGACCCTCTACCTAACATTCAGATTCCCAGGATCACACCAGAACTGGAAAGCAGGAGAAGCAGCAACACATGGAATGTTCCAGCTACAGTGTTGTATTGAGGGAATCATACACTATCAGATAATTTAACTGGAAATAAGATTCTCTCCTAGAAAAGTGTAAAAAAGCCAAATACAGGGCAAAAGAAATAAAGAAGGTAAGAAGGAAGGAAAAAGGAAGGGAAGGAGGGAAGGAAGGAAGAAAAGAAGGAAGGGAGGAAGGAGGGGAGAAAGAAAGGAGGAAAGAGAAAGAAAGAAAGAAAGAAAGAAAGAAAGAAAGAAAGAAAGAAAGGAAGCAAAGAAGGAAGGGAGGAAGGAAGGAAGGGAGGAAGGAAGGGAGAAAGAAAGGAAGAAAGAGAAAGAAAGAAAGAAAGAAAGAAAGAAAGAAAGAAAGAAAGAAAGAAAGAAAGAAAGAAAAAGAGAGGGAAGGAGACGGGAAGGAAGGAAGAAAGAAAGAAAGGGAGAAAGGAAAAAGAAAAGGAAAAAGAAAACCCAGCCTGGAGATTCCAAGTAAAAGTTTAGGTAACAAACAGCTCCAGTGGAATTCTTCCCCACTCCCAGTCCAATCCCCTACCCCTTCCATGACCTCAGAGTATTAAACAATAGATAAAACTGTGCTGGGCTGGCTGTAAAATCATAGTTCAAAGTGTTAAATCATTTCTCACTCACAGCAGGAAGTTATTTGATACTGTCTAAAATTAAAACATGGGATGAAAGTAAACCAGTATCTCTGCTAACACTGGAGATAATGGATCTCTTGAGCACAGTTGGGGAGAAGAGAGCACAGGAGCTGGTCCCATTCTCACAGATAGTGCGATACTCAGAAGTGCCTATCCATGCTCTGCTCCAGCTAGTTTCCATTGGAATAGGAATAGGGGTTCAATGATAAACCTGGCATTGTCTGTCACAGTATTGTAATGGTTTCTAACTGTGATTGTACCCATTATCTTATCCTTGCATCACTACAAATCAGTGGAGATAAGCAGATATTACCCTAAGAGTGTTAATAAGATTATCTTTTGTTGGATGAGGTAATGAACTCAGCTAACTGGTGGTGAATTTGGAGCTTAGAATGACCCTGGGTTGATGCCAAATTACTTGCTGTTTCTCAACACTGCGTTGCCCCCTCCCTATTTCATGGTACAGATGTCTAGCCCTGGTCCTCTTCCTTGAAATACTCTTACTATTTAAACTTCAAAGAATAGCATCTCCAGAAGGAATTAAAAAAGAGGAATGGGGGGCGCCTGGGTGGCTCAGTTGGTTGAGCGTCCGACTTTGTCTCAGGTCGTGATCTCGCAGTCCGTGAGTTCGAACCCGCATCGGGCTCTGTGCTGACAGCTCAGAGCCTGGAGCCTGTTTCAGATTCTGTGTCTTCCTCTCTCTCTGACCCTCCCCCATTCATGCTCTGTCTCTCTCTGTCTCAAAAATAAATAAACATTAAAAAAAAAATTTTAAAAAGGAGGAATGGATCTTTTTCTCTTATCGCAATCAAAAAATTTCCCTGAGAGGATTATTATATCAGAAACAGTAAAAATAAGTAAATAAAATGTTATAGACATTGTGTGTGCATGCACATAGCAGAGACACAAAGAAAGGTAATGACGAGCAAAGTACTAAAATACTAAAATGTGTTGAGCATTCCCTATGCTTTACAGGCACTGTGTTAAGTATTTTTCCTGAAATATTTTATTTAAACCCTATGAGGAAGGCAGTATTATAATCTTCAGTTTACATGAGAAATGGGAGGTGCAAAAGATCTGTGACTCTCCCAGAGTCACAGATTTAAACCAATGGAGTCTAATTTATACCCAGCTAATGTGACTCTCATTCTCCTAACATTTGAGATCATTGAGAATGACCTCCTCAATAATAGATGTGAGCATTAATACACAGAGTAATTGATATTGTAATTATCAGAGCTTCAGTAATATGCTAGAATATGTTTAGTTACATATAGAAAAAAAGTCTGTGTATCTCCTGAAGAGAAAATATAATTGCCAAAAATATAGTTGCTAAAAATTGTCTTTCTTAGAATTTACATTCATTATTAATTTGCTTTATTGATTAGCAAAATACCATTTGAACAGAGAATTTATTTAACATACCTTCTTAGCTTCTCAGTGCTCCTGGAGATTTGGGTATGTGGTTAATTGGAGAAATGTACAAAGTTGTGGATTTTTCTTCAGCTCAGTAAGTTAAGCAGGCAGAACCCTTTGTATCTTTTCCTGACCTTTGTGGACTGCTTGACTTCTATTTGCTCCTTTTACTTGTTTCTAAGGATTAAATTCTCCAAAACAAAACAAAACAAAAACAAAAAAATAAACACACATCAAACCTTCTCAGAGAAGACATTCATCAATGCTCCCAGGTTAAGCAGTAGGCACAGTTAGAATAGACTTTCGGCATCATTCATTATAGATAAGAAAAAAACTCTTTATAACCTTCCCTGTCAAAAGAGAGTTACTTTGCATTCTTTCCTACTTTCCCTTAACAATAAGTACTGCAATTTGTTATATCAAGATAAAATACATTTTAAAATATAAAATATATTGCTGCACTGAGGCTGTAATATTGTTTGCAATTATTTCCAATTGTAGAGTCTCTGGATAAGACTGGAGTAAGCATTCTGAATTATTTTCAATAGGATATATTTCTTGTTCTTCAGTCTCTGGGGACTGCATCCCTTGTGTCGTGTCATCTCATGTTAATCTACTTGTTTTTCCCTCTGAAGCTAAGGAAATCATATGTTCTCTTCACAGTTCTCTCCTTTGCCCTAGGGATACCTAAGCCTAGTGGAGAATGAATTTCCAGTTCTGCATTTCTAACCCCCACTAAACATTCTTCTTCTGTCTCCCCCTACAGCTGGTGGTCTGATACCCTTAGGAGCATTGAAAGAATCCACAAAATAGTAGGTTAGCTCTACCTCTGCCTTCTGGAAGGACTTTGTGTACTTACAAGAATTTATGCTAGCTGGATCATGGTGAGGGGCTGATTGGAGGAAACACAAAGAGGTAACTATGGAGCAGGAAATCTCAAAGAGCTTCAGAATAAGAACAGAACTCATTTCTAATCTTCACTTGACTGTCATTCAAGGAGGTACCAGATGATGCTCTATCTCTCTTCCACCATGATGGGGACCATCAGAAATTAGGCTGCAAAGTGATCTCCATGGAGCACTCAGATTATTCTTTCTAACACTGGATACTGGAATGTGAAGTTGGTGCCATAAAATATACCCATTGATAAGGTTGCAATGAACTTTTTATGAAGAACCATGGGACTCTAAAGCCTAGTAAGCAGGCAACAAACATTTATTGATCAACTAACAGAGACCATACTAACCTGTAAAGATGTGACCTCCCCTTTAAAGGAGCTTACATATTAATATGGATTATGAACCAGCTGGTCATCTCCTGGGTCATAATCAGAAGACAGTAGAGCCAAGCAATAATAGCAACTAATATTAACTGAGTGTGTATTATTTGCCAAGGGTCCTGCTAAACACATGCATTTTTTTATTTCTATTAAGCACCCCCATCACAGATAAGTAAACTGGGGCCTTGAGAAGTGACTTGTCCAAATAGTTAATACACACCAGAACTGGGACTCAAACATGTTTTTTATTACTCCAGAATGAGCATTGCTAACCATTTTGTGTCATCGCAGACCAAAAGTAGCAAAGAGTTTGTGAAAAATATCCTTCTGTGATAAATGTAAATAACATATAAACTACAATAATGACGATTGACTTATTCGATGTCCTCTGGACAAGATCGACTAATCGGGAATAATGCATATGGTACTTCTGATGGCTAATTTGACAAGCCAACTTGACGGAGCTAAGGGATGCCCAAAGCTGATAAAACATTATTTCTGGATGTGTCTGTGGGGGGGTCTTGGGAAGAGATTAGCATGGGAATCAATAGAGTGAGTAAGGAAGATCACTCTCGCCATTGTGGGTGGGCATCATCTGATCCTTTGAGGGCCTGAACAGAACAAAAATGCAGAGGAGGAGGGAGTTTGTTCTCTCTGCTTGAGCTGAGACATCCATATTCTCCTGCTGGAACATCAGCACTCCTGAATCTCAGGCTTTCAAACTCAGACCAGAACCTTCAGCTTACCCCACACCCCCATACCATTTTCAAGCTTTGGGCCTCAGACTGAATTACGCCACTGGCTTTCCTGGTTCTTCAGCTTGCAGACAATAGATCGTGGGACTTTTCAGCCTTCATATCCACATGAGCCTATTCCTACACTAAATCTCCTTTTATCTAGATTTACATATCCATCTCCTATTGGGTCTGCTTCTCTGGGGAACTCTGACCAGCACAGTAGTCTTGGCGGTGTTGTTTGCCAAAAGAAAGAATGCATCAGTTATTAGGGGAAGAGTGGAAAGCTAGATGTCTAATGTAGTAAA